>NW_028288979.1:303750-607500 GCF_059628265.1 Tinamus guttatus
CTTCTGTTATGAATAGCTTGTGTAAAACTTTGAGGGACACATGCAGATTTTGACAGATAAGTTTGGGGTTGATTCCTTTTTCTGTCTACACCTAATTTATTCCTTTCAAAAATTACTTTTTTTTAATTGATATTTTTGTAGCTGTAAGCTTAAGTGTCATCTAGGTTTTCTTGTTCAATCAGAAATCGTATTTTATATATTAATTTTACCCTTCATTGTTTGCTCTGTGGTTTGTTTTTAATTGTGATCTTTTACAGAAGCTCATGGAGGATCCTAGAAACCATTATCCCTCTGTGATTCTACAATGTAATGAACAATATCTGTAACACAATATTTTCCTTAAATCCAGGAATATTATTATCTTATGTATTTTCAAAGACTACTAGAGTGCCTTCATGTAACTGAATTAAATATAGTTTAATTAAAGTAAATTAAATTACTCATTAGCAGTAATAATGTTAAGCTTCAGAATGCATTTGATTTGGGAAAAGGATTTGAATACCTGGCTTAACAGCTCTTGTGTGGTACAAAATTAATTAGCATTATACATCTCTTAGCTCCTTTCAAGACATGCACAGATGGGATAACAAAACTAGAAAGATAAGGAGCTCTGAAAACCTCTTTTTTAATTAACTAATTAGAAGAAGGTATTTGCTATTGTGAGCAACTGAACTAAAACAAGATTATTTATTGAAGAAAAAAATGTACCAATCCTACATGAAGTAATAAGGATGAATAATAAGTTATCTGACAACATTATTTTACTTGAGGTCAAATTATTTTCATTGTAATGAAAGTAGAAGCAGAAAGGGCATTATTCCTAATCTCAGCAAAAATTTCCTTTCCAAAGCAATTAATTTATGTGATTAAAATGAAAGAGAAGAAAGAAATGTGCAAAAAATAGATTTCTTTCTAATTTGATCTATTTCCTTAAGATATAGTTTCACCTGTCATCTTGTTAAAATCATCATCAGGGTTATCTCTAATTTCTCTTCTGTGAATGATGATTTCCAAATTTATAGACTGCTGACCACAGCGTTGTTTTATCCAGATTTTTTATTTTACTTTTCAACAACATGAAGAAGAAATTGCTGGTGATTCTGACAGGCAGTTTTATCTGATGCCACGTGTAGAGAAGAGCTGAACTACTTTAGATTATTCAGCAAGCCATGAGAGAATATAATACAAAGAAAAGGGAGCGTATAAAAAGTTGGTGAAAGCTGTTTCTTTTCAGAGAACTTTTATTCTTCCTTTTTTTTTTTTTTTTTCTTTTAATAATGGGACATTAAAAAGAGCCAAAGAGAGTTCAGATTGCCTTAGAGAAACTGAAGAAAAAACAGCTATCTCTATGGACAGAATGTATTTAGGGCTAGCAAAGGCAACAGGCAATGTATCACGTTGGGCCAGTGCTACCTGGGGATGCCTCTTGCTGTGGCTGGAGCAGGACAGTAAACCAAACCCCTTGAAATAAAGCTCTGCATGGGTAAGAGTGGGCACCAGAGACTGCCCATCACTAACACTGTTGTGTGTTGGACCATTTTCTATTTAGGGGAAGAATATTATGCCCACTTAAAAGGCTCCATCAAAGCAATGAAATGGTCCTACTATAGCTGGTCTATGTCTAGGACTATAGGTATATTTTTATGTATACAGAAATACTGATGCAATGGGAACACAAATAAGCAAGTTGGTTTCAATAATGTGTGTCCTGGCAAAACTTAAATTGAATCTTTAGCAGCTGACATGAAGCAGCAAGCCAGTGGTGCTTTTGGAGGTCGCACAGGAAACCTTTACTATCAGCATCTTGGATATGAGATCACAAGACAGCAAATAGGATCTCCTAAACACAGAAGTTGCCAGATCAAAGGCAAGAAGGTCTCCAGCAGTGTCAAGAGAAGTACCAGAGGAGTGAAGGATTCAGGGAAGCCTTGCAAAGTTCTGGGACTCCAAACAAACAAGAAGAATTTGTGGAAAAACACTTAATGGGATAACAAAATAAGGATGTCAAGCTGTGGTATACTAAGAAACTAGAAGTGCCTGACTGGAGAGGAAAGTAGGGTATCTACATAGCTCACTCGTTTCACAGAGATATTCAGAAACTTTGAACAATTACATTAATTCCTTAATTTTAAAGTAAGAAATATTAGTCAACAATAGTAGATGCTGTAGTAACAAGCTCTAAAATTCAGACTTCGGACCTTAGCTAAATACCTCCCCCCTGCCCCCAGCCCTGCAACTTTCTAGAGTTACATTACACAAGTACCACTCTTGGACAGAAGAGTGGATCAATTAGTGCCTTTAAGAAGACAATTTGGATTATATGTCCTCAGCTCAGGCTTCTGTCATTGTTACTTGAGCTACTTGGAATGATGATGTTTACTATTGCTCAGTGAAAAACATCAGCCTTTGAATTTGCAGGACTGGAAGTGAAAGTTTACCTTCTTTTCCCCAGCACATCCTCTCTGAATGAATAAAGTAGCAAAAGTGTCCCAAAAAACAGTGATTCTCAGTTATGTGCACAGAAATCCTTATTTCAGAACACACTCTGTATCACTGTAACACTGCAATACAGCAAACTGCTATTCATTAGTGACTAGTGAATTTAGTTTATTCCTACTGTATAAACTAAGCCACAAAACCGAAGGTAAACAATGTCAGCATGATGTCAATTAAAAAAAAGAAAAAAGAAAAAAGGAAAAACTATCAAGCGTAAGTTAAGCAAAAAATCAGGAAACCTTTGAAACAAGAGTGATCTAAAATTAAGGAGACGCATTTAGGGTATGATGAAGACTGGGTAGAAATAATGAGATTAATCAGTTGTGAACTAATTTGAGTTCTGTCCATACTCATTATTCTGATGCATCACAGTGAGCAGTAGAATCCATGATCATTATAAAAACATCATATTTACGTTATCTTCCCTAGGGCCCCAGGCCCTAGGGACAAGAGAAGAAGCCAGGGGAGGAGAAGACTCGCCCTGGGTAGAGGAAGATTGGGTCAGAGAGCACCTAAGGAAACTCGATACCCGCAAATCCATGGGCCCTGATGGGATGCACCCCAGAGTGCTGCGGGAGCTGGCAGAGGTCATAGCTAAGCCGCTCTCCATCATCTTTGAAAGATCCTGGAGAATGGGGGAGATGCCGGAAGACTGGAAGAAGGCCAATGTCACGCCAGGCTTCAAAAAAGGCAAGAAGGAGGACCCAGGCAACTACAGGCCAGTCAGCCTCACCTCCGTCCCTGGAAAAGTGATGGAACGGCTCATCCTGGCCGTTGTCTCCAGGCACATGGAGGACAAGAAGGTGCTCAAGAGTAGTCAGCATGGATTCACCAAGGGGAAATCTTGCTTGACTAACCTGATAGCCTTTTATGATGGAATGACCAGCTGGATAGATGAGGGGAGAGCGGTGGATATCGTCTATCTCGACTTCACCAAGGCTTTTGACACCGTCCCTCACAACATCCTCCTGGGCAAGCTCCGGAAGTGTGGGATACATGAGTGCACAGTGAAGTGGATTAGGAATTGGCTGGATGGCAGAGCTCAGAGGGTGGTGATCAGTGGTGCAGAGTCTAGTTGGAGGCCTGTGGCTAGTGGGGTCCCCCAGGGGTCAGTCCTTGGTCCAGTCCTGTTCAATGTATTCATCAATGACCTGGATGAAGGCACAGAGTGCTTCCTCAGCAAGTTTGCTGATAATAAGAAACTGGGAGTTGTAGCTGATACTCCAGAGGGCTGCGCTGCCATCCAGAGGGACCTGAACAGACTGGACCACTGGGCGGTGAAAAACCTCATGAAATTCAACAAGGCCAAGTACAAGGTTCTGCACCTGGGGAGGAATAACCCCAGACACCAGTACAGGCTGGGGAGCGACCTTCTGGAGGGCAGCTCTGCAGAGAAAGACCTGGGTGTCATGGTGGACGACAAGTTGACCATGAGGCAGCAGTGTGCCCTCGTGGCCAAGAAGGCCAATGGGATCCTGGGGTGCATTAAGAAGAGCGTCTCCAGCAGGTCGAGGGAGGTGATCCTGCCCCTCTACTCAGCCCTGGTGAGGCTGCATCTGGAGTATTGTGTCCAGTTCTGGGCTCCACAGTACAAGAGGGATGTGGAGCTGCTGGAGAGAGTCCAGCGCAGGGCCACAAGGATGATCAGGGGCCTGGAACATCTGCCCTATGAGGAGAGGCTGAGGGAGCTGGGCCTGTTCAGCCTGGAGAAGAGAAGGCTGAGAGGGGACCTGATCAGTGTCTATAAGTACCTCAAGGGAGGCAGTGAAGAGGATGGTGCTGGTCTCTTTTCAGTGGTGGCCACCGACAGAACTAGAGGTAATGGCCACAAACTGAAACACCAAAAGTTCCACAGGAACTTAAGGAAAAATTTCTTAACAGTGAGTGGCAGAGCACTGGAACAGGTTGTCAAGAGAGGTTATGGAGTCTCCTTCTCTGGAGATCTTCAAAACCTGCTTGGACACAGTCCTGTGCCACGTGCTCTAGGTGACCCTGCGTGTGCAGGTGGATTGGACTAGATGACCTCTAGAGGTCCCTTCCAACCTTAAGCATTCTATGATTCGATGATTCTATGATCCTATGATTCCCTAAAGTTAATATATAAAAATAAAGAAAATAACATTTATTACACAAAAAGACAGAAAGCCAAGCAAGGAAAATAAACATGGACATTTCCTACAGGTCAGAATGACTGACTTAGAAAAAAATGGATACTTCAATGCATTCTTGTAGAAAGCTGTATACATCATCTTGCTATGTGACAGTTCATGACCTGGGCAAGTGTGTTCATGTTTCTCCTTTCCTTCTTCCTGAATTTTATTATGTCAGTGTATGACACAGGGATAGCATATCAGGCAGGAATTTTGGTCTAAAAGAAGGTATGCTGGGGGAGCTCAGGATATAATAACTTAAGGAGCTCTTAAGGGATTCATGATGGCTGTAAAATACGATTGCTAACTGTGTTACAGTGCCAGAACACTTATGCTATATCCTGATAGAAAAGAGACAGCATGGAACAGGATACTTCACTAAGTTAAGTCTGAATGACATTATACAACATATAATGAATACCACGTGGGAAATCTACAGTAAAAAAAAAAAAAAAGAAAATGCAGAGAAAAAAAAGCAAATGTAAAGTCTACAGAATCCTAAGCTAGAGAAAGAGACATCTCACTGAAAGATGAAGAGAGGATGGCAACTTTGTGGCTCCCAGACTTCACTAGTTTTAGTTTCATTATAGATATTGTCCCTGTAAAGACACAGAGAGAAGGTTAAGGAAAAGGTATCTCTATACTGAGATATTACAGAAATAACATTGAAACTGAAAGTCATGAATGCTAGAAAATCTGAATCCTGGCTTTGACTACAGAATTTGAAAAAAAAAAAGAAAAAGAAAAAATGAAAAAGAATATCTCCTTTTGACATACCTATCAAAAGCTGTGTATAAAGCTGTGTATATACTTTGTGTGTTTTCTGGTATTGCTACCAAAGACAAGGGCTCCTATCAGTTTGACCTATGTCATCAGACAGTGAAATGAAGGATAAGAAAATTCATTTTGTTGAATACAGTGTTGGGGCAGGAGGTCTGTGTTAGCCTAGTTAAGCCATCAGAGCTAAATCAGCGGAGGATTTGGACTGCACTGTAGATAGGTAGTGAAAGAGTGAGATAAGATGTAGAACAAAAACAACCTTATAATGCAAAAGGAGGGAAAAAAAGTGGAGTGGGTCTAGGAAGAGAAAAAAGTGCATGTTATTAGGGGCATCCAGGGAACACAGACAGGCATATTCTGCAATTATTGCCACATTAAGTGCTCACTTACCTCTCTGGGAGTCCCACCACAATGAGCAACTTGGCAGCAAAGTACCAAGCTCTGCAGTTCAGCACAGTATCATCCTGACACCAATGAGAGAAAAAAGAAAGGCACAACCCTGGTTGAAAGCCAGAGATCACTTAAAGTTGAGAGAAATGAAAAATAAAAACTAATGTGTTAATGGCCTGGCCATCAGGGAAGGGAGACTGTGCTGAACTGAACAGGTGCCCACCTCTAGTGCAAGCAGCAGTGGGCAGGGAGGAGGCTGAGGCTCAGGGCTGTGCGACAAATTCATGTAGCCTGGAAAAGACTGCAGGGAAAAACAGATCAAACTCTAGAGCTGAGATAAAACCAGTGTGAATAGTCAACAGCAAGTCTGTAGTTTGCCTGTGATTCTGCACAGTTCATAAATAAATGAAGAGCAATAGGAAAATATCCTTATCCTGAGCAACTAATTTCTTTCTAAATGGAAATGATTTTGAAAGGCTTCAACTCTCAGCTCTTGCTACTCTAAAAATATCAGCAATACACTGTGCATGCTATTTCTATGCTGTTTTTCTTCCTTAGGGAATAAATATTACTATTATTATAGTTAAAATTCTCTCTGAGCATCTGAAGCAGATGATTTGCTCTATTTCCTATTGCATCAGATTGTCTGTTAATAGATGCAAAATGTTCATGAAAGCACTTATTTTACCAAAGTGTGGAAGAATTGTTTGAAAGCAGGAACTGAGAGAAAAACTAGGGCCTAACTGAAGTTTTGGCATTACGAAAGCTTGCTTGGGGTGATACACAGTTGCCACTTCCAGGATGGTTGGTAGGCACGGACTCTGCTCCTCCATGGTGCGAAAATTGGTCATGATTTATATAATAAAATCTGTTTATATAATGTATAGAATTATATTTTATAATCCTAAAATATTTCAGAATTATCACCCAGCAAAGACAACTACAACTGATAGACAGCTGTAAGTGTTGTCTCAGGAGACTCCATCTTCCAGAAAGAAGATGGTTTTACAATTTTCACTGATTTTCCCTTCACGTGTCCCCCCAAGTTTTTTGCCTCTTCCTTTGTGCCATGAAAATGTGTTGGTTGTAAACACACCTTCCCATTACCAACACATTTATATTAAAAACAAAAATAAAAATCTTTTCTAAAGTGAAGAAAAGAGGAAATAATGTTAAAATATATTCCAAAATAAAAGGCTCCTTGTGGTTTGGAGGCATGTCTTCTATCATTGCTAAGTGAGTTTTAGATCCTCACAAGGTGTCAATCCCACATAACAGATGTCAGACATCTAAAATTAAAGAATACACACTACAGAATATAGAACAGCAGAATAAAGATGACCATCAGGATTAGAAATTGCGACTGAGGAGAAATCAGACTGGACTGTAACTGAAAAAGGGATAAAAGAGATAAAACTAGAATATTCACTATAAGAACATAAAGACTGTGGAAGCTGAATAAACTTGAAGAGTTTAGTTGCTCAAGAGGAATGTGAAAAACATAAAACAAGAGCTAAATATCAAAGTTTAGAAAGAACCTATGATTATACACACAAAAGTATTCCAGGACTGAACAACAGATTAGATAAAAGAGGAATGTAGAAAGTTGAAGAGCAACAGGAAAATGAAGTGCCAGAAGTCAGTAGCTAGAATTATAAATGTGAGAAAATGGAGACATTGGTTTAACTGAGAAGAGTGATGGATGAAAAGACAAATGCTTAGAGAGAGGTGGCTGCTTTGAAAGTGGAGATTGAACAGTTGAAGGAAATGCAGCAGAATTTCAACTTGCTTTTAAACCTATATTGAAATAAGTAGTTTAGACAGAGGTAGAGTCACTGTAGCCTTCAGTCACCAGCAGCGTGAGGAGATAATACAGATGCTTAAGAGTAGCAGCTCTGGACTAAGGATGGATTGATTTGTGCTGTATTGCAAACAGATGAAGAAAAATGTCACTCCCACATTACTATTATGAAAGGAGTGCTATCACAAAGATTAAACGCGTCAAACCCTTTGTTTCCAGGTACTTCTCAAGAAGTTATAACTCTAACTCAGATCTACAGTATACTTGCAACAGGATGAAATAATATGAATTGGCCAACCCCACTTTCCTGAGAAAAGGAACTTTAGACTCAAATTCTGAAAGTGATGAGAACTGAACACAGCTCTTTGTCACTATAAATCCCTGGGAAAGTTATACTAATATATCTATGCCTGGGAGGATATATCAGGTCTGAATGCCAATGGGTCTTGGCATGACTCATTCTGTGAACCAAAATGTCAGATAGATAAAATTATTTATTTTGCATGTTGCAGGTAGTACAACTAAGTAGCAGAGGAGATAAAGCAATAAAACAGGGCACTGTCAAGTTAATATGGCCTGTGGCTATGGGACAGTCTTTGTCCCATATGATATCAAAGTCCTATCATCGACATATAGCAGGAAAGACATCTTTCTGGAAAAGAGTCACCTTAAGAAAATAGTCACCTGGTCTGGCAGTAATAGAGGGAAACAGAGGCAGTTTTATGGGCAAAATACCTCGGGTTATCAAGTCAAATACACTGGCACAAGGGGAAGATGGCAGCATGGAGAAAGTAGAGGGTGGCACACCAAAATGGAAGGGACAATAACACAGAACCAGGATATTGCATCCTGAACAATAGGCTGGTAGAGTACAGGAAAAGGACCGTCCTATATAGAAATAGTTTTTTTTTTTTTTTTAATAGCATATTTTAAGACATGAAAACTTTCAGACTTTTAGAGCAACAGATTTTTTTCAGAAATCTTGAAAATATATATAAAAAAGAGAAACTAAACAATGAGAGTGAATGCACTTCTTTGCCCATGCCTATACACATGTACTCAAAGGCGAAACAGATGGCTTGTATTTGGCAGAGCTAATACCATAGTTCCTCTGGAGGTATCACACATGGCTGCTTTTTTGGGTGGAATGGGAGATGGAAGACAATTTTTCTACATTATTGCCCTCTAGATATAATGATAGACTAAGAAAATTCCTCAGCCTATTATTTGCAAATGCAGATGAAAATATTGTCAGGATTTTCTGGAAATTTTAACCAACTGTATGTAAGGAAAATCCCAGGATAGTAACAAGAGGGGGCATTAGGAGTATTTTAAAAATCGCTTTCTGATCCTACTGTAGGGCAGGCAATGACAGGAAATGATGTTTTAATGACACGCAGCGTAGTGATAGATTTAGTTAATTTTCAGGCCTAGCTAGAAGCCCTTCAGGCTATTACAGCTTCTAGTCAATCATGCAATTTATTATTATCAAAAAGACTGGAATGGCGATGTCGCAGAGAATGCCATGGCTGTATGCAGCAAATAGCAACTCACAAGCAGAATTATGTATTTACACAGTCTGTGTAAAGCTAGAGGGCTAATTCAAAAAGCAATCCAGATTCCCTCCAGAGGCCATCTCCGCAATTGCTGAAGTGTTAATTGACTTGGAGGAAGAAGAAGTAATTCGCAAATGCAATTCAATAACTTACCAACATAGTGGGTTATAAAAGGCAGATGTCTTATAGAGAATAGCAATGGCTGTTATGTTTAAACAGAGTAACTAACTAACTCAGCTGTTTGCTTTGGTGGTGGCATCCTACTCAGAGACCATAGTAGCCATTGCAAGTGGGACTAAGCGGTTGTCTGTAACAAACATAAATCCAGCAGATTTTCACTAGACAGGAGGAGAATTCGTACAATTTGCCTTCATCCTTAGGGAATTCCTATGATACTGTGCTGTTTCACACTTCAGTGTCTACTACTGTTTCTGGAATGTCACATATTCCTGAAAAACTTCCGCCTTCCTGTCTGAGACGACTGTGTTATAGCAAAAGTAAAATGAGTCTGAGAAATCATTTAAATCTCCTCACAGGGGTTTTGTGAGCTTTAGTTAATTAATATTTGTAGAGCACATCGCAATCTTCAGATGACTAGGTACTACAAGATATTGGCGATGTTGTTAATTACGATTATTATTATTATTATGTGGTTCCAAGCCCTACAGAGTTTGGGGATGTTACTCAAGAAGACAACAATAATTCCCCATACCATAACTCCTCAGAGTAAGATTTAGCAATATTTTCTTTCCCCAGGACACTTTCTAACACCATGATTAATTTAGCTGCTTTTCTTTACAATCTGATATTCAATGCATGGATTGATTAAACCTATCTATGACTATATAAAGAGAAGTGTTGAGAGAGAGAGAGAAAAACAAAATGTCTTCCATTATGTTAATATAGTCCCTCACCCCTGTTTGCATCAGTGCTAGTTAATAGCCACAAAATTTGGCCATAATGGTATACTTGTACTTTACTAGAGACTTTCATAATATTTTCCTCTCTTTTCACTCCATTATTACAGAAAGCTATTGGAAATGGTTGGTATGGAAACAATAAAAGATAATAAGCAAGTTTCAGTGCACATTTAAACATTTTATATCTCCTGCCAAATTCTCTTCTATAAATTTTAATTGATTTTGAGGGATGTTTTTCTGTGAGGGTCAGAAATTGGAAATCAATGTTGTGAATTAAAAACTCCATTTAATTAATAGGATAAGAAAACTAAGGTACCTTCCAATTTATAGAAGTCACATTTTATATAGCTATAGTTTTTTTTTTTTCTTTTCCTGCAACATCTTCTACAGGTTTTGCAATGGGATTACATTCTCCAAAGATGCCTGTGTTGTAATGGCATGTTTCAGTCCAATAAAAAAAAACCTAATTCCTCTAAATTTCAAAGAGTATATTTTACATTGGATGTTCAGTGTCTAGGATGTATTAGTTTGACAAAAGTTTCAGGCACTTTACTGAGACCATTAAACATTTTAAGGTTCAAATTTTATTTTTCCCAGTATGCTGGCTGCCTGAACTTCACCTTTACATATGCGCAGAGGTGCTCACGTCCTAGGACAATCAGGCCCTTCATCATCCAATAAATGACTGTGGAGACCGCCAGTAAACATTAATTTCAGTGATGTGGTGGACAATTTTTTTTTGTCGTTGTTTCCTATTCCAAATAATTGTTGCTCACAAAAGACAAGCAACTCTGGTAGCAAGAGTCCCTGCTCTGTGGCAGATAGTGGTGGCTCTTGACTAGCATGCTTTTACCAATACTGCAGGACTAAAAGGGTGACTTCTTTTTCATAAGGGAGATGGTCCAACATCTTGGTCAGCATCATCAACAGCTAATGTTTGTTACCACCAGCATTATTTGGATAAATTCTCATAAAGTGTGCTGGATGAAAAACCCCTCTTCCACGTAGGTCTTCTGTTGCCATCTTTTCACTTGTCTGTAGGGTACGACGAAACAGTCCCTTGGGTTCCAGCTGAAATGCTTGAACAATACTTTCATCTTCGTATGTTGTCATGAACTACTTCCTTCCATCCATGTCCAGCTTGGTACCTCTGTCTCTGAGCCACAAGAATCCAACATGCAAGTGTTTCCTGCTCACCAAATGGGAAAGCTTAGCAGGTGAATGCAGACTGCCCCTGTCCCCAGTGTGAGCAGGGTTGCCTTGCTGCCACGGCTGTGTTTTGGGCTGAGAGATAGGATCTTTGGTAGACAGAGAAGGGCACACACAAGGGACAAGGACAGCATTTTAGCATTGGGTTAGACATTAGGAAGAATTTCTACACGGAAAGAGTGGTGAAGCACTGGAACAGGCTGCCCAGGGAAGTGGTGGATCCACCATCTCTGGCAGTGTTCAAGAAACGTGTAGATGAGGCACTTGGGGACATGGTTTAGCAGGCAGGGTGGTGAAGGGCTTATGGTTGGACTCGATGATCTTGAAGGTTTTTTCCAACCATAATAATAATATTTCACTTCTCCATTTGCTTGCACAGTGAACACACATTTAAACCAGCAAGCACACTGGATGGTGGCATTATTTTAAAGTTGGTGGAAAGCCAGGAGCATCTTCCCTCAGCTACACCATTCCTTCTAATTCTGAACATTTCCAGATTCCTGGGATGTTGTCATGTCCCAGAAGAGCAAAGGAAGACTTAACAGATTTTAATGGCCTGAAATAGCACCAGATAGTTCAATGCTTAAGCAAAATAGGTTTTTCCTTTTATCCACCAGGTATTGCAAAAGAGGCACAGGATTCCTATGAAACTATCGAATATGCCTTTCTTATGAAGTTCCACAAGTAAATCATGCTGGACTAAAGTCATTTTCATTTTTCTTCCATAAATCAGAAAGCTTCATGCTAACAGTACAAACATTTTTAAAAACATCTTACTGTGGAATTGCATAGGGAAAACCAGCATGGTTCATGAGAAAAAATTCAGCTCCATTACAAGGATCAAAAATATATCACAAATTACATTTTCGAACTGATAGTCATACGGCTAGAAATAACATTAAAAATCCATTCATAAAGAGTAATAGGTCAGCAAAAGCCTACTATTGTTATATATATTGTATGGATTATTCTGCCATATTTATTTGCTGCGAGAGATAGACTTCTCGTGGCAAGTACTGTATATCTGTCATTTAAAAATTGAATAACTTAAACAGTTCTGGTGAAAATATGCAAACGGTTTCATATTTGAGCCAATATCATTTGGGAAAAGACATTAAGTATTTAAGTAAAACAGAGAGCCAAAATACTTATTTAGAATGTATTTGCAATGAAACATTCACCATACCTTAACTATTTTCTATTTGAAACTCTTGTGTTATAAGAAAGGGAAAAAAACTTTCACTTTAAACTCTATTACATAAATACTGTAACATAGTTATTCAAAGAGATTTAAGAAAAGACAATTTGCATCTACTTGAATGGGAAAATAAGATCAATATTTTCATCTCTGCTTCAGTTTAATAAGCAACTCATTGACTTTGCAGGAATTATAGCAGACAAGTAATCATAGGTATACTTGTAGCATTCTCAAAGGCATATGTCAGTGAAGGAAAGATAAAAGTCTACAACTGCTTTTATTTTCTGATTAGCACAAGGTAAGATGCACTACAACCTGTTCACATAGCATAAATGAAAACTGTAAGCGGTTATTAAGTTTTGTTGTTTTTTTTTTAATTTTGTTTCAAAATGTCATCACATACCAAAATACAAATGATGGTGTATGACTGACACATGTCTGAATACTTGCAATAAGACCCCCAGGATTTTTTTTTCTTGTCATAAAAACAAAAACAAACAAACAAAAAAAAAAAACCACCTGATCTTTAGATCATTTTCATCAAGAACGGAGATTGTGATATCAGCTTCAGACTTTACTGGGAAATGGTGAATGGATGATGAAAAATAAGAAAGAATTTAAAGAAATAAAGAATACAATGCTTTGAAATCTTAAAAATCATTTTAAAGGATCTTAAACTTAAATCCACTTCCAAATGATTTACTAAGTAGTATCACATCTAGTTTTGTACTAGAAAGATAACTTTGCTTCTTATAAAGGTTTTATCAATTATATATTTCAAAAATGTCAGAAAGATGAGAGCTTAGTCTCATAAAACAGCTCCAAGACCTTGCAAGTCTATGTAGAAATTGTTTCCGTACTTTGGTGATATTATATCTCCTGAAATGTTGAGTTACTTGCATCTGATAAGACGTTCCAAGACAAATCATTTCCAAACACTGAACCTGATTTGGATAGGGTAAAAACTATTTAGTTTAATCCTCATTTCTGTATCTTTCTTTTTAGGAGTCTAACATGCTTTAAATCTAGACTTCAATAATTCAAGTAAACAGTGAGTAACAAAATTAAATCCCCCAAAACAGGCTTTCTTCTGCAATCCCTAACTGGCAATTTACTGCATATTTCAATAGTGCATGTTTTTTCACAAATTTCATTAGTACACCATTGATTGCTCATTTTTCAGCTCTCAAAACAATTTAACATAATCTCTTTCATGCAGAGAATAACATATTCATATTATTTGATTTTTGATGAAACCAAATGACCCTTTAAATTGGGTTCTTTAATTTTGCATGAGTTTCTTTACTGCTGCTCACTTAATTCTCTGTTTCCATTAACCATTTGCAAGCATTTGACTCTATGACAATTATTCAGCTGTGCCACATCATGACTGACATATTTTATAAACACTTAAAATAAAGAGAGCAAGAAAGGGAGGAAAAAAGCCCCAAATTCAAACAAAAAAGTCAAAGTTCAGAAGCCTGTATTTTCCATACAGCTGAGACATCTGAATAGTAATTATTGGTCCAATTGTAAATCCAGCCTAATTGTATTTTGTCTTCCTTTCTGATAAGCACTTCATGATGATGATGATTACTCTCACTAAAAGATGTTCACTCCATTGATGTTTCCCCACACCGAGAGCCAGAGGGCCCTGCAGATAAAAGTTTGTGCAGGCAAAACTGCTCTTTTCTGTTTCCAGAACAGAATTGGCCATGATTTTTCCAGTGAGAAAGAGCCCCCGCGTGCTCGAGTGAGAAAGCAGCCCAGTTTAGATGTCTGGCATTTCCCAGACTGCCCTCTGCATGAGGGATTTGGGCCACTGTTCATTAGAAACTGCTTTAACTAACAAACATAACCAAGAGGCCAAGCTGTGGTAATCAGTGCTGATGAACTAAGCCACTTCTCTGCATGCACAAAAAGCTGCTTTCCCCCCTATTTTTAAAGCCCTCAATTCAAGAGAATTTGAGTTACTGATTCACTGTTTTGGATGACTGAAATGTTTAGCCATAATAATTTGTTCTTAATGTTTGCATGTTTAGTGATGATTTCCAGTAGAAATGCTAGGAAGCCCAGTAGCACAGGGAAGATATTTAATATGTTTGCATAAATCTCTGTATTTCAGAGAACCCAATTAAGTTAGACATCTGCAAGATTAAATCAACAAGTGAAAGAAAATGACTGCAGAGTTGGAAGTCTCTTACACCTTTGGCACTTTTGTTTGAGTTTTAAAAGGATGGTGAAAGCTTTGGCAGAACCACAGAGCTCATGCTGTCTGAAAGGCTTCCCAAGAAATAGCAAATAATTAAGAGAAAGACTTTAAAAAATAGAGACAAACACTTTGCCATGTCCCTGATGATCAGCTTTTTTTTTTTTTTGTTTTCGCACAAGTGGATACAGAAAAAAAAGAAAGGTTTTCTGAAGACTCATTGTCCTGCTTCCTTGCAAGAGCCTGGATGAATTTCCTACAGTTAAAAAAAAAATCAGGCACAGAACTGTACTTTTCATTATCCAGGGTGCCCAGTTGAAATTGTAGACAATGACAAAGACAATAGATCAAAAATTTTGCCCCATTTCCTGGGGGAGAAAACAGAAAACTTCATGAGATCTCTTCAGTGGTGGGCAAAAATAAATCAATTAATGAATTTAATAGATTAGTAAAATGATTAGATGAAAATTAGATGAAACTTGGATGTCATCCAAACTGAAGATATCTGAAGATGAAGGAGGTTCTGCAGTGACATTTTTTTGCCTTCCTCTACCACACAACTGTTTGTCATTTTTTCCATTGGATTAAATTAGAAAAGTCCAGATAATGCACCATACAGGTTCCCTATACTGAATTACAAAAGTGGTACAAAAAGATTATACCTTTTCTTCGGGGCTATGTTATTATTGGAAAATTCAAATCTCCCTGGCAATTCTTGCATATCTAAACCTTTCTACAGGAAAGAAATGAGTTATGCTAGTTCCAGAGAGAGACTGCAATCAAAATATATACCCAATTCATATGCTGAGGGTTCTTTAGAAGAAGAATATCAAGATTTCCCAGAAGGCTGAGGAATTTAAATACATTTGCCATTTTAAAACCCTGTTTTTTTAGGGATTTTTCTTTAAAAATGTAGAATGTATGTCATTTTCTTCATGGCCTATTAAAATCAACATTTTTCTCAACCACCTCTCTTATTTCTCTACAACAGTGAGGTTTTTCTACTTTATTTTTTTATCTTCTTATATTTTTGTTTCTTTTCTTTAGAATGAGAATTATAATAAACCTCATCATAAGTACAAACAGGAAGGAGTTCAATTCTGAATTGTATCTCCAAATCATTTCAGTCTTCTTAGTTTTATCCTCCCTAGTGGGAGAAATATGATGAGATATGATAGAAATAGGATATGAATCCCTGACAGTTTACATCCTCTGTATATTATGGAACTGTTATGTTGTTGGAGCTCACATTGAAACAGTGCTAAGCTCTATATTTGCTCTTGTATGAATTAGTGGGTATTTCAGGCAGGTGAAAATAAAAGTCTTCAGTTGTCTCCTGCTCAATGCTTCCATTTAGTTGATGGCCATTTACTTACTTAAAAAGTCTTTTTCCAGGGAGATCAATACAATAGCAGTCCAGAATTTTGTGCAGGGAATAGCTTTTAGTTTTCCATAATTACCTGATTATGTCATAGTCTTTACCTGAAAGATGAATCAATGGGAAGCTTACAACTTGGATTACCTCACTATGCTCTCTGCCACTGGCTCCCCTATAACATGATAGGCTATAATAAAAGCACTAAGTCCAGCAATTTTCACTTATAAATTACATATCTGTATTTTTCTTTTCCTTTTGGAAAGAAACATTCAAAAGAGCGCCTACCTCAATGTCTTATGGGAGTTATAATATGGAAGATAGTCAATTGCTGGTTCAAAGGTTGTAAATTTTGGTTGGTAATTGAAAGGCGCAATACCAAACCCACTAAATACGCATAGAACAGTGTTTAATTTCACTTTTTTTTCAAAGAAATTATACATTTTTTTAACTGTGAAAATGATCAGAACTGGATATGGCATACCTACATATGGCTAAATATGAGAGATGGCTTAAACTTCTGAGAATATTCCTCAGAAAAAGGCATTCCAAATTCAGCAATGCTCCCTCTTCTAATTGCTTCCTTTTCTTAAATGTAATTTTCCTTACTCTTAAATAACTATTCTTTCTCCTAGGATTCTTACTTTTTGAAATTTTCCTGCACTGGAAAAAAATTGCCTGTTAGGTCCTTCTTTTCAAATTGCCAAAGTCTGCAAAGCTTGCTTTTATAGCTTTAGAATAAAAGCTGTTACTCAACAGCAGTTTTATTAAGTGAAGTTTTTACTGGATCTGTGTAAATGTAAAGAAGGGCAAAAAGTATTTTGTAGTCAATATATTTTATGCTATTTAGTAAAAGGATTTGCTATTAAGGCTGCCTCTATAAATGTTCGAAATTGTTCGTACTGCATCTCAGGACATCTAAAACTATACTTATAAAGGTTTTAAAAAACTTTTAAACAAAGCTAATTGCTCTGCATTAATACTTTCTAGAAGGTCCTTCTCAAGTGCCCCTACTTGCCACGTCCCTGTTAACTGATCCACTCTAAAACATTCTACTTGTTGATAAAGGCATTCATTTTAGGGCATGTCTAGAAAAACCACCTTAATTTTTAACAAATGGAAAGCATGGAAATTATATATTAAGTATTTTATAAATGCCACATTTACTTTTGCATAAAGTTTTAAAACAACATTTTGACGTCTGTTTCAGTATACTGTGCAACACAAGGTATCAATGAAATGACCTTAGAGTCTTTTTTTTTTTTTAAAGGAAGCAAAGATGATACCTTCAAAGACTCTTTGCTTTAAGCAGCACTACAGAAAAACAAGAGAAGAGCTTCAAGTATTTAACAAATTTAAAAGATAAGACATGAAAATCTCAAATATCATTCCCTGTAATGTCTGAATGCTTACCCAAATCTCTTGAAACTTAAAAATGGCTAGAAAAGTCTAGAGGAAAGTTTTCTAAGACTTATGATTCTGACAGAAATACAAATGCCTCTTTATTTATTTATTTATTTTTCTTTCTCTACCATGCACATCCATACACTCACCTAAACACACTTTTATCTGTCAGGTAAAATCATTCAAAATAAAACAAGGCAGTAATTATGGAACATCTGACACCCCATGAAAGGCTTCACTTGCAGTTTTACATAGGTTTTCCTATTAGGACTTAATTTCTCTGAGCAAGTGCTCCTTCTACAGCCAGTTCAGCAAGAACGATGCAGCCTGGTTAAAGAAAGATGATCAGCAATACAATGCATACACTTATTCTGACCATTTGATCAAGTGAAGTTATATTAGATCTTGCAGTTAAATGACATTTGTCATGGGGACAGAGAAGCTGCCAACCATAACAACACTAACTTGAAGAATAAATTTAATTAGGTTAATCAAGACACCTGAGAAAGTCCACCCCCTTATTTGCTGCAAAAAATCATAGAATCATAGAATCATAGAATGCTTAGGATTGGAAGGGACCTCTAGAGATCATCTAGTCCAACCCCCCTGCATACGCAGGGACACCTAGAGCACGTGGCACAGGACTGCATCCAAGCGGGTCTTGAAGATCTCCAGAGAAGGAGACTCCACAACCTCTCTGGGCAGCCTGTTCCAGTGCTGCAAAGATGTTGCAAATTCTGGTTCTTGGCTCTATCCAGGGCACAACAGACAGCTTAACTTCTACTACAGGCTCTTCTTAGGGCTTCTTCAGGAGTACATAGACAGAGATGCAGAGTAATCAACCAACTTCTAAAACCTCAGTTTTGAATAAATACCATGTTTTAAAAGAGTATAATTGCATGCTTGGTGTGAGTAGTTCATTTTGCAAAGAGATACTCTTGAACTTTTTGTGCTTCATGGGGTGGGTTAAACAGTAAGAATATGCCTCAACTATTTTAGTACTTTGTGGGAAGAACCATTATGGGTGAAAAAAATCATGAAAAAAAGGTCAAGTAAATAATTTTTTTCCATCTTATTGGTTTGGGCCAAGCTTTTCCTTGAACTTAATGGGCTTCTTCGCATTTTGCATCTGTTCTTTTGAACATTTGTTCCTTCTTAAGTAAGACTGGGAAAAATTGTTTCATTGAATCATGTCTATCTCACTAATTTCTTCAGAAAAACTCTTTCTAAAGACCTAGCTCATCTTTCATGTAATTCAACATGATTTTTGCATTATTTTTATATGTGTCACTCAAATTCTTCTTCACTGAGGTACTACAACTGAATTGAAGTGGTACCACTTGGTGCCAGATGCTAACTTGACTCTAGGAGCTTAGTCCATTACATTCTGGTAATATCACATATCAAAAGAAACACACTGTGGGAAAGTATGAAGTAATAACTGAATTTCTTTTTAACATAATTCCATTATTTTTGCTCATTATTCCAGTCCTGTTCAATTTATTCATCAGTGACCTGGATGAAGGCACAGAGTGCTCCCTCAGCAAGTTTGCTGATGACACAAAACTGGGAGGAGTAGCCGATACCCCAGAGGGCTGCGCTGCCATCCAGAGGGACCTGGACAGACTGGACAACTGGGCGGTGAAAAACCTCATGAAATTCAACAAGGCCAAGTGCAAGGTTCTGCACCTGGGAAGGAATAACCTCAGACACCAGTACAAGCTGGGGACTGACCTTCTGGAGACCAGCTCTGCAGAGAAAGACCTGGGTGTCATGGTGGATGATAAGTTGACCATGAGGCAGCAGTGTGCTCTTGTGGCCAAGAAAGCCAATGGGATCCTGGGGTGCATTAAGAAGAGCGTCTCCAGCAGGTCGAGGGAGGTGATCCTGCCCCTCTACTCAGCCCTGGTGAGGCTGCATCTGGAGTATTGTGTCCAGTTCTGGGCTCCACAGTACAAGAGGGATGTGGAGCTGCTGGAGAGAGTCCAGCGCAGGGCTACAAGGATGATCAGGGGCCTGGAACATCTGCTGCATGAGGAGAGGCTGAGGGAGCTGGGCCTGTTCAGCCTGGAGAAGAGAAGGCTGAGAGGGGATCTAATCAGTGTCTATAAGTACCTCAAGGGAGGCAGTGAAGAGGATGATGCTGGTCTCTTTTCACTGGTGGCCACCAACAGAACTAGAGGTAATGGCCACAAACTGAAGCACCAAAAGTTCCACAGGAACTTAAGGAAGAATTTCTTAACAATGAGGGTGACAGAGCCCTGGAACAGGCTGCCCAGAGAGGTTGTGGAGTCTCCCTCTCTGGAGATCTTCAAAACCCACTTGGATGCAGTCCTGTGCCCCGTGCTCTAGGTGACCCTGCGTGTGCAGGGGGGTTGGACTAGATGATCTCTAGAGGTCACTTCCAACCTTAAGCATTCTATGATTCTATGATTCTATGATTCTATGATTATTTTTCTTGACGTTACTGCAACTTGTTTTATATTAGCTTTATGTAATCTGCCATGTATCTATAGATATTTGTGTGCTTAAACAAGTAATGTTTTCAAGCAAATGAAAGCAATCTCTTATAAACAGGTTGTATGCAGCTGCTTTCAAGAAGACCCGCTTATTCTGTTTCTTAAGCTAAGCATAGGGAAAAGGTTGACTGTAATCCTGCAGCTTGCCCTGCTCCCTCCATGCAGAATCCCCAACTCTACCGTCTCATGGTCACTGCCGCCAAGGCTGCTTCTGACTGACATCTCCAAAGAGTTCTTCCTTGTTTGTAAGTAGGTGGTCATTATCTTCACTCATAAAGGATGCAAAAAACAATCAAAATAAATTTAAAAAAACACTATACAAACTAGCATATAAGAAGCTTCACAGAACATCTGTGAAAGTAAAAACACCAAGAAAAAATCAGTACAGAATGAAACAGAAAATGATAAACTTCAAAACCTAGATCCAAAGCTTAGGAAACTCTAAAATGACTCGAAGAAATAAAAAGGTAAAATTTGAGAGCCCTGAGAATTTAAAGGCTATTCAAATTCATGTCGTCGGTTATCAGTACAGTTATAGACTAATGAATGGATAACAATTAATTGTGCGAATGTTGCATTCATGGTGTAAAAACAAAGGAAACATTATTTATCTTGAAGTACATATTTCTTGCTTAGTCTACAGGTCATTAATGCTTTGGGACTAAAAAGGTTAAGGGTACTTCCATCATACATTCATGATAGTTTTTCATCCTGGGGGAGCGCAATTATCCTTCCTTTTTGAAGGCCATACTGCTGAACAATAGTAGTCCCAATGTGTCTTTGCAAAATCCATTCAGTATTCCCAGTAATCACTTGGGTAATAAAAATTATTCCATGACTCTTCTCATTTAAAAAATCCCTTAAAAATACAACATTAAATAGATACTAGCTGAAGATGACAGATTATTCATACATTTTCCGAACTGAGCTATGCTGCCTCTAGAAACAGTAAATGACTTTTAATTCACTTAGAGAAAATAGCATATTAATCTTTAGTCCAGAGGAGCTCAAAATAGATCAAAATCCAATACATGTGAGATAACCCTACCTAACCCTTATATTTCTGAAAGTCACTTGGAACTAAAAATTCTACTATGTCTTCGTAATTCTCTTGTCAGAGACTGTGATGAAATATAGTGATCTTCTGAATTCTGTTTCAGTCTTTATATTTTGTATATAAAGTGAAAGAAGGAACTGCCATAGATTTCAGTAACTTTCAGAACCAATCTTCCACAGTCTGAACAAACTGTCAGGCTGATAGGCATTGAATAAGCATGTTTATCTGTGATTTTACACAGGAAAAGGTATCATTTTAAAGGAAAATGAGGATGCATGAGTCATGAAAAGCATTATTATTGTGCAAACACTGTGCTATAGGAATAGATCATCAAACTGGCAAGTTATTTTCTGCCTTTCAGACTGAAGAAAGGATGTGATTTTCTATTATGAACAGCAAAGACTACATCGTACTTAGGAAGTGTCATGGCCAAAAAATCAATCAAGCCATTTAGACTAATCTTACTATTTTGAAGCAAGTATAAGTTGTTTTCTTCCATGAGAAAAGACACTGCCTGCTTCATAAGACAGCATTCTAAGGGAGAATTAAAGATTTAAAAATTACTGTACATTCTCTTCATTGTCATATAAATGGCACCCGCTAGCTATACACACTGGGAACATGCAGGGATCACTCCTTCACTGGTTAATAATATGAAATTAGCTCACGCAGCCAACAGTTGCTATGGCTGGAGTCTTTTGCTCCCCTAGCCTGGCTATGTATGGCCCATTGCAAGATCCTAAGGAAAAAAAAAAACATATTTTAAAAGATATTTGAGCTCTTAATTTTAGTCAGATTGCAACTAAATTGTTAGTATGTTCCTATGCCACTCGAGATTTAGTTTAAAAGTACAATAGATCCAAAACAGTGCAAAGACTTCCAGGACTTCTCTGTGTTTTGACAACCAGAAAACAAGATCCTTTGTGTTCAATTATCAGTCTTAGAAAGACTCTGAAGGGTGCCTAAAAAAAAAGAAGATTTTTAGAGTAGGTAAACTGGGTCTGGGTCTCTTGGGGAAAAAAAAAAAAAAAAAGTGGTAGCTGTATAAGATCTGCCAATAAGGTCAATAAGGAGCATCACATACAGTGGTGAGTTATAGATTCTGCCCTACCAGTTTCTTTAGCACTTCAGAAAAGTCTTATGTTCCCTTTTTAGTCCTTAAGACTTTTTATCCAAAGAAATAGCGCAGTTTAATCTTTTCTCTTAAAACACAGCTGGAGGAGCTAGGCGATCATGCATTCTTTTAAGGAAGAGCCGAGTGGTTAGAACACTTTTTGTTTTCCTCTTTTTCCTTCGTGGAAAAATCAAAACCTAAAACCTTAGTGTTTAAACAAAGCCTGGTTATTTGTAGATGGAAAGAAGTTAGGGGAAAAATGCCTTTTATTTCTTACTAAAAATCCTTTTGCCTTTTTTTTTACTCTGAATAAAAGATGTAAAAAGTCATCAGCGTTACATCACGAGAACGTTGCAAAAAATTACTTACTTGTAGCTAGGTTATGTAGAACACATTGCTTGAAATGCCCATAGTTGAATTCAGATCTTCTCTCTACCAGCTAGATAACATGAATTAAACAAGTTACTAGAATCTACTAGATCCATTGGACTCATACATGAATATTCCTTCATGGGAAGGATAGCAAAAAGGTGGTGAAGACGCATGCTGCACATTGTCCCAAAAGCATGTGTGATGGAAGCATATTTTGCCCTTTTCCAGATATTCACAGAGAGTTGGCATTGTCCTGAAACAAAATGTCTCCTAGAGCTCCAGTTTATGAGTTTTAGTTTCATATTGTGCCCCTCATGAGATGCCGCTAAGAGCCTTTGGAATACTGTCCTATGCACCCACAAACATTTTGGCATCCGAAAGAATCAAAGCCTCAGCCATGTTAGAAACAGTATCTAACATTTCTCACACATTTCTGTGTGTAAATGAGGGCTGGGGCAACATTCTTGAATGCTTGCTGACTCATGTGGTCTTATTCTTAGGCATCTTCTTGTGTGCCTGTCACTGTGATAAAACCAGGCGACAAAAGAAAACATGGACTACTGTGTAGAGAAGATGAAAATAACTGTAAGATCAAATAACGGCATTAGTTCTCATTGAAGCTTTTTAATGTTATCAAACAAGAAAATATACTTTTTTTTCATTTTTGTGGAAGAATTGTTTGTGGAAGAATTGTTTGAAAGCAGGAACTGAGAGGAAAACTAGGGCCTAACTGAAGTTTTGGCATTACAGAGGCCTGCTTGGGGTGATACACAGTTGCCACTTCCAGGATGGCTGGTGTGCACAGACTTTGCTCCTCCACGGTTCCCTGGGCAACACAATCCACCCTCCTCGCAGCTGCAAAGGGGAGTAACGGAGGCTGGAGCGGAGTGAAGACACCGTGGCCAAACTCTGTTGCACTCCCTGTGCTGGGCTGCTGATAAGCCGCACAGTGGCTGTCTAATGGGAGATATACAATAGCATGTCCGGTGCTGAGCCAGCAAAGGTGGCAAATCACTCCTTTCAGATGAACTTTGCTTGAACTTTGCTCATTATAATGTGAAAACCACACCTCCATCCCAAAATTTACCCTCCTCCGAGGTACAACCACCCCTCACCGAGCATGTGCTCTAGATTTTCGATTGACTGTACCTTTAAATGAAAGCGAGAAACTTTTTCCCCAATCAATAACAATATTAAGTATGACTCTAGTCACTCAAGCTCCACCTGAATGTAAAGAAAAGTATAAAAGGTGAACTAAGGATGAAAGTGATGGGGGGGAAGAATCCATCGTAACTCCTGGATCAGTCGACGGGCTGATCCCCCTTCCCTCCCCTCAGGTCGGGATGCTGCCTGAGGAGACTAAGAAGCGAGAGGGAAGAATCCATCATAAATTCTGGATCAGTTGATGCGCTGATCCCCCTTTCCTCCCCTTGCGTCAGGACGCCGCCTGAGGAGACTCGCGACTGAGAGCCCTCTCCCATCTTCTGGGGTGAGTAATGATTGCACATTTGTACATCAGGGCTAGCTAAAAACCCCACGCTCTAGTAGAGAATTTCCTGTACTGACATCTGAAACCTGCTTTGTAAATGTTGCATTTGAATAAATCATACTGTTTGTGAACTCGACTACTTGTTTGGGGGGAGGCGATCGGACCTACAGTTGACAGACTGTTCGTGAATCCAATACTGCCAGAGTCGAGCTTATGGTGGATCACACTATTTGGGAACTCGATTCGCTCCTAGGAAGGCGATCGGACCTACCGTCCACAGACTGTGAATCCGATACTGATCTGATATCTCCTTCCCCCACCACCACCACTACCACTACGGCTTTCAAACTGCAACATTTTCACAATTTTAAAAGAAACCAGAAAAGAAAAACTCTGGAAGCTTTACCCAAACTTCATAGTTAAAATATAGTTTCTTTTTTGAATGTAATGTTATTAGCAATAATCATAATTCTGCATTCTGTCCTTTTGTTCTTTAAAATAAATATGTAGTAAAGCTGCAAGTTTATTAACATTAGCAAACTTGCAGCATGGAAAAGTTACTTAAAAATATTTTTAAACAAATCCATATTACAGTATTTCAAACGTGCTTCTTGTTTCTACTGCTAAGTATTTTGTCAAAAATTCTACTATCTCTTATAAATTTTAATTAGTATTCTTTGTTTCTAGCAATTTATCAGAGATCTGCCTACAAGAAATGAATGTAAATTATCAAAGGTTGAACTTTTGCTGCCAAAAGCCCTAACAGCTTAGCATGTTTTTTCTTTATGTTCTACATGTATATATCTGTATTCCCTCCAAAATTCTATGATATTTGGTGGATGCTGTTATGACCGCAACTATGCTATTTTGATAGCAACCATCCTGCACTTTTTACTTTTTCATTGTTTCTTGTGATCTTGAGCTAAAATATTTGAGACGGATAGTAAGAGTTCTTTATGAAAACAGAGATTGGGGTAGCTCTTATCCCCCTCCTCCTTCTCTCGTTTCTCCTTCTCCTCTTTCTCTTCACCAGCTTTATTTGGTGAAGATGTTTGCCTGGAGCTGAGGTTGCGTGTACAACCGGCGCGTGGCTCTGCTCAGGGCTTCTGAAACACCGAAAATGATGTAACATAGATGTGTCATTTTTGGAAGTATTTTTATACCTAAATCCATGTGATCATCTCAACTCCAGTTTGGAGTGCTTTCAATATCTCTGTAAGAGACTGTTATGGATTGTATTTGTCCCGACATTGTTGACACACCATCTACCTGAAGAATACCCTGGTATCTTGTCTCTGGGAAGACCAGCTCAAGACCCAAACAAGGACATTATCTCTCCCCATTTACACTTCTTAACCCCAGTATCTTGTCTCTGGGAAGACTATAATATCAGCTATCTACTTGGCCTCAGCATGCTGTCTCTGGGAAGATCAGCTTGAGACCTGACTCAGCAGTGCCCACTAGAGCAACTCGCATTCCAATCGGGTGAAGTGGAACAGCAAAGCACACCGCGCGTATGACAAACAACATGTACCAAAAAACTTTGGGAAAGTGGGAGGACTCTTTGAGAAGGGGGACATAAAAGCAGCACGTATTCCCCCCCGACCAGGGGTGTGTGTGGATCATCACCTGCACCAAGATGCACAGCCTTCTGTCCCTGAATATCATTTGCACCGAGGTGCGCACATCACCTGCGCCGAGGCACCTGTACCTGCACCAAAGCGGAGCCAGCGACACTTAGCCAGACTGGTAGTGGTGGTAACTATAATCTTGTTGCATCTCCCCTGCTTGCTTGCTTGCTTTCTTTTTCCCTTCTTCTTCTCTCTGCCCTATTGCACTTATGAGAATAAAGCTAACAAGGTTGTATGGCATTTGACCCCGTTTGTGTCTTACTCTCGCTCTTGGGATCGTATCGAAACCTCCTCCGACAGTGGATCGGGACAATCTCCCTTCTTAAAATGCCTATTTTCATTCCTCTCTTTTTTTCCTTCTTTTAAATCTGTGATGTAATGAGTGCACTCTGGCACCGAGGTGACCAAAGCTTCTGAGAAGCTTTAATTGTTGATCTGAAATCAACTCTGGAAAATTGTTTGCTGCAGCTCTATAAAATAATTCAGAGTAATGAAGGACAAACCATTGGCCAAGCGGAATCGTGTTCCCCTGAGCCTTGGAAGGCATCACTATAATTTAGTTTAGTTGCAAACTGCTAACAAAAAACGTATTGATTGGAAAAGTTGCTGATATCGTGCTAATCCCTGTGATTGTCGGCTTTTAACACAATTTATGTGTTTGACCATTCCTCTTGTATTCTAAAGTACTTCCTATGACAAATCTTTTTTTTGTTGTTGCTTTTGTTTAACAAAAATATTGCCAGATTATAGAATTATAGAATCGTTAAGTTTGGAAGGGACTTTTAGAGATCATGCAGTCCAACCCCCCTTGCACATGCAGGGTCACCTAGAGCATGTGGCACAGGACTGCATCCAAGCGGGTTTTGAAGAACTCCAGAGAAGGAGACTCCACAACCTCTCTGGGCAGCCTGTTCCAGTGATCTGTTACCCTTACTGTTAAAAATTTTTCCTTAAGTTCCTGTGGAACTTATGGTGCTTCAGTTTGAGGCCATTTCCTCTAGTTCTGTCGGTGGCCACCACTGAAAAGAGGCCACCCCATCCTCCTCACTCCCTCCCTTGAGGTATTTGTATGCACTGATCAGGTTCTCTCACAGCCTTCTCTTCTCCAGGCTGAACAGGCCCAGCTCCCTCAGTCTCTGTATTGGAGATGAAAATTTCTGTGATCTGTAGAGTCATAACAATCTCCTATGGGAAGCAGAAGCCAGACCTTGAGAGAAAAGGATGTTTGCCTGCCTAGGCTGAGCGATAAGGCAGTTGCTCAGCCTGGTCCACAGGCAGCCCCCTCCGAAAACCTGTTGAACGCGTTCACTTGGCTGGGCTTGTAGCCAGCTTAACTGCAGACGTCCTCCAAACTAGCTTTGGAGACCAAACACCCGGAAATGAGGAAGAAGAGGAGGAAGGCAGGACCCTCGAATTGAGGGCTGGGACCCCCGACTGGTGTGCGTGCCTGCGCACCCGGGGGCGGGGGGGGGAGAGTTGCGCAACTCGAGGCGGAGTTTGTCCGCCCCCCGGCCTGCCTCCTGGGTCCTAACGACCCTACGTGCCAGGATGCACTGGGCATAGACAGGATAGTGTGGAGAGGGCGGGGAGAGAAGAAACTCCTAACTCTAAGGCCTACGCTGTCTCCGTGGGAGCCAGTCAGCAACTCTCTCTCTGATCTGCCAGCTCGAGAGGATGTTCGGGTCCAGATCGGCAGGTATCACCTTGTGAGTAGTTATCCATACTTTGCTTCTTTTATGTGCTTTCACCTGAATAAATGCTCGATGTAGTCACCTCGTTCGGGCATGATTATTGCCGAATCCTGAGCCCATCCAGAACAGTCTCTCCTCATAGGGCAGATGTTCCAGGCCCCTGATCATCCTTGTAGCCCTGCACTGGACTCTCTCCAGCAGCTCCACATCCCTCTTGTACTGGGGGGCCCAGAACTGGACACAATACTCCAGATGCGGCCTCACCAGGGCTGAGTAGAGGGGCAAGATCACCTCCCTTGACCTACTGGAGACGCTCTTCTTAATGCACCCCAGGATGCCATTGGCCTTCTTGGCCACGAGGGCACACTGCTGCCTCATGGTCAACTTGTCGTCCACCATGACGCCCAGGTCTTTCTCTGCAGAGCTGCTCTCCAGAAGGTCGGTCCCCAGCCTGTACTGGTGTCTGGGGTTATTCCTCCCCAGGTGCAGGACCTTGCACTTGGCCTTGTTGAATTTCATGAGGTTTCTCACTGTCCAGTTGTCTAGTCTGTCCAGGTCCCTCTGGATGGTAGCACAGCCCTCTGGGGTATCAGCTACTCCTCCCAGTTTTGTATCATCAGCAAACTTGCTGAGGGAGCACTGTGTGCCTTCATCCAGGTCATTGATGAATAAATTGAACAGGAAAAATGAATTGAACAGATAGTAAGTACCAGTTAGGAATCTAGTTTTAATTTCCCTTTGTGGCTAATTAACTGTTCACATCTTAGCTCTCTTTATGTATATAATTAACATTTCTGTTCAAATTTTTTTTCTTTGATCTGCAGTTGATAATATGGTCTGTAAAGATATTTTTTCATCAAATATTATCTTTTTCTTTCATGGCTATCTTCAATACAATCAATTGTCGCATTACACTGATGAGAATTCAATATGCAGATTGTACAGAGAAGATCATGGAAATATTACTGTTTGGGGTTTTTTTTCTGATTGAAAAAAAAATGCCAACATATATTGTAAACATTCAATATAGCTTAGCAATAACAGGAAATGTCGCTGGGTAAAATACAAAGATGTGAAAAAGGTTTATCCTTTCCATATCTGCGGAATGCAGTCAGAAAACTGTGTCAATTAAGCAATAAATAAAGGTTTATTTCATAGTGATTTAAGCTTTAAATTCAAAAATAATATATGCATCTTTGGTTAAGGGTCATTAATAATGAAAATAATTTAGTACTGGTTTATTTAATTATCTTGCATTGGATAGAATCACAGAATGCTTAAGGTTGGAAGGGACCTCTAGGGAATCATCTAGTCCAACCCCCCTGCTCCAGCAGGGACACCTAGAGCACGTGGCACAGGGTGGCATCCAGGCAGGTTTTGAAGATCTCCAGAGGAGACTCCACAACCTCTCTGGGCAGCCTGTTCCAGGGCTCTGTCACCCTCACAGTAAAAAAGTTCTTCCTCATATGGAGGTGGAACTTCCTGTGTTTCAACTTACACCCGTTACCCCTCATCCTGTCACTGGCCACCACAGAGAAGAGCCTGGCCCCATCCTCCCTACAGTCACCCCTCAGATAGGTACTTGAACATGTTGATCAAATCTCCTCTCAGCCTTCTTTTCTCCAGACTAAACAGACCCAGCTCGCTTAGTCTTTCCTCATAGGACAAATGCTCCAGTCCCTTAATCATCTTTGTGGCTCTCCACTGGACCCTCTCTAGAAGCTCGATGTCCTTCTTGTACTGGGGAGCCCAGAACTGCACACAGGACTCCAGATGCGGCCTCACCAGAGCTGAGTAGAGGGGGAGGATCCCCTCCCTCGCCCTGCTCGCAACGCTCCTCCTGATGCAGGCCAGGATCCCATTGGTCTTCTTGGCCATGAGGGCACATTGCTGACTCATGGTTAACCTGTTGTCAACCAGGACTCCCAAATCCCTCTCCACGGAGCTATTTTCCAGCAGGTCAAACCCTGATCTGTCCTGGTGCCTGGGGTTATTCCTGCCCAGACGCAGGACCCTGCACTTGTCCTTGCTGAACCTCATGAGGTTCCTCTCTGCCCAACTCTCCATCCTGTCCAGGTCTCTCTGAATGGCAGCACAGCCCTCGGGCGTGTTGGCCACTCCTCCCAGTTTGGTGTCATCTGCAAACTTGCTGAGGGTGCACTCTGTGTCCTCGTCCAAGTCACTGATGAACAAGTTGAAGAACACCAGGCTCAGTACTGACCCCTGCGGGACACCACTGGCCACAGGCCTCCAACCAGACTCGGCCCCATTTATCACCACCCTCTGGGCTCTGCCATCCAGCCAGTCCTCAATCCACTTCACAGTCCACTCATCCAGTCCACACTTCCTAAGCTTTCCTTTGAGGATATTATGGGAGACTGTGTTGAAAGCTTTGCTGAAGTCAAGGTAGACACCATCCACGTCTCTCCCATTATCCATCCAGCCGGTCACCTCATCATAGAAGGCTATCAGCAGGTTCGTCAGACACGACTTCCCCTTGGCGAATAATTGCATTCCATACCTTTCGTAAAATAGTTTATGATGAAGGAGATCTTCCTTATAACCAACTTTAAAGAGTGTTTCAAAACCACTATGGTGTCATTATATTAAGACATAGAGAAAATACCACAGAGTTGGGAACTATTTTCAGATTCTGGATTAAGAAGTTTATCTTACACATATGTCTCCCATCTCCATGGATACCAAAATCTCCTACTACGACCAGAATTTAACTGTAGAGAGCAACAGCATGGTTTAATTTCTGATATCTTTTTCTTCACTGAATAGCCCTTTCCTCTGAAATAGTTGCCTCGCCAATAATGAGGCTGTTTGTGTTATAAATTGTTTCTCAGTAGGAAAAAAGGTATTAGATTATTGCTGAATCTAACCAAACATTTTATCCATCTGAAATTGCAAAGGAACTTAGACATGCATAATTCTAATATTGAAACTGGAGTCTGTCAAGAATGCTAAAATTAAGCATGGATTTTATAGAGAATTCCATACCATATTGATGGATAAAGTGTCTTCCCAAATTGTATTAACTCTATTCTCTATAGGCACAAATGCATTTGGACAAATGTGCTCAAATTATGAAAAGACTATCATCAGTCATATATAATAAAAAAGTGACTTGTATGTGTATTTGCAAAGTTTTCATATAGAAATGTGCATGCTAGTAAATACATAGAAGGCTGGTGACTTTATTCTGGTTATACTAAGTTTCTGTTGACAGACCTCTAGAATGACAAAACCTATGAAATAACATCCTAAACCAAATAGTTTAGAACAGTAAAATTAGAATTGACTTTCTTAAGGAACTTCTTCCTCATTTCCTTGACTGGGACTGTTTCAGGAGCATTCATCAGCTTCAGTGTATGGTCTTTTGATGGAAAGGCTGTGTTTCTCCTGGAAAATTTGTGGATCTTTTATGCAAAGGCATGCTAATTCTTTGTGAAAGAAGTTGCAGTCTTTCATATTATGTTCTTCACTTCTTTAACAAGGACTTCTATCTGTTTTCCTGAAGTAGAAGGGATTCTAAGTCAACAAATTAATGACCACATTTATATTTCAGCATACCCCAGTTATGCTATTCCTTTTAGTTCTCTTTACCTTTTTTAGGGAGCCTACCAAAATGAAAGAAGAAAAGATGAGAGAAAGGCGCTTTACTTCATGTTACTGTATCACTATGGCAAATTATGTTTCTAACAGGCAGATTATAACAGGCATGATATTATTTATACATCTAATTATATCCCTGTACAGCTCAGTATCAGCAAATAGTAGTATGAGAATATCAGCTCCTGTATTGAATGTCCCCCCAAAGTCTCTTTTTTTTTTTTTTTTTAATAATCTTGCATAGAAATGCCTGTCGCCAGCTAGCTTCCTTCTGGCAAGACTCCTATATAAGCTGAAATGTAATATTTATTCCACAAAACATTGTGTATAAGTGCTACCAATTCAGCTGGGTCATAAACTATTTCATTCAGATTGTAGCATAGGAGTGTGTTTTCCTAAATCCATCTACTTGAATTAATCCATCTTCCTTTGGGAAGCCAGTTGTCACAAAGATGGAAACAATGCATGTCTGGAAATAATATATTTCTGGGTAACTCTAGGACACTCAGAGGCTGAGAGTTTAGGTAGCAGTTTACTCTCAGTCTCTTCAAAGGATAGGTGATTATACTTTTTTGATGTCTTTGTAGCAAAGTTCATACAGATGTAACAGGCTTCTATAGGTAGGATGACTAATAAATAGAAGAATCCAGGAAGATAAATTTTCAAAGAATAAAGCTGAAATTAGAATTGTAGTCTTCATAACCCTTCATTGATTCTGCTTTTTTAGTCTTCAATTAAAGGATGCTGGAAATGCAGGTCAGGTTTCTGGCCACTGCAATGGCATTATCCCATATGAGTGTTTTGCTCTCCATAGGCTTCCCTGCAAATAACTGAGGCCAATCACTTATGTTCCCAAGGAAAAATTCACCAGAAATAAATAGAAGCAAACAAACAAACCAACAAACCAAAAAAAGAAAAAAAGGGCAAAAAAAAAGCAGCACAACCAGCTTAGTAGAGCATAAAGCAGCAGTAAAGCAGCAAAAACAAGCACATCTATTTTTTCCTTGCAGCTAACTTTTAAAAAGCATCTTAAATGAATAGTACTGAATTTCAACTTACTTTGTTTATCTGCTACAAGAAAGGACTGTTTCTTACAGGAATAAATGCATTTTTTTTTCTCCTTTGTTTTCTGTGATAAACAAGTTTTCATAATTTTGAAATAAAATAATAAAAATTGAGAACTGCATCACCCTACAGTGTATTTTGCAGGACATAAATATGATATAGCTACCTTATTTTAGGTTTTTAATAGTCATTTACTGTCACGAGTACATATTCTTTTGAATCCAGTTTTGGGAATGAGTCATTGCTTAGCTGAGATCTACTTTTATAAATCTTGTCATGGTATTTTCCCACATCCACTGCAAAATGTCTGGAGATTTAGATTAATATTGGATTGCTTAGCCATTTGCTCACAATAAAGTCTAATCATGTTTGTGCCCATTACTTGGTCCTTCATATAAACTTGATCTTTATCTGAACTTGAAACTCAGGACTGTAGGGAAAAGTTGACAGTATATAGACTTGAAAATCATTAAATTTAAAAAAAAAGTAATGAAAGTGCAGGGTATGGACTACATATCAGTAACGTACAAGATGATTTTGCTCTTGTAGATAATAGAATATTTAGAAAATGCTGCTATATATATAAACATATATTTTTGCTAGAAGTTTAAAAACTTAGGACAGCATTTATCTTATACTTTAATAAATTAATCTTTTTTTCTGACAAGTAATTTAAATTTTAAGTTGATAATAATACTTTATATTTTATCTATTATTTAGTTTGTATGAATTGCTGAATATATATAAAAGAAATTAGGAAAACATCTCTTTAAAAATTATCAATTTATATTCACTTATTGCTTTTATGGAATAAAGGAATCCCTCATTCTGAAGAAAGATAGGAAGAGCAGTCAATATATCAGCCTATATTGAGGATAATTAAAGATTCACAGACCTGAGAAAGTTAAAATGTTAATTTTCAATTATGATTCAAAAAAGTCCATTCCTAGTTGACTGCAACAGCTGGAGAAATTTGAATCAATTTGCCTTGAACTCTTATGGCTTTCCTAAAATTAAAACTTATACAGAAGTTCAAACTTTTATCATCTTTATCAATAATTTATCATCTTTGAGCCTAGTCAAAGTACAGGAATTAAAATATTTGGAACATTTAACTTCCTATCCTAACTGAGCACAGGACAGCAAAAGAGGAGAAGGGGAGGAGAAGAAAAATAATAATTCAGGCAACTTGGTGATCAATTTCAATTTTGAGATAAATTCTAACCTGTTTCATTTGCTCATCTAGTATCTTTTATTACTATTAACATCTTCAATTGTCTTAAAATAAACTAACGGGATGTACACACCAAAAGATATATACAGAATATGCAGAAAACATTTTAAAAGTACACAATGTTTGCTTATAGCAAACTATTGTAGCCATCGGACTGATTTTAGTTTCTGATTATATTTCTTTCCTTACAAAAACATAAGCCATAAGACAAAGAAATCAAATGCTTTAAATACTGAAAAGACAAAGAGGAGAATATGCATGGTTTTATTTATCGACCTTTATTCCACCTTATTATCAGGAAGATTTTGGAAGCCAGTTCTAGGAAATAGCTTCCAACTGGTCACTTTCTCTTCCTCCCCTCTCCCCCAAAAATTATTCTGTATAGCATCCTTTTAATCAAATTCACCAGCTTTTGTAGTTACTAGGAATGTTTATTTTTTAGGGTGCTTAGACTAGCAACTGGTGGTAACCAGTAACCATATCAGCAAATTCATTTCCTCCCTTTCAATGCTTTACTAGCTTTGCTGGTTGGATTGTTGGATCATGTTAATTCCAGTATTAGACTGAAAATAATCACAGGTGGCCAAAATATATTTGTGAGGGAATCCTTTTTCCTTGTGTCCTCAAGATTAATGATCATATGAGTCATAATTCTGTAAAATGTTTGTGTAGACCAGTGCACCCTAAAGATGATTTTGTTGTTGTTACCAAGTGAGATGTAATTGAAGGTTCACTTCATTAATCCCTCCCATTGTGCTATTCCTATATGGGTGTAACATAAATTTTTCTGGTTCCTTGTTCCACTTCTGTCTCATTTACATCTGCATTAATTCTTTGGTGGATCATTAGGAACTCATAGTGTAGCTGATGATCTGAGAAATTGGCAAAATGTAAGGATTTCTGATGTGTATGGACAGAGCCAGTACTTCTGGCTTGCATTATAGAAGAAGTAGATAAAAGTGTTATTATATGAAATGGTAGAAGTAAATTTGTGCAATCGAGTCTTCAGTTATTATCTACAATATGTACTTTTCATCTCATAATCAACCCCCTTTAACTTCTCATGTGTTTTGATAGCATTACTTTCAAACTGGGGTTTTTGTAGATGTTAAAAGGGGGGATTTTTTTTTTTTTCAGTTTGTAATACTCCTTGTGGTATTTCTGAAAAACTAATATATCCCTGGGACATAGCAAGTGGAGATGGATGGACAATCACTGGTATATAGGAGAGGAGAAATTAATTTTTAAATTGTACAAACAATTAGAAACATTTAATTGCACACGACTGATCTATTTGACCATCTGAGCCTGATTGTTAGGGATATTTTTGTCCTTCAATTCATCATTTAGTATACAAACTGTTGCTGTATGGATGTGCTTGAAAAGAAAAATTAGAGAGACAACTGCCCTTGACAGACTCTACAAAGGTTTGAATAATAAATTGCATTAAGTTTGTCCATCTCAGATCTCAGAATATCAATGCCAATAGGCATTGACTGGCTCCATAAATACCAAAACTCTTTTGAGTAATGTATAAATACCTTCAACGGATGAGGACATGCTTATAAAAATGAATCACACTATTTCTTTAAAGGAATCAGGAAAAAAATAAAAAAGGAAATAGAGATTTTGAATTTTAAATCTGTGTATTATTCTTCTGATTGCTTAAGGTTCTTAGATATAAAGCAATTCCTTCACTGTTTCTCAGAAACCATTTTGTAGCAAAGGCCCTTATTTCCATATATTAATATATAGCAGATTATTTTCTGCCTAACGATCCATTGTTACATTGCCATAACTATTAATACTAACATTTGTTGGAAGCAAGGACAGGACTATTCTATTGCTGTTCTCTTTTATTTTCTTTAGGAATTTGAAGGAAATTAAATTCTTCTTTCTAAAATCTGTCAGCTTAAAGTCAAAGTAGAAGAGTTGCATGCAAGCAATAAACTGCATCTCCTATGGTAAATTTATAGGCTTTTGTTTTTTATTATTAGAGATAGAGCTACTACAGCTAAATTTTGTCATTATGGCCTTGACCGTGCTCATTATAGCAGCTAAAAGCAAAGTGCATATAGTTCTGGATTAGGATGTGTACATGCAGGTGCAGTGAACAGGAAGCAAGTGAACACTGCTGCAGGGAAGCGAGGTAAGCAAGCCTCTCTCCTTGGGAGATGTTGAAGGCTGCCTTGGATGAAGAGGGGATTGGCCTGGCCGCTCACTGCCTTCTTCCTCAGCGAGAGGAGCCTCCCTTCCATGACTGCCTCCTTATGCTGCTTACAAGAGACAGGTTTACCATTAGCGTTACTACTCCCATGACTTCCATAAGGAGACCTTTGCTGCTTTCCATCAGCCCTAAAAGTTCAGTTTCCATCTCTTCTCTTGCTGCCATAATTTACTAATTTACTACAGCTTTACTGCACATTTGCTAGGAGGAAAGTAGGAAGCCAGATTTCAGTTCCCCTTGTATAGTATTGATATGTGTATGTCATTGGAAGACTATTGAGATATAAACAGTTTCATCCCCTTTCCAGAGATAAAACAAAAGGATATTGAGTGGTTTTATGTAGTTGTTGTGAATGTCTGGGTACTTAAATCTAATAAATACCAGAATTAATGTCCCCAAGTCATTGCTCACTCTCACCTGAATTTTATATATACATCATCGCTTATCTATATGCTCTGGGTCAGTATGTAATTTCCATTTCATGGGAGACCTCTACACTATTATTAAATAGACTTCAAACCCTTCAATTTTGTGTTTGAGATTATTTGGATTTTATGCAAGTAATATTGTAACACCAGTTCTCAGTTGTTCTTTTGTGCCCATGCAATTGCAAAGCCAATTTTGCTTAATTTTTATGAAGCATTAGGATTTGCTGCTGAATCACTGGAACACCTTGCATTTCCAAGTCTTTCTCCCTTTACTAGTGACAACAGTTGGTATTACTGCCTGATATACTGTGTGACAATTCAAACAGATTTTAAATCTCTTTCTCCTCAGTGGCTTAAAATAAATGTAACCCACCTTCTCAGAGATCCTTTGAAGCTCCTTATCAGCTCCCTACCCGTTGAAGTTAGGTTTCGTTAGATGCAGAGGTGCCCTCCTGACACATTTCCTAGGAGCTGGAGCCCATTCCTTCTGAATGCACTGAACAGCCAACGCTGCCACCTTCGCCAGACAGCTCTGCTATCAAGGATGGCACGAGGGTAAAACTAGGGGGAGTTTAACCTCCCTGTGGGCTCTTTAGCTGCATCATCCTCATTTTCCATGGTGTTCCTTGTCTGTGCAGCTCCAGGGCTTTCCCAGATACCCTGACCTGGCACGAGAAAGCTGTGATGCAGTGTTGTGAAAGTGGACTCTGAGGCAAGGGAGGAGAGCTCATGATAAACCCGGTAAAACTAAAAGCATTCCCTAGGTACAAGAATCAGATTTAGGGGAAAAGGAAGGAAATGTTTAGGATTTTGTGGTTTCAGGGATCTGACAATTAACTGTGCTAGTGTGGGTGCCTAGCAAACCTAGGACTGTTTAGAAAGTATGAATGTAAAGTCTCGATATACTACTGTAAAAAGAAGACTAATATATACACCAAGCAGAAGAATATGCATTGAATTCTCAGGAATAATTTATCAGTTGATTCAAAAATTCCACTGTCGGAATTTATAAAATTCTATGTTAAAAAAGAATTATTGACACTTCAGGACAAACTCAAGAAGAACCTACTGAAAATATTGCCATGACTGTGATAAGTCCATGAGGCACATTTTCGTGCTGTAGCATAGTAACCAGAACTACTCACAGCTATTCATAATAAGCCAGAAGATGAAAATGGTCTCTCTTTTTAAGCCATTATCTCTGAACAAGACAAGTGTCTGCTCTTCTACTACAGAATTTTATCTTTCCCTGGGTTTGGCAGGGCTATGTATGAGTTCTACTTGCTTCAGCAAGAAGTCTATGCAGTAGTTTTACTTGATGAACTATTCAAAGATCATTTCCCTTGATAATCTTAATAAATAGACATCTGTGAATAATGAAACAGAGTGAAAATAGGCAAGATTATTCTGCTATCAAGTAGTTTACTTTTTATAGGTTTATTTTATTAATCTTTTCATCAGAACTGTAGAATCTCACAGAAAACAGATGTTTATAAGTAATACTCCTGAACAAGAGAGAAGGTCAGTGATTTGTTTGGACTGGCCAGTGCCAAAACACTGAATATTTCTTAAGAAAACAAGTCTCTGTGATTTTTTTTGCGTATGCATGAACTCCTATCTGAGTTCCTGTCAAGCTGCACACACAGCTGCAATTCTGAAGGTCCCTAAGGCTGTGCTACTTACTCAGAATTTATTTTTTTTCCCTACTTTTTACCTGAAAGGCAGGTAAAGTAAATTCAACCCTCCAGTCCCCTCAAGCATTGCCCCTTTCCGCTAGGGAGAGTTAGCTAGGGGAACTGATATGTGCCAGCTGGAGGTTGTTGGTAGTTTTTGTTGAAATATTTTGAAGAATATAAACATACAGCATTGACTGGAAAAACAGAATAAAATTCAGTATTACACTTGAAGTTGCTTACAGTGGAAAGGGAAGTCATTTATGGAACAGTGAAATTGAGTTTGGATGTTGGTGCCCCAAACGACAGCCTGCCCAATTACTCATGCAGTTCTGAAGTAGGAACTTCATTTGCACTTTAGCAGTTCTCCCTTTTTAGTCGAAGTGTTTACTCTCAAAAGAGAGAAGATCGGTTTCTGATAAAGTTTGTTACGTGTTTTCTGATACCATTACCTGCCTAATGACAAAGAGTTGAGACTTTCGAATTTTGTATTGAATTATGATTTAGCCCACCACTTTATTACAGGGATAAGAATTCTCACCATTACTGAACGGAGCTGTTCTTCCTGGGTGATTGAAACAAATCACCCTTACTACTTGCCTATAAATATTCTGTGTATTCATACATGTTCAAAAGGGCTACAATTATTGCTGAAAGGTAGTGTATTATAGAGGATTGAATGAGAAGTTTGAACAGGCAGTAGTGTCTATACTGGAAGTTCTGTCAACACAGATTACCCTGATGTTAGGGTATTATGGGTAACCATCTGCAACATATCAATTAATATAGCCCACATCATCTATCAAGCTTTTAACATCACAGACAACAACAATCCTGTTCACAAAGTGGCATGCAGAATTTTAACTATCATTGCCGCATACCAGGAAGAATGCAGAATAACTTCTTTGATATTCTGACAGCGAAATCACTTGACTCGCTTCTTCCTAGAAATTTTTGTTGTTTTAGAAGAGACACTATCCTGATTAATTACAATAAAGTCTATACTATAAACTGTCATATATGATAGACATTATAGCCCACAAAAATAACATCAGTTTGAGAATGCTTGTGACAGAGTAGAATGCTTTAAAATGTGAACTTCATTCCCATGAAAAGAATCAGATTCCAACAAAATTATATATCATCAAAAATCAATACAAAGACTTTGAATGTTGATATATAAATCATTCTTCTCCTAAGATAAATTAGCATATGGAGCAAAAAAGAATATTTCACAAAGATCTCTGTCAGACTCTACAAGATACTTGACTGATGAATAAATAGTAAAGATAGTTACTAGATATTCAGAAACTGTAGCTGTTCCCTGCAGTCTTCTCTGAAGCATAAGCATAAGATAAGATAAGACCCAAAAGATAATTATCATTTTCTATTGTATGGGACTAAAAAAGAAAAAAAAAAAAAGAAAAAGAATGCAGAAATAATTTCCAGACTGAGTCAGGTTCATCACTCAAGTACTTAGAGCATCTCACAGCTTGCTTTTGGTTTATGTATTCAGGTTTTCTGCCCTTACAAGCCAAGGCTTGAGGAATGGCATGTCCTTTACATGACAAGGTCTCGCCAAGCTGAGACATATATCTAAGAAATAGGAAGCACTTCCAGTTTCTGTGTGTGAAATATAGTCAAGGAACGTGCTTTAGAAAAACTAAGAAGGCACTTACCGTTAGGTAGTAGCAAAGCAACCTTAAAAAATCCTGAATGCAAAGGAAAAGTGCAGTTAAAGACTGTGCAAATGTTGGAATGGAGAGGCAGAAGGGTGTGGACAGCACACAATTCTGTGTCTTAAGCAGTGGGTGATAGTAAAAAGGAGTTTGGAAAGTAGGCTTATTTCTGACAATAACTGGCAATGAACTGCAGGATATTTAAAGCTTGCTCAGAAAACTTAGAACTCATAGCTTAAATCAGAAAAAGAAAAATCAGAAAAAGAAACTGTACTACAGTCATGATGAAAGAAATGAAGTAAACGGAGCATTTATTAATTTAAAGTTTGTATACAGACAAGTAGGCGCCAAAAAGTGATCTGGATAGTGAGACACAACCTGCAGGCAGTGGAAGATAAATAGGTAAATGCAAGTTTATAGTGACACTCTTTCCAGACTAAGGATATATGTAAACTAAATGCATAGAATAAAAACTGCAGAAAGATCAAATTTGTGATACCATCAGGGAGTAGGGAATGGAACGCCTTTGAACCACTGCCTTAAAGCAAGAGAAGCTTTCACTGGAGCACGAATCATAGGATGATAAAGCCCTTTCATTTCTATTCAGAACTCTTGAAAGCTTTCCTTTACCTTAGATGACATCCTTAAAGACTTCCTTAAGTTGTTGGTGGCCCTGGTCTCTGATCCCCATTTGAAGGACCTGCTTCCTGACAATGTTTAATCCAGTATGAAGTCCTGAAGAGAGTGAGACCACATCGGTATGTTTCAAGACTATAATTCCATTGATAAATATCCCTTGCAAATAACACTTATTTTTTATAGAGCGAAAGATACTAAAATTTAAATATATTCCTCTCCTTTGACCTAGAGGGAAAGAAAACTGCTTAGAAGGTTCAAACAACTTTGGGAAAATCCAAAGTTCTTAGGGAACAGCAATGTGGGAGAAAGGGTAATGCAACAAAATGTATGAGAACAAGGTTAAAACTATCATTGTCATTTATCTCTCTGACAATAAGCAAGGAGTACAAAGTTCCTATGTTATTATTTATAGAACATGGATGCCAGTTCTAGCTACTTGTTCCTAATACAACCTCCACTAAAAGTTAAAAAAAAAAAAAAAACCCTACAGGAACTGCTTTCTCCCAGCTTGGGGAGAAGGGAAAGTGAAGAAAAGACCGTTGAAGAATTCTTCACTCCTTCACAGAGCACTCTCTGTTCTATAATCTTAAAACTATCAGTCAAAGGGATATAGTGACAGTGGATCATTTCAAACACATTATTACCCTGTTATTCTACTGCAGGAAGACAGAGCTTTGCAGGATGCTGACATGATGTTACTGGACTTCCTATGTGGGGTTACAGCAACATAGTCTGTTGCAAGTCTTTATATCCAAGATATCCATAGATAGTTATGCCACCCATACTTTTATTTACTAAATAATTTAGTAAGTTATTTATTTTGCAATGCTTGCTATATGATATTTGTGAGTTCATTTTAGAGGTTTAATTACTCACACTGTCTGTATGCACATGCCTTCCTGTGCGTAATGTTTGGACCATCAGCAACTTTCATCCAGTTTCGACAGGAGTCTCTCAAAAATATTATTTTCTTCTATATATCATGAAAATAATCTTGTAAGAAAAGGATACAATATTAAAATATTTGCTGAAGGAAAGCCTACCGTATGCTCTCACAGTTAGTAGAGACCTCAGAAATATCATTAGCTTCATTAGCTCTGTTACTCATGAAACAATGAGTTTTAAAATCAGCTGTAAATCATATGTGATAAAGTATCTTCTGGGCAATATTGAAACTAAAATACCTACAATAAATAGAATCCAAAGGGCAGGAGGAAAAAAAAACACTGCCGAGCCAGTGCTTTTTAACAGCTTTGACTGCAGTATTTGAATTTTTTTCCCTTTCCTGCACATACTGTTAAGAATAACTGTAGCAGGAGCAGATCACTGTATAGTTCAGCTTTTCCACAATTTCTGTGAAATTGAATCTAATCTTTTTATGTCTAAAACTAGCATTGCCCATCAGCTGTCTATTAATTGACATTAACTGTACACTGTTATCTCCCATAAAAGATATTCTTTGAGTCATCAGTTTGAGTTTGTCATCAGTGTCTACCTGAAGAGTGTGAAAAAGATGAAAAAGATTTTGACTTTTATAGGATAGCTAAAATAATTCATATTTTAGAAGCCCTATTCACTCTTAATGATGCCCTCAGTCTACACAGGCAAATGCTTTTAATGAGTACAGGATGGTACAATTGTGTTAATGTCAATTACTGTAATCAAGATTACAGCTGGTCCTCAAGACTTCAAGTGATCCCTTATCCAGACATGAGGACCACTAGGTACAGCCAAGGGCACCCTTTTCTCCATAAAGTAATGTTCCTACAGAAGTCCGTCTTGAACTACTCAGTTCAGATCACAACGTAGCTAGGTGTTTCTGTGTATTATGTTTCCATATCCTCAAGCTACTTGTCTGTAGAAGTTGCACCTGACGCTTGCTCACAGTTTTCTCTTCCAAGATTATCTGCAAAGCTTATTCTACTAACATATAAAGAAAAATACTAGCAGAGAACAAGAAACAACCCACGATTCTCTTGCTTCTAAGCAAATTATTTGAACATCTAACAGTCACATTTCTGTTTGATATATGTTAATTATATAATTGAACACTTCCTTTCTTTTCTCTGAGCAACCCTGTAGGTGATGATTAGGCCTGGCCTTTGGAGGGGGTTGATTGGTACAACTCAGGAGAATTGTACATGCTTCTTAGCGGTCTGGTTTAATCACTGTTTTTTTTTTTTTTTTTTTTTTGAAAGGGATAGTGCAAGTTCACAAGTTCACATGATTTCTGTGGCCCTGATTCTGCCACTGTGTGCAAGTTGGACCTTGAAAACGTCTACCAGATTGTAAAAAGCTCAACTTTCTAGAAACTAGTTCAGCTTGCATTGAGCTATTCATGCTAGTTGGGCCTGATACAGTTCTGAACATTTACAAATGGACATTGTTTGGCGTCTGGAGTACTCTGGATTCAGAAAGCTTACGCTTGCAATTGAGATAACTGCCAGGGCTATTTTTGATTCAAATAAGCAAACAAACACAACTACATCAAAACAATTTATACTTAGCAGCTATATTTGGCCTAAGTTATACTTGAAGAATGTATGACGTTTCATGAATTACTCCTAAGCTTTTTTTTAATTCTAATTAGAGACATAAGATAATAAACAAATGATTAACCTTTTTCAGCTTTTACTTTCAGTATCAAATCAGATTGTGAGCTTGCGTTGTGGACTATCAATCACATGAAATACTACTGGCAGTAGCATTTTGGCATCTTCCAGAAATATCCAGTCACATTTCTACCTCATATTAAGAAAAATGGAAATGTCATTCAGTGCTTCTCCCAAGAATATGAGCTATTGGAGTTAGTAGCTGAGAGCAGAACCTTGGGTTGTTAGCTGACAATTAAGTCTCTGTTGACAATCATTGATTTGCTGCCTGTTATCGTATTAAAATGAAAGCCTTTCAATTGTTATGCACTGTGTACTTTATTGCTACATCTCAAGGAATAAAGTGGTATATGACCAGTTTGACCTCAATATAGCCTCATAAAGAGAAACTATTAGAAATCTTCTCTATTTCTGAGCTTGGGAAAAAGGTGAATAGAATCACCATCTGTCACTTTGAGGTTTTTAATGTGATGATATATAAGCCAATATCTCCTTATCACTATATTACAGTTCTTTTCATTTCACTGCCATTCCAAGGAACATGAAACAGAGAGTACCAAGAGGCATAGTCAAGTGTAATACTCATTGAGCTGGGAAAAAAAAAATCTGGAGATTAAGCAAGCAAAGTTGAATAAAACGGTCTTTGGACCTAGACTAATGTGCCTTGTCACTGCTGTTGGTAGCATTGGACAGTCATTAGCATTTGTCCTTGTCGCTGGTAAGGTCAGGGCATATACTAATGCATAAGAGGAAACGTTTCCAAAGCCACAAACCTGGAGGAGTAAGAGCTTTATCAGCCAGCCAGTAGATATATCAGAAAAACAGAATTGCTAGAGCTTACTGCTGTGAATTTTTTAGTATGCAAAATTGTATCTTATTTCTCTGCTCTTTTCTTGATTGTACACTTGTTTTTCTCTTCATTATTGTTTATACAGCAACCTCATCTCTACTATGTGGGAAAATAAGGCCCCAGATTACGTTTATGGTTTGTAGATTTGAAAGCTAGACCTTTTTCACCCTCACCCTCACATATCACCCTCAACCTCATAATGCTGAATTTTCTGACAGATTGCATAGAAGAACCAGAATACAGAAAGAGGAAAGTCTAAGGAAAAGATTATGTTAAATGGTTCTTATCATAAACATCAGCTGATTACTGCAGCTTAGATGAGGGCATGTAAGAGTCAGAAATCCGAGTCCTTTCTTTGAAAAGTGTATTTTTTTTATATATAAAAACTGGGAAAGACCCCATGAGACTTCTTCTGTATGCATGGCCTAATTAAAATTTGTGAGGCCAGGCAGAAACAGTTAGTGTACTTCTATGTCCTTATATAAAGAGAGCTACCCATAATGGGAATAACTGGCTTTCTTCCACTTCTTGGGAAAAATAACCCACTATTTCCTAGTATCACAGTAAGTGCTAAGGGAAGAGATTCTTGAAGTCATCCACATCCTGGAAATAAGATTTTTCTGAGTCTTCAGGGACTAGGGGAAGGAGAGAAGAGAGGAGAAGAGAGGAGAGGAATGTTTTGTTAACTGGACTGTGTTGAGACCTTAAAGCACAGGACTTTTGGCTGTGTCCAATTCCGCGTCTCTCAGCACAAAAATGAAGAGGTCAGGCATAAATCAGGCACCAGCCAACTAAACGCGGACAAGACTGAATTGTGTCCACATAGGCCAAAGGGTGCTGATCTTAGAAACATGCCTGTAAGAATATGTTTAGGCCACTGATTGATATCTAAGATGTAAAAACTGCAATTTGAGGCTTACAGTGGTATGCAGGTGCTGGAAAATGACCTCTTGTTATAGGGTCTAGTCTCTTTGTGCATCTGACTTACAGTTTTTGCAAGCTTAACACTAAGCTATCACTGCCATGACAATGTATAACAGATAATAGGAAGAGCTGAGGCCTGTGTTCAAAAATAGTATAAATTTTAGCCCTGCTAAAATACATGCAGTCAGATTTCCATTAATGCAGCACTATGCTGCAGGCCAGTAACTATAGTCACAAGCTATTATAGTGTGCTATTGTATGAATATCAGAAGAAACTCTTGGAAACTTCATTTAACTCAGAAACTATTAACGTGTATTTCCTGAAAATGCGGACAGTGCTCCATAATTATTTCATCCAGTGATATGCTGACTGTGGCTTTAGTATCTCATTGAAGGAAGATGCCATTTTCATTTAATGTCTTTTGAATGGAAACAGATAAATCATTTAAAAAAGATATAACATCATTGCTGAAAAATATTTCTTATAAAAATATACAAAATTGTTTCAGGAGATGAGTGAATAGTCATTAGCCTGGTATATTCAGCTCTGATCCTGTAAATTTATCTGAATAACATTTCTAGAACAGTCCTAGAACTTTTTTCTCTAATAATCTGGATTTGGAAGCAGAACAGATGTTGAATCCAGGTGGGGGATATCCATGTTTGCTTTTGTTTAGATACTATCCATATTTTAGCACATTGAAAAGAAAAAGCTCCCCTTCACTTTGGGCACCATATATTAAAATAGGTTGTTTTTTTTTTGTTGTTGTTCCTCTGATGTTTTTAGTTCTGAAGCTATGGGACATGCAACTTTGCTACTTTATCATTAATATTATGGAAAAGTTGTTATTATGAAGAGCAGATCAAAGTGGAAGGAGGAGGAAAATGCTATGAAAAAAGCCCTATTGTAAGGTAGGCACAAGTAAGATGTGTATTCAGTTTAGATTCTCAGCTGGGTGATTTGTGGTGAACATTCATTGTTCAGCTGAATATGTGGGTCATGTAGAAAGAGAAGTACTCTGACAAGAGGAAAGACATTTCCAAAGAAATCTTGATATATACCTAGGTATCCTGTTTCCTCCAATTGCTTGAAAATTGATAAGTTTTCTCCAAGTGATCATTTGGTTTCCTCAAAATATATCTTTAGCTCTAATCCTATTTTTCATTTTGTTTTTCTCTTGTGAAGGAAAGGAGGAATTGACTGTGAATCAGAGCTTTTTTTGCATTCTCTGAAGTAGTGCTCTGCCAAAGAGTTACCACTTTCTGTCCAGATGAAGGAAATGAAAATTGTTATCGCTCACGGAATGCACACCTTGCAAAAAACAAGGTAAAGCTATTATAGTTAAAAAAAAAAAAAAAAACAGGAAAAAAGGCTGCATTTCTGTCTCGTTTTCAAAGTATACTTTGCTATATTATCAAAGCACCTAACAATTTCTAAAGTATTTCTCTTTCTAGGAGATCTGTGAGATCAGTAAAGTAAGGAAATGTTATTATCTTACTTGTAGAGATAGGAACTGGAGCACAATGAGTCCACGCTTGAGATCACATTGCACGTCTGCTCTAGAAAAGCACACTAAACTGAGTTGCCCTGTTTTCTCCTGTCACCATAAGCCATTGAATCTTTTTTCTCCTAGACATTTATAACAGGAAAAGGACATCCAGAATGTTCACACTACTTCTTCAACTAAAAGAATATCGTAAAGCTTGAATTTGTATTGCTAATCAAATTAGATTTTAAGAAATGAATGGCAGGCAACACCACCATTTCTGTGGGTAAAATATCAGATGAGAGGGAAATCATAGAGTAATGTGCATAAGAGTCTTTTTCCAGCATAATTTGGGTTTGTTTATATTATATAGAAAGGATTATGGCCTGACCTGGCTGAAATGAGGTGATGCAAAACAGGAAATGGGGGCCATTTTCTACATGTGAGATGGCAGGAAATAAAGCAGATCCATTATTACACAAAATGCAAGTCTGTATTTCAATCCTAACAGAGAACTCTTCCAAGCCCAATTAGCTGAAATAAATACATACAAAATATGTTTACATTATGAAGAGGCATGTTTTAAATAGTGAATTCTAGTCCGAGCTTTTAAGGAGTGAAGGGACTGAATCAGAAATACCAGGCTCTGCTTATTGACCGTAACACAAAACACACTTTACTGAACTATCCTACCTTTAGGCTACAATCTATTATACCTGCTATCTCTTTTTTTTCGGCTACATGTGTGATTTGAAAAATAGCAGAATATTGCCTCCATTTCAGGATGATTTTTTTCTTGGAATGAACCAAAATGCGTGCCAAAGGCTAGAAATGAGATACTAGGGTCTGCTTATAGTCAACTCTTGCAAAATGCACACTCTCAGCTGAGGCTGGAGATTCACATGAACCTAAACTGTTTATTTTTTCAGTGCTGTTGGGAGATATAACCTTTCTATATTAGTAGAACTGAGCAAACTCTTGTGTCTCATCAAACTTTCTGCATCGTGCCAAGGGACTCATTCATTTCAGGGACAGGCATCACAAATGTATCATAAGTGTGAAATCAGTACTCAGTTAACAGGACTCAGTCAAAAATATTTTCATTAAGCTATACATATATTTGTAGTTCATTCATTCTGCTGTTAGATGAAACATAAATACAGACAAGTTATAGTTAATAATTAGGCTTTAAAGACCATAAATGTTTTCATCTTCAGCTTTTGTAGACCTATTCATTCACACAACTTGTCCTAGGGACTCTGTTTACACATTAATTCCTCTTAATTTCTATGGGATTCTGAGGGTAATCTTTATGACCACACCTCAGAGCTGTATCTGATGCTGGTGTGAATTTTTCTTTGGCTAGCAGAGATTATCCTTTGGTAAAGCTTTATAATAGAGAGGCAATATGATATACACTTTATTACTGTCCTGAAGCAGAGAGAGAAAAAATCAAACATTATATTAGTACACCTATGTCAGTTTATAAAAAGTATATTTATTTTCATAAAGCCATTTAATCTATTATGCTCATTTTTATAAGAAAAAATTAAGACCCATAGAGTCTATGTAACTTACACCTATCACAGTAAATCTTTACTATACAAGACCTAGAATACGGAAGTCCTTATGGTACTTAAACTGTCAGGTAGGGCTCCTTAAAACCTAATCTAATCTAAAATCTAATCATTGATGTATCTGGAATGATAATGAGGTGCAATGAAGCTGGTAAGTTTACGCTCCCTCACTTTCCTTCTCTTTCTTGGATATCATTTTTTTGCCTGAATCAGGAATATTCCCTTAAAACTAGTTTCTGAAGTCAAGGCTCATGGCTTCCCTCATTTATATGTTCCTTTCCCACAGTCTCAGCAGAATGGATTCTTATACTACAGGGGAGGCTGTATGACTGTCATTGCCACAATTCCCTTTGAATGGCCTTACTGTCTTCAAAATATATGAAGTTTGCAGACTCCTGTGTCTGAAGAGCATTCTGAATATAGCGTGAGAGTGTTCATATCAGGCCCAGAGATTCTGATGAATTACAGCCATGTTCAACTTTATTCCAGTGGCACTGAGATCACTGGCATGCCTAATAAGCTTAATGTTAAAGTCTGCTCAAAGGTCTTCTTTTTTTTTTAAAATGCATGCTTGAAGCAAATCGCTAGACGATTAAGAAGATTTTGGTAATTAAGATGAGTTCCAGTCTTAGGAACACTTAGGTCACATTCGCACTTGGTGATCATTCAGTGCTTTCAGAGATGAGCAAGCACGTATTTGTCAATTGCAGGTGATTTTTCAACAGAACTTTCTTTTGCTGGAAAGGAGACATGATTTTTGTGAAATAGTAATGATTTTCAATGCCCCTTCTCAAGTGAAGCCTACAATTGTAGCTGCAGTCAGGCCTTTGTAACATAAAATACTTATAGCTTTCTGTGTGTAGTCCAACTAGAAAAGATGGTGTCAGCAATATTAAAACGTTTAGGAAAAGCAAAAGCAAAGTTTTAGTTTGAAATTAAATGAGTCCAGCCACAAGTTATTACTGTCATCACTGATTGCTGATTATAAAGGTAGCTTTTTTTTTGCATTAGTTCTTGGAAATCTATATCAACATATATATAAATGGAAATCTACATTGATTTTAATATAATAGTTGATACAAATGTTTTTTTTCTTGCACCAAAATATTTCATTTCCATTGCTATATAGTTTTCAGTTCTTCTTGGTCTGCAATATGTTCCTTTTTTCTATCTCCGTTCCCTCATCTCCATCTGTGTAACAAAAGAGATGATGCTAGAGAATTAATGTTTCATTTCTTTCAATCACACTCATTTACTTTCCACATTGGGATTAGTGTGTGAAAGGCTGCATACAAAGTCATGCTCTAATAGAAGCCAAATACACTCTCCTATTTTACAACTGGTTTTCAGGTACCTATATTATTTGACAAAAACATTCGGCATATAATTTTCTATTTCAGTTTTGTCTAGGTATATTTCATAAAGAATATCTTCCAGTTTTCACAGTAGCACTAGGGAAAATACTAAGTGTTCAGAACATGAACTATTCATTTTGCAACATCTGACTTCATTTCAAGTAAAACCAAAAAAAAAAGTTTGAAACTCTGAGAAAGAAATTTCTGGGAAAATAATTTCTTGGGCTGTTAGAAACTCTTTTTTTCCTTCCCGAAAAATAGTGAGTCAGTTTGTAAATCTTAAAGTGGAAGTACAGAAAAACATATTATATTCATAGAATCATAGAATCATAGAATGCTTAAGGTTGGAAGGTATCTCTAGAGGTCATCTAGTCCAACCCCCCTGCACACGCAGGATCACCTAGAGCACGTGGCACAGGACTGCGTCCAAGTGGGTTTTGAAGATCTCCAGAGAAGGAGACTCCACAACCTCTCTGGGCAGCCTGTTCCAGTGCTCTGTCACCCTCACTGTCAAGAAATTTTTCCTTAAGTTCCTGTGGAACTTTTGGTGCTTCAGTTTGTGGCCATTACCTCTAGTTCTGTCGGTGGCCACCAGTGAAAAGAGACCAGCATAATCCTCCTCACTGCCTCCCTTGAGGTACTTATAGACACTGATCAGGTCCCCTCTCAGCCTTCTCTTCTCCAGGCTGAACAGGCCCAGCTCCCTCAGCCTCTCCTCATAGGGCAGATGTTCCAGGCCCCTGATCATCCTTGTAGCCCTGCGCTGGACTCTCTCCAGCAGTTCCACATCCCTCTTGTACTGTGGGGCCCAGAACTGGACACAATACTCCAGATGTGGCCTCACCAGGGCTGAGTAGAGGGACAGGATCACCTCCCTCGACCTGCTGGAGACGCTCTTCTTAATGCACCTGAGGATCCCAATTTTCCTCTATCCTGTCAATGAGGATCCGAGGATCCCATATTCTCCTCTATCCTGTAAAGGAGGGGAATGGATTCAAGGAGGAGAAGGCGGATATGGCAGATTAACAAATGGCTGCGCCGCTGGGCTTGGCAACAGGGTTTTGGCTTCTATGACCATGGGACTCTGTTTGATGACCACCAGCTAGTGGCGAATGATGAGAACCATCTCAGCAAGAGGGGCACACGTCTCTGACAAAAGGCTGGCCAACCTGGTTAGGAGGGCTTTAAACTAGGCAAGAAGGGGGAAGGGGAGTGTCACACAGACACGGCAAGCAGTACCGCGCATCCTAGGTCAGATGGAGTCCAGTGGGAGTATGGTAGTGGGGAAGCGAGGATAGGAAATGATCACGGAGGGTCCTCTTTCACTCCTCCTGGGAAACCTGTGGCCTCTGTTGCTTCCCTGAAATGCCTGTACACCAATGCGCAAAGCATGGGGAATAAGCAGGATGAACTGGAGATCTGTGTGCGGTCCCAGCATCATGATCTCATCGGAATCACAGAGACGTTGTGGGATAGCTCACACAGCTGGAGCGCTGCCATGGAAGGCTATGTGCTCTTTAGGAAGGACAGGCTGGGAAGGCGAGGTGGTGGAGTTGCTCTTTATGTGAGAGAGCAACTGGAATGCATGGAGCTCAACCTGGGAGTGGAGGATGAGGGAGTTGAGAGCTTGTGGGCAAGGATTAGAGGGCAGGCTAATGTGGGAGACACTGTGGTGGGTGTCTGCTACAGGCCACCTGACCAGGATGAGGAGGTTGATGAGGCCTTCTATAGGCAACTGGATATTGCCTCACAGTCACAGGCCCTGGTTCTCATGGGGGACTTCAACTATCCCGACATCAACTGGAAGGACAACACAGCCAGGCACAAACAGTCCTGGAGGTTCCTGCAGAGCGTCGACGATAAATTTTTGACACAGGTTGTGGAGGAGCCGACGAGGAGAGGTGGGCTACTGGACCTCGTGCTATCAAATAGAGAGGGACTTGTAGGAGATGTTAAGGTGGAGGGTAGCCTCGGCTGCAGTGACCATGAGTTGGTGGAGTTCAGGATCCAACGAGGAGGTGGCAGGGCTGTAAGTAGCCTTGCAACGATGGACTTCAGGAGGGCCAACTTTAGCCTCTTCAGGGACCTCCTCGGAAGAATCCCATGGGCTAGAACCCTAGAAGGAAGGGGGGCCCAAGAGAGCTGGTTAGTTTTCAAGCAGCACTTCCGCCATGCCCAGCAACAGTGCATCCCTGTGTGTAAGAAGTCAGGCAGAGGGGGCAGGAGACCTGCGTGGATGAGCAAGGAGCTTGTGGCAATGCTCAAGCAGAAGGCGGCAGTATACACAATGTGGAAAAAAGGACAGCCCCCCTGGGAGAAATACAGGAACGTAGTCAGGGAATGCAGAGATGCGACAAGGAAAGCTAAGGCACGATTGGAACGCAATCTAGCAAGGGACGTTAAAAATAACAAGAAAAACTTCTTCACATACATTAACAGCAAAAGGAAAATCAGGGAAAACGTGGGTCCGCTGGCGGACGAGATACAAATAACACAGAAAAAGCAGAGTTGCTCAATGCCTTCTTTGCTTTGGGGTTTACCAAGGGCAGCCCATTAGAGCCCCAGGCCCTAGGGACAAGAGAAGAAGCTGATGGAGAGGAAGACTCGCCCTGGGTAGAGGAAGATTGGGTCAGAGAGCACCTAAGGAAACTCGATACCCACAAATCCATGGGCCCTGATGGGATGCACCCCAGAGTGCTGCGGGAGCTGGCAGATGCCATAGCTAAGCCGCTCTCCATCATCTTTGAAAGATCCTGGAGAACGGGGGAGATGCCGGAAGACTGGAAGAAGGCCAATGTCACGCCAGTCTTCAAAAAAGGCAAGAAGGAGGACCCGGGCAACTACAGGCCAGTGAGCCTCACCTCTGTCCCCGGAAAAGTGATGGAACGGCTCATACTCGCCATTGTCTCCAGGCACATGGAGGACAAGAAGGTGCTCAAGAGTAGTCAGAATGGATTCACCAAGGGGAAATCATGCTTGACTGACCTGATAGCCTTCTATGACGAAATGACCAGCTGGATAGATGAGGGGAGAGCGGTGGATGTCGTCTATCTCGACTTCACCAAGGCTTTTGACACCGTCCCTCACAACATCCTCCTGGGCAAGCTCCAGAAGTGTGGGATAGATGAGTGGACAGTGAGGTGGATTAGGAACTGGATGGATGGCAGGGCCCAGAGAGTGGTGATCAGCAGTGCAGAGTCTAGTTGGAGGCCTGTAGCTAGCGGGGTCCCCCAGGGGTCAGTCCTTGGTCCAGTCCTGTTCAATTTATTCATCAATGACCTGGATGAAGGCACGGAGTGCTCCCTCAGCAAGTTTGCTGATGACACAAAACTGGGAGGAGTAGCCGATACCCCAGAGGGCTGCGCTGCCATCCAGAGGGACCTGGACAGACTGGACAACTGGGTGGTGATTATTATATACATAAATTGATTTTACACATTGTGATTTGGATTAGCTGATTTTTCAAGGTCATACTTATCTGGTATAAAAGACATACTGTTTTTAGATACTGAGAATAGTCATACTTTTTAAATATTAAATATTTTTATTTGTGGGTGTACACTGGGGGTTAGAATGAAATAATTTAAAAAATATATCACTATTATAGCATCTCTCTAACAGATAATCACCATCATTTAGGTCTTTGGACCAAATGGGGTGGAATCATCTATTTCCATAGTTGCTCTTCAACAATACATAGCGAGGAACTCCTGAGAATCTCTGATATAGGCTGATAGTCATAAGACCACCACATTTATTTGTTCTCTTGGTTGCCTAAGAGATTTAAGACTAAGGATGTGAAATGAATTCTCTAAATCACAAAGATTTCAGATAAACTTGGAAGGCACTTCACTTCTTTTTATCATTATGGTTCAATGACCTACTGAGAGTTTTGGCAATATGCTATACTTTCAGTCCTTATCAAAGAAATAAGAAAGCAGGAAAATTTTAAGTCTAGTAAAAGCATTGACCATGAGAATGGCAATATGGATCAACCAGAAATCTAGAACTCAGAGATTTTTCCAGAGTTTCTATAACAACTCACTCCCCCTTCAGCAAGTCCAGTTCAATTACAATCCACTTACATTTGAACTGAAGATAAATTCCAGTGCCTCTGCACTATATTCACTAATACTTCAAATTTTGGGGCTACATAAATACATAGTGAGGAGGTAAAAACCATGGGCTCAGAACCATCCAAGGTGAATCAACCTGGAAAAAACAGTTTATTGAAACAAAGCCGTCCCTTATATACCAGTTCCTTTCCCGCACGCCCGCGCTCCCGTCTCATCTGATTGGCTAGGGTCTTTCTTCTGATTGGTTGTTGTCAGGCTCTGTCGATCTTCCCTTAGGTCACAGGTTCCAAGTAACCTTTTGTTCTGCACCACGTGCTTAGTCTCCTATGGCTGGTTCATCGGGTGGCCATTTTCCTCCAAGAACAACTCCACAATTCCCCCTTTTTGTTCTTGAACCAGCCAAACCTTCCTTAAGGCTTTTTCAATCATATTAAACACAGATTTCAACAAGCAAGGCACAATTAACAGAATACAACACAAAATCAACACCATCCCTGCACTTTTAATTAACAATTGTAACCATCCCAAAATTCCCCATCCACTTAATAAATTGCCCAACCATGACAGGCTCTCATCCTCTGTAACTTTATGCAAAATCTTTGCGTGATCCCAAATGCCTTGGACATCCGTAAGTATTTTGCCACCACAATTCTCTGTCTCCCCTTCATTATTAACTGAATAATCAATGCAAAAGGATAATAAGTAAAAGGCCAATATCATAGTCAGGATCCCAGCGATATGTATATGCTGTAGTGAGTTTTTTGCTTATCGTTTTTAAAGCTTGTTCTGCCTCTTCTGTCAATGCTCGAGGTGCATCCGCACCCCCTCCTCCCTTTAACAGTTTCATTAAAGGGGCTAGTTCCAAACTGGTAAGACCGCAAATTGCTCTTACCCATTTTAAATCTCCCAGTACCTTTTGAATATTTATTACTTATTATAATAGTTATTATATATTATTTATTATATATACTATTATATAGTATACATACTATAGAAAATATATATAATACTATATATTATATATTATTTATTATATTATTATTTATTATTTATTAAGTATTTATTAAGTACCAAGTATTATTTATTATTTTGAATATTTATTAAGTATAGCTTGCATAAAAGGCCCATGCAAACCGTATTGTTGTACCGACTTATGAGCTTCCTTAATCAGATCCCATGACAGGGCCACCCACTGATTTGGCTGATTTTGACCCCCCATAACTACTGGATAGGCATTAGGAAGGAATTCCCCTTCTATTATTGCATTTTGAATAGTTCCAACGTTTCTTTGGATCATATCCTTCAAACCCGCCTCCTCCACCCCCCTCATCGTCTCCTCGACCCCGTCTTTTGTTTTCCTCCCAACGCATGAGCACAGCCATTAACAGTTCGTTTGCCCGCTCTGCACGTCCCGGGGGTGCGAGGGGCGGTTGAGGTGTAGGAGATGGAAGTGGTGAGGGCGGTAGGGATGGATAAAACGTTGTCCTGCTGCTATCGGGCTGCTGACGCGGCGGTTGATCCTTTGGACCTTCGGATCCTACCGTTCTTTCAGGAGCTTCTTCTCCCGAGGGCAGAGACAATGGCCAGAGCTCGTCAACCTCCATCTTCCCCTCCCCCATCCCTAGCTGCTCCTCCATCGGGGGTGCTGACGGTGATACAGGGGACAGGACAGGAGGTTATTCGAATACTCTAATATCAGCCGGATATGCTGCTGACCCTGACGAAGATCTTAGCGCGGCGAACACCTCGGCAGCCCCAGATCTTTCTGCTTTTAAACTTTGCAAGGTTGATAGCACCAACCTCCAAGTGGTAGCTAAGTTTTCTGCTTCTTCACTACCATTGCTTACTCTGTCCCACAGTTTTTCTCTGACCTTTTCCCATACTTCAACTTCAAAAGCGTTTTCTGGTTCAGCGAGGAACCTATTTTCTTGACACCAAATTAGTAAATTCCGGAGCATAAGCTCATCGTACTTAATTCCTCTCTTAGAGAGTATATTCAGGAGAAGTTTAACAATTGCATCTTCTTCTTTTGTGATTCCTTGACCCATCTCCTGCCCCAGCTGCTCACCTCACAGAGTGTCCCGTTGCAACGTTCGTTCTTCTTTGTCCCCGGGCCATCCTCTGACCTGTCCCGGTCTCAGTCCCGCTGAGCCGTCCTCCAGCTGGGCCTCTCCTTCGGGGTTCCCTAAGCACCTCTTCAATTTGAAGCTCCGTGCCGTGTATCACGTCGGGGTCACCATCTGAGGAGAGAAAAACCGTGGGCTCAGAAGAATCCAATGCGAATCAACCTGAAAAAAACAGTTTATTGAAACAAAGCCGTCCCTTATATACCAGTTCCTTTCCAGCACGCCCGCGCTCCCGTCTCATCTGATTGGCTAGAGCCTTTCTTCTGATTGGTTGTTGTCAGGCTCTGTCGATCTTCCCTTAGGTCACAGGTTCCAAGTAACCTTTTGTTCTGCACCACGTGCTTAGACTCCAACGTCTGGTATGGCTGGTTCATCGGGCTGGGCTGCCATTTTCCTCCAAGAACAACTCCACCCATAGAGCCAGTTTCACTTCCACTGTATCTGTGCTAAGACTTTATTTATCCAGAATATTGAAGAAAACGTTGCTGAGACACCTGAAATGTCAAGTCCAAAATCTCGCTAAGAAAATTCTATGGCAATACATCTGTCCAAGGCTTCAGGTTTTCATGAATTAATTGAAAATAATAACTCGTCCTAAGTACCAGAGATCCAGTACATCTTTAAGAATATACCCAGCTGGACTGAATTTCATATCCCAAGGATGTCTATGACCAAGCTCCTTGGTTCAAGGAATGTTGACGCGGGGGTCTCGGACACCACAGACACGATCAATGTGATCAAGCAGTGCCAGTTTATTCAGGGTTCCAATTGCGCTTATATGCAAGACTCCCCTGTACACGCGAGCGCTTCTTTACAATGATTGGTTAAGACCCCGCGTCTACGCATCTAACTATACAGTGTGATAGGCTAACCAACAGAGGCTAACTAACAGTGTCCATGTGTCCTTACATTTAACAACCGTCCCCCTCTTCCTGTTTGTCTCAACTCTTTGACTCCTTATCTGATTGTCAGTCGAATTCCTTATCTTTTATTCAACAGTCTTTTCATCCTTTTAAGCTAAGTCCGGCACCCTGGTGCCCCTCTGGCACCCATCTGCCCTTTTATCTAGGCCTGGCACCTATCTGCCCTTTTATCTAGGTTTGGCGCCTACCTGGCTTGCTCACAGCATGACCACTGGCCTTCAGAAATCCCACAAAAGGAATATGATAGCTGAGATGATAGATAGATAGTTTGGCTTACTAGCTGACACTCCAGATGTTGTTTAGCTAACATCCATATAGAAACAGTATAGACATGTCTGCAGGCTTTTATATAAATCTGCCTCTGTAGAGGTTAACCTCTAAGCTAGATAATGTCACAGGTAATTTGGAATTAAATGCATGTATCATCATATATGATGATACATGCATTTAACTTCCAAAATTTACCTGTGACATTATCTAGCTTAGAGGTTAACATCTACAGAGGCAGATTCTATATAAAAGCCCTGAGAATGTCTATATGATTTATATACTGGATGATTAGCTAATACAATTCTAGGAGTCTAGTAAGCTAGTAAGCAAATATCTATTATTATCATATCAAGTAATCAATATTCTTATCTCGAGGGATTTCTGAAAAAACTTTTGGCAATTGGTTAACATTTGTGATAGATGAAATAGATTCTTCAAGAAGAAGCAGTGAAATTTCTTGAGGGAAATTCAGAGATGATGAACATTCTTGTTACTTCCTTGTAATTTTATCATCAGTTAAGGACATTACTAGTGCCTGAACTGAGGATTGACAATTGTAACAGATACAATGGTAGTGCAGCAGGAGGAAAGATAAACAATATGCACGTTATAGTTGGGACCAAACATTAAATCTGTCTGGATCACAATGAGATAAAGGTTACCCTTTAATCTGTGTAAAGAAGTTAAAAAAATATGTATGTAAAATGGATTAGGTATTAGGTACACGATAAAAAACTATATTCAGCAAAATTGATTCTCCATGCAAAAGCATTACTTTTTGAAGAGCTGCCATTTTAAAATTAAAAATTTAAAGAAGCTTGAAATAAGAAAGCAAATTTCCTTTATAAGAAGTTAAAACCAAATGATGAAAAGGTACATGGATAGCTAAACTTACTAGTTTTAAAAAGCCCAACATTTAATCAGGATTTGAACAGAAAGGGTACAGAACTGCTCAAACACCAACACAACAGAAATACAAGTACATGATATCCTTCTGGTGCCTGGTTTTGACTTTCAAACATGCTCAGTGACTCATTGCTCAAGTTCCTCTGATAGCTGATAGATACTTGCTGTACAGGTTCCAGGACAACTCTATCCCTAACTGATCAGATTGACAGAAAGGATATTGGTTCCAGAAGCAACTGTTATTGTAATGGGAAAAGTTTCAAGATTCACCGATGTATTACAACACAGCTTTAATCCACGATGATCTCATCATGATACAAATGGTGCCTAATTGCATATGTGCAAAATTATCTCTCTTCAAGTTCACTAGAGCTCACAAATAAAATGAGAGCAGGAAGGGGACGATAAGGAAGGAGTAGCGGCAGCTTACCAGCCACCACCATTTTCTCTAGTTTTAATTCTGTGAATATATGAGAAAAGATAAAAATGATCGTGTAAACATGCATTCCTTATCAACTGTTCATCATGATTCCAAGTACATATGCAGGTGTCTACACATCAAAAAGTCAGTGACAGCAGCGAATACCTCCATAATAATAACACCCCATGTCTTGGTGCTCCCTCAGTGGAACTTAACACACTCCTAAGCATTTAGGCTGTTGCAAAAGAGATACTGTTACCAGAAGAGTAATGAAGGCTCTATTTGGGGTTATGAAAAGGAGGATGATAGAAAGTCTTTTCCTAAAAGACTGGAAAAGGAATATAAATAAAGGTCTTGGTCTTTTCATAAAAAGTAAATTTTTGCATTTCTTGAAAGCTAAATAGGTCCTAATTAAAACAAAATAAAACACCTAGTTCAACTTTTGACTTGAAATATTTTTAAGATTGTACCTAAAATGTTTCAGGAGAAAAAAAAAAAGTGAATTTGAAGTTTAATAGATCAGACCATTATAAAATAAGATTAACATTCTGAAATTGCTAAGTGGACGACTGAAAACTACTCTTTTAGTTTACAATCAACAACTTGAGTATATCATAATTCAGAAACTTCAGTAAAGAGCTGGGATGCTTTTTTGTGGTGATGATTGTACATTAATTGTTGCAGATAGTTAGGGAACGGCGGCCGGAAGATATCGTGCTGTACGGAAAGATAGGGCCCCTAGTAGCCAATAGTGTTTAGTCTATGGTGCAAGCAGACGGATGTGACGTTGTAAACCTAGATATATAACACCTTGTTTCCCATCAATAAACGCCATTTGCCGTCCACCACATTGCTGTCAACTAGCTGATAGCCCGAGTGGTTTGGGGGTGGTCGCCGTGCCGTCCCTGAACCAGGTCGCTGCAGCCATTTGAACTGCAACAATTAATTCCTCCAAATTCAGTGAAGTTGTCTTTCTAAATATCAGCAGAAAAGTTGGTGCATAAAATTTCCGTGCTGTTGTCTTGACAAATCCAGTGCATTCACTAACAGTTCTGGATTTCATCAACAGTGTCATGTTCCACAAATGCTAAAGAAATGTTCACTAAACAATCTGTCCAGAGATAGAATTCCACCGATACATAATGAATGGCAGTCTAACATTCAGGATTTTCATACTCAGAGAGGGCAGTTACACATTTGGATTACAAAATTGAAAAGGTTAAAGCCTCACATATAAGGGCTTGTTCAGCAAATACTAATAACACTTTTAATTTTGGTGATAGTAATTAAGTGCTGCGATATCTGAAATTTGATCCCACAGAAACTTTAATACACTGTGCAAAATAGTCTTAAGTAGCAAAGCACAGAAAAAGAAGATATCTTACATCAGATCCATGAGGACCAATAAAGCATGAAACCCTGGATCTTTTCTAAAATTATCTGGAGACAAATTGTTGACAGCTGGAGTGCTAAATATGACTTTAATTAAAGAATAGCAATATTGGGCATCCCTCTGATAGACAATAATATTTCAAGACACAGTAAAAGTGGCAGGGCTCTTAGAAATATAAATCAATAGCAATCAATAAATCATTATATATCATTAATAACAGTTACCATGTGATAGAGTATATCAAGTATGATTTAATTTTCTTCAGATAAGTGAAATGGAATAAGACATGTTTAGAACTGATTGTAAATTATCTCTCCATATATTTTTGAGAAAAACATAAATGGAAACTGAAGGAAAATTAAACCTATCTTTGGTTAATCAGAAATAAATTCTAAATAACAAGGGAATTACTAAAGATAGTTTAAGATGGATGGATTGTTTTTCAGTTTTCAGTGGTAGACTCACTGTTCCCTGAATCACAAAAGCATCATAGAATCATAGAATTGTTAAGGTTGGTAAACCACTGAAAAGAGTCTGCCCCCATCCTCCTCCCTCCCTTGAGGTATTTGTATACACTCATCAGATCCCCTCTCAGCCTTCTCTTCTCCAGGCTAAACAGGCCCAGTTCTCTCAGCCTCTCCTCATAGGGCAGATGTTCCAGGCCCCTGATCATCCTTGTAGCCCTGCGCTGGACTCTCTCCAGCAGCTCCACATCCATCTTGCACTGTGGGGCCCAGAACTGGGCACAATACTCCAGATGTGGCCTCACCAGGGCTGAGTAGAGGGGCAGGATCACCTCCCTCAACTTGCTGGAGATGCTCTTCTTAATGCACCCCAGGATCCCATTGGCCTTCTTGGCCACGAGGGCACACTGCTGCCTCATGGTTAACTTGTCGTCCACCATGACGCCCAGGTCCTTCTCTGCAGAGCTGACCTCTATAAGGTCAGTCCCCAGCCTGTACTGTTGTCTGGTGTTATTCCTCCCCAGATGCAGGACCTTGCATTTGCTCTTGTTGAATTTCATGAGGTTTCTCACTGCTCAGTTGTGTGCGAGTCCCTCCGGATGGCAGCGCAGCCCTCTGGGGTATTGGCTAGACTCCCCGCCACTGATCACCACTCTCTGAGCTCTGCCATCCAGCCACTTCAGTAAACTTAGAGACAAGTAAGAGATTTAGAGCAGATGCTACTGGCCTCAGACTTTGCAGCTTTTTAAAAGTGAGTGGCACAGATGTCCTAGAGGTACTTCATGGCCCTGAAGGACCTTTGGATAATCAGTAAATTGGGTTAATTTCCAATCAGCATTCCAGAAATTGAAAGCTTGTTCATATTATGGTGATAGAAATTATTACAAGCATCCACTGTAAGGATTAAGAGTCTATTAACCAAACTCATTGCATTAAAAGACTATTTCTAGTGGTAGAAGGAACTGCCAGACATCTCTAAGAATAGAGCTAGAGGATAGGGCAACAAAACCTTTTCATATTCAAACACAGACACCCTGAGGGCCTTATAGATTGTGCAAAGATGAAAAACATCTTCTTGACCGCAAGCCTGTTGCTTAGTCTGGTACTTACAGGAAGAAGAGAATTCACTAAATCATTTCCCCAAGTAATGTATTTCTACAATAAATTCTTTAAAAACAAATGTTTCAAAATCAGAAGGAAACTTTCTCTTTTAATTGTTTCTAAATATCAGGAATCCATAAATTATAGCCTATGACATGTTATTCCAGTGGACTTTTCACCAATTCTGTAACAAAAGTAGAGCTTTTAGAAATCCTGCAGACACAAATGATTTCTCTTCTGTGCAGCTATCTTGAATATTGAAGTTCCCTTCCAGTTTCCTCTTTTGTGTTTCATGTTTACCTTATTTACCTTTTTCAGCAGGGTTGGATGGTCTGCCTCACTGCTGAAGATCCCCGATATACAATTTGCAGTCACTTATCCTCTGGTACCTTTATTTACACTCAGATTTTCTCCTGCTCACTACTAGAGCTATTTTGTTCTACAGAGTCAAAAAATCAAAGAGAAAGCAAGCCATCTCCCTTACTCCCTTGTTCTGAATGCACCTCTAGTAAGAAGAAAAACTTGGTCCTCCATCACTGAAAATGAGCAAAACAGAGCAAATAAATAGCTTCTCAATCATTCAGCAGTAGCGGATTGACAGATCATGGGTTTCCTGCCACATCTTGAGGAAGTCTAGACTTGTGCCGTAGTGTGGCATATGCACTGCTTGTGCCAAGTGTGACATACTGATAAATCAGGATATAACCTTTGATTGATAAATCCACTGAAGTGCAAAGTATGGAGCTAACTGTTATGGGCACAGTCCTGGAGGCACTTCATATGTAGAATTTTCTCTGACTTCTCAAGGACCCTGGAGATCAATCCACAGCATATCTGCTACATTCTCTCCTACTCTCACCTCTACAGCTCTCTAAGGAGTAGCTGGAAGAACCATATGGAAACTGCTTCTTTAAATCCATAATTCAAATGTAAACGAGCGCATGTAGCAAGTGCTTGTGTAAAGGAACAAATCCAAATGTTTCAAAGATGAAAAATATTTTATGAAGTAAACTGAAAAAGAGCAAGCTTGTTTTACTTCAATCTACAGTAAAAAAGAGGAACAATTCTCACAGGAAATGTCATGAAAGGGTGAGCTGCATGTCAGTAATGTGCCTAAACAACCCAATTAGGCAGTGTCCAGCTCATGGCTGCACTTCTTACCCCTAATTACATAACTGAAAATACTTCAATGCATAGACAATTTTGAAAAGCCCAAATGGTCAAAAAAATACGTATGGAAGATAAACTGAGACAGAAATATAACTGAGAGTGAACTTCTAATGATGTAATTACCCCTAGCATTTAAGAGTTATGTGGACAAGAATAAAAATGAGTAGCTGCTTCAGTTGCTATTCTTCTTTTGTAAGTGAAACAAGTGACAGTGAAAATTGATAATTCACAATTTATATACCCATGATGGTTTAATGCGCACGTGCTGTTCTACCAAAACGGACACTGCATTTGTTATTTTTTAAAGGGAAATTTATATTGGGGAACATACATATTTTTAGAATAAACCTGATCAAAATCCAGAATTCTTGGTTCTGAACCATGGGAATAATAGGCAGAGAGTTCAAATTCTTAATTTTTCTCTTGCTTAGAAAAACCTGTAGCAATTAAAGACACTTGGCCACCTTAATGATGTACAGTGGAAGTGTTCTGCTGTGTCTTTACAAATCTGTTATATGTAATACAACATTGATCTTGAATTGGTCCATGATATGCCCTGTAGTCTTCTGTATATAGAAAAGTATAGACATACAGTCTTTAACATTGACTTGCTTGCCTAAAACAGCATTAATGCCAGATTAATTAGGATTATAATGTATAATTGATAACCAGTGTAGAAAATATCCATGAGAAATTAGATATAGTCAACAATTTTTATTGTTCTGCATAAAGTTTTGTTAAATTACCCAGTCATGGCCTTCGTGGATACTAAAAATTCATTAAATTGATTTTGCACTTCAGTTCATTTTCCTCTATTTTCCCTTCCTGTATTTGCATTTTCTCCTCCACTCTCCAGCTGCTGACCACACAATAGCGTCACCCTAAGAAAAGTGTTTTCCTCACAGCAGTTTTACCTCAGTGCCATCTGGGATTTTATTTACACTGAAATACTTAAATTTGTTAAAGCAATTCACATCTTTATTTTTCCCACCCATTCATCCCTTTTCAGCTTGCAAGCCTACTCTGCTTCTCGATTTTATTGTACACTTGCTGAAATAATGGATTTTAGCTTTCCATTGCCAGGCTTGAGATCTGACTTCTGATAATTAATTAGCAGAGTGCCTATATAGCAACATTCATCTGAGGATTGTTCTGAAAAGCATCTGTTTATTATTGCGAGATAATTAAGTAAGATCAAGGAGATTGTCATTAAAACTGAGGAAGCTCCTAGCCAGAATATGGCAGCAGAGCACATCCTCTGGAGGCCAGAGATCAACAGCAAACAATACATGGCATTGCTGCATGGAAAGAAAGGAAGATTGTTTTTAATTAATGTTTTCTTAATGGTAATGGTTGAAAGCTCCAGTCAGGATCAAGAATTCCTCCATACAGCTTTTCATAGACAGACTTTTGGGGAAAAAATTCTGTATTAAGTTGCTTAAAATCTAATGTAAATAAGGTACAAGTAGTGAATGTAGCAAGAAAATAGCAGAGAATGGAAAAGGAACAAGAAACATGACATTTCTAAGGATGTCTGATTTAATAGATTATCTCTGTGTACTCTTGAAAAGAAGCCATTAAAGTGAAACTTTTCTTAGATTTTTTTCTTAGATTCTTTCTCTCTTAGGAAAAGAGAGGGGTGCCAAGATGCAAAAAAAAAAAAAAAGACCTGCTTACTAGAAAGTACAAAAAATAGGTCAGAAAGTGTAGAGGAGATAGAAAAAGCCAAGGAGAAAATTTGACTCACGTAGAGAAGGAATGGATTTAATTGCCATATAAGAAATAATGTATTTCATGAAAGAAAAGGACACCTTATCTCAGGGTATTTCAGAGGAAGCTTTTTGAAAAAAAAATGTATATATAGGGATAAAGTTTATTGCTTTTGCTGTGTAAGTGAAAGCAAGGCTAAGGGTTTTGAAGAACTCTATTCTAACATTAAAATATGGAAATTTGGGGTTGGAGAGTTTTGAGCACTAGAGTATTATTAGGAGCTGAGAAATGGCCGTGCTAAGCCTTCTAATAGAGAGGCTAAAGTCTTAGTGGTGGTATGAAAGTCACAGCAGTTCTCGAATGGGCCACAGGCATTTTACAAATGCTATGTAATAACCTAAGAACTCTAGTCAGAGAAGTAAATTTGGACTTGGTGAATAAAGTTATTTCAAAAATATCCAAAACAGTTAGGATGCACCAGATAGCATTATTGGTGCAATTGACAGAGGCTTGCTGCTGTCAAAGGTTTTAGGGAGGGCCTTGTAAGCAATGTGCTTCTAGATTAAAAAAAATGGAAAAAATGCCTTTGTTTAATAGAGTATTATTTTCTATCTCCTGCTACAGGACTATGTACATATGGTTATTTTATGCCAATAACAGATAGTTATTTTTATTTATTTATTTTATTTTTATTTATTTATTTACTTATTTTACTATTTGCAATCTCTTCAATCTCCATCTTGCATATAAGAAGCAGTGATCTAGTTTTGGAATATTCAGCCTCTCCAGGATGGATGCAACAGCCTCTCATGTTTAAAATAGAGTTTTTCAGACCTTACTGTAGAATACCCCAGAATAGCTGAAGCTTCAAGAGCTACAGTCCTCAAGCACTTATTAAGTAAGTAGAACTGACTCTCGAATTGACTGATTTTCTTTGATTTGACTGCCTTTTTTTTTCTATCCAAAATATGTAACAATATAGGCCACTGTCTGGTTTTCTAGATTCCTGACCTCATCTTCATACAAAGTGACTGGTCCATTTCCAGTTTATCAGATCACATTCAAAAAATACAAAGGAAAAAGACAACATGGATTTCATTTATAGTTTCATATAGTGCTAATTAATTAACCAAATGTAGGATCCTAATATAATTGAGTATTTTGAGAAAGCTAATCAGTGTCAGTAATATTAGTAAATGATAACTGCAGTTTACTACTTATTACTGTAACGTCTTCCTTGAAACTAAGAAGTTGAAATTTGCTTTAGTATTATTATGATTATTATGATTTGGTAGAGGACAAAGATAAGTTAATACTTGAGTTCTAGAGATGAAAAATACCGATTGTGTGAGTAATTTGAAATAAATAGTTATTCCTGTATGAGCAAAGCTGCTTATATGCACAAGCATTTCCAGGATCAGTGTTGTATTACAAGAGCATAGTTCATGAATTTTTCACAGATGCAGACTTCAACCCACACAGGTTTTAATAGCTTAAACACATACATTATTTTTTTCTTCACTTTTAGCATATATTTTAAGTCTTGTGCATTATAAACATCTATTTATACAAAAGGCTATAATTACTTTGAACCAAATATTCATGTTCGTGCTGGCAAATAATGTAACTGTGGAGAATATGAAAGGTTGATTTGTTTCCTATTCAAAAGTCAAAACTGTAATTCAAGAAGACTTTTATAACATGTAAATAATGTCTTAGATGATTGAAATAATCTGCAAATGAATCATAAAAAAGTTCCCAAGCAGCTATTTCTTGTTTTATTCAGTTTTTTTTCTGCATCCCAAACCATCTATATTATACCACATGACCTATATTATAGAAAAAAAATAGATCATTCTCTACATCTCAGAACATCAGTGGATCTTAATATCTGAAGGATGAGTGAGTCATATCAAAAAAAGGGAAATACAGACTCATTCCAAATGAGTGACTGTTGTTAAAGTGGATGCTTTGGTGAAGTGTGACCTCATGTAAAATGTGGCAGAATGAATAAATAATCCTCCATAAAACTGCTTTTCCCCAAATGCATTCAGAATTCTTTCCACGCAGTCTTTGGTGCTCTGTGAATTCCAGACTTTTGCATCTCTGATGGGAAGAGGAGAATCTCTTCTAGATGTGTTGGCATTCATTTTTCTCTACTGTAGCATTCTAGTCTAGTTCTTTCAGACAGCAAATGTATTATTCAGGAACAAGCAAAATAGTAATAAAATCTAAATGATTTTTTTAACCCACAATTAAAAAATAAAGCAGCAGTTCTCAAAAAGCAGACCAAGAGCTGTCCTTTTTACTGCCCATATCATGGATCATCCCTAATCAAATATCTGACTTTTTAGCTACTCTTTTTACTTTTTCAATTGCTTTCTTCTAAGAGTCATTCCCCAAAATAGCAATGGGATAAAGGCAGTATTCTATTTTTTATATATTGGCTATCTATCTACCTTAGAGCATATAGATATGTGTCTTGCTTTAACCCAAGTAAAACCTTTTATGCTATCACAGCTTGAATGCTTTCTACATAGAAAACATAGTGACAGAGTAATAAACGGGGAAGGCTGACACTGACAAAAGAAAGCACTCACTTTTGTAGTCATTGATATGCCATTAGGAATAGAATGGATGGACACAACAGTGATTTTCTAATAACAGCACATCTATGTAGCTAAAATATCTTCTCGGTTCCTCAGCTAAGGTAAATGCTGCTTTTCTTACAATTGCCATCATTAATGTTTCTGTGACTTTTTTTTTTTTTTAACCTAGGGTTTAAACAGATGAGTACAGGGAGGAAGATGCGTATAATAAAATCATGTAGTTTCCTCAGTAGATGCTTGCGGTTCTGAGAGAAACAAGGGATAAATAGCTGCAATGCTTTTGAATGAATACTGATCATGCATACAAAGATAGCGAGGCTCTGGTAGGACACGGGGCACTGTTCAGAAGACCAAGAAACCTATACGTGATCTGATTCAACCTCCCTGCTGACCCATTTTGAGATTGGGAAGTCTCTTTCCCTCAGTGTCCCTTGTCACCTTGGGCATGTTCCAGCTGCCTGAGCGGAAGTCATGTGAGATTTGCTAGAGTTCTTGGCTCTTGGCTTCCAAAAAGACACATTTATGAGAAGATCTAGGAGGAAGCAACAATTCCATGGTGATGTCTTAAATATGCCAACCTGTCTCTAAATGGCACCTGTGTTATGGCAGCTGAACGGAGCCTTAATTTTGTTTGAGGTCCTTGAGTACTACTATAGCAATAACTGTAATACTTAACAAATGCTTGACAAATATTCAGAAGGTGTTTTAGCAAGAGCTAAGAAAAGACCCTAAAGACAGAGAAAGCCTTTTAATTACTTAGAAGTGGTTTGTAGTGATAAGCATTTGTGCAAAGGGGCTTCATTTATCCATAATAACAACATAAAATCTGAAACATATATACAAAAGAAGGGAAATTTAGTCTCTTTTACACAGAAAGTAAGTAACAGAAAAAAAAAGTTTTCTGCTGCAGTGTTTTGGTAGGAGGGGAGAAACTGGTATCTTACCTATTTTAAAGAAGTTTATGTCTTTTGTTTAACTTGTTGCACAAAATAAAACTGTAAAATTATTTATTTATCATTTTTAAGTTCGTTTTTACTCGATATTTAGCAAGTGGTCTAATTCAAAAGCATTATGTTTTTTCTTAGCAGAATGTCCTGCAACATACACCCTCACCAAGACCTTACTTTTGCAGTAAGGTTCCTGGTTTTTCCTTAGGGCAGGATTTCAGGGACATGATCATTTCTCCTTTTATCAAGCATAAGTTAGTTGCTGCTATTCTCTCACTGTGTGTTGGGAACAACTTTTCTTTCTTTTTTTTTTTTTTTTTTTTTTTCCCTTTTTTTGTTCTCCTATATTGATTCTCCTGTATCCAGAGCCATTGATGTCTTCATCCAAAGAATTTATTACAGAATGAAGCTATTACATATCAATATAGACGTGCTTCTTTTTTTCTTGTCAGATCAAGTATATGGACTTTAAGGTAGGAGAGTTATGAAGCAAAGCTGAACAGTTCTGCCAGCCTGAGGACACACAAGGTGATGGTCCTGATATGCAAAGAGATACAGAAGCACATGTATTAATATTTTATATATCATTAGAGTTTTTTTAACTGTGAACATTTTAGTATGCTTTAGAATGTACATATTAGCTTTTGTCCCAGTGTTCCCTGCGCATCAAACAATCTTGGGAAGAAAAAAGAAGTTTCACTCTGACAATATACAAAGACAGAGTGATCCATCCACAAGCATTTATAATAAATGCTTTCTCTGAAAAAAGAGCCTATGCCTGACTGTCAGAGATCCACTTTCCTTTTCCATCTTTCTGAGCCATGATCTTAAATAAATATAAAATAAAAATGAATTTTTCCCTATTGATACAGAACACTTGTAGATTATCTGTTTCAGAGACAGCCATGATGCAGTACAAGTCACAGTACATGTCAAACTGCTACAAAGGTTGTTCAGCCGCTGCCTTACTTGATTCTGCGATGGACATTCATATGTCTTTGTCGATGTTTCTGTCAGTGAGCATATAGATTTCATTCTCTTCTGTGCAGATGAGTCTCTGCTTGGTTATGCATAATAGTATCTTATTATTCTGTATGTTACATATTGCCTTTCTTGTTGTTAAATGGTAGAGTATATTGACAGAACATCTATTTAAAATCCTTAACAGCTGTTATAATGCAATCCTGCTCTGCACCAAAGTGAGTTTGTTCTCCTAGTCTAGCTTAAAAAGAGAAAAAAAATTGATGGGCCGAACTATTAAAGGGGAAACCAGTAGGAGTTTTAAGACTAGCCTCTTTTGAACTTGCACTCAGGGATAACTGTCTGTTCCAGCTCCCTTTCTGTATTTACTAATAAACTACATTTTACCTGTGTGTGGAGCTTTCAGGTCTGCAAGATACTGTATCTACAGGAGATTTCTGGAGAGCAGGTTAAATAAAAAAGGAAGAATCCTTAAACAAGCTCTCTGCTCAGGTCTTTATTCCTGTCAGTGTCAATCATGAGTATTTAGGAAACTGCTTTTCATTGCGTGTTATAGTGACTTATACAGTGGAAGGGCTAGCACAGCAGGTTTTGCAGCACTGATCTCTAATTTTATATAGTCCTGCATATAATAAAATGACATATAGCACAAGCTTTCTTAAATAAACATTGATACAAGCCACATCTGTTGCACCTTGTGAAGGAATAGACTCAGTCTGGGAAGCAGTGAGACAACTTTATTCTCAAACCAACTTCTTTTATACTCTCTTAACACAAGTGTTGCTAAAATTACAACCAGTCAGCAACTTGCCAGCCATGCAGTTGTGGTTATCTTCTTTTCCTTGCTTTGTTCCTCATCTGCTGACAAGACATTCCACACGCGGTTGTAGTCCTCCTCCTTTTCCTGCTTTGTTCCTTGCTGATAAGGCATTCATCCTTGCAGTTAATTGCCTACTAACAAGGCATCCAGTACTATTGTCTCTGAAGCAGGCCTCCACAACATCCATTCCTAAAATCCTTTCAGCATACAGATTGGTATTAAGTAAGTGAGGAGCCCCGTTCTTCCTGATATGTTTGTGATCTGCATAAGACCAGCGATGGCAGGATGCAGAGTGGCCCTTGCCAAGAGCTGAGTAAACTTAATTCCAGTAGACTTCAGTACTGTTCAAGTTAGTCAGCATCTCACAAACTCAGGACCAAGGACCATGCAGCTGCATCTCGCGTATTTATAGCTGCATTTTTACTGTACACTTCTCCAGTGCCAGTTTGTCATAAAATGATTACAGATAATGACGGGTTTTACTGATTTTTTATCTGTATATTCTGAACTTAAGACACTCAAAAGCCAAATATTAATTTTAAACATAAATGGAAAATCGATTTGTAGAACTTTTTGTATTTTTGCTTAAATTAGTGTCCCAATGAAGTGGCAAATATTCTGTAACTAATTATATGTGCACAAGAGCACTAGGTGGTTAGTGCTGTGAATTGTCAATGAGGATGGTTGTGGAAGAGGAGAAGAAACTGCTGACATGGGCAACCATGGGCAACTGAGAATACAGAAATACGACTGAGGAGGAGGAAATTTTTTTTTTACTGGGGACAGTGACTCAAAATTTGATTCTGTGGAGAAGAATAAACAAGAGTGAAGCAGCTTGATTCATCCACAAGTTTCTTTGAATATGTGCAGATTCCTTATTGGTGTAGAATTGATGGCAATTGGTGGCAATATAACAGCAGAGAATCAGCAAAGCTAGTCCTGCTTTGCAGAGAAAGGAGTAGGATCCAGAGTATGCTAGCACCAATCCACTTCTTTATTTCAGTATCTGGACATTACTTGGATGAACAGGAAGGTTCCAGTTGTAAGCCACAGAAAGACAAAAAAGCAGTCAACACCAAAAGGGATTCGTTGAGAGTAAACCTTGTCAAGTCGACGTGTTAGAAAACAGCTAGGAAAATGCAGCCAGGAGGAAACTGCAGTTAAAGAAACATGGAACCACTTGCAACATCTTTCTCAGAAATAAACTTTCCATGGTCACTGTCACAATGGAAATATGTATTGAGCAGAACTCCTTGAAGGTCTGTCCCGACTTTTCTCAATTATTTCAGCCGTTACTAAGTTCTTGAATAGCCTTTTGGGGCTTTCCAGCCAGAAAAGCTTTAAAAAATGCCACAGATTCCTCCCAAAGTCGTGCTGCAGCGGAATCAGCCTTTGTCTGTCTTCAGAAACACAAGAGAATTGCAAATGAGGCTTAGAGCCATCTGTCCCCTCACTTCAGGCTAAATAACCAGCTGGGGGTGAAGAGTCAACTTTTGTCAGAAGATTAAAGGTTACTGGTGGTTATCACAATGAAAAGAGAGTTTCGATGTTACCATTCTCCTGACTTTCTGGAGAAAATGTAGACCATGTTGGCTAGATTATACAGTTTCTATTTAGTAGAAAATCTTTGCAGGATAATGCGTATCCGGCCCTGTTTCTATTGGCTTCTGCTTAGGGTGTCCATCAGTGAGAGAGGCTTACTATATACATGGGTGGAATGATATAGACTGCAAGTGCTCACTTTGCAAGAATTTCTGTGAGTCATGGTGAATCATACAAGTTCATATGTACAAAGAACTTGATAGCAGCTCCAGGGAGGGAAAGGGATGCGGAGGGTAAAATAAAGGACTCTACCTTTTAGGAGGTGTTGAGTGATTTGCCTTCATTTGTTGCTCAATACTATAGGTATAAGTATCAGTAAAACTGTATTCTCATAGTTTATTTCCTTACTTAATAAAAGCATTATTTCTTTTAAAACACAGAAATAGAAAATTGGAATGATTATTCTCCTTAGGCTGACACTGTGTGAAAATGATAGTAGTAATTTAGGCTGATAATATTTAGCAAGAACAGTGATTTTTGGCAAGAACAATAGCTGCTAGCAAGATTATTTTGATTTAGTGGATCCTTAGGTTTAACCCAATAATGTGTTTTACTGATTGGTTCAAATTAAAAATTCCCATAAAGGGTTATTAGGCTGGTAATCCTATTTAGAAGTGAGTACAAAAACAATTTCATCAAACCACAAAAGATTATAAGGGTGTTTTTTTTTTTTTTTAGTTAGGATTATCTATAGTCTTTTTGAAGTTTTTATGTGAGAACAGTGGACAAACTAAAAAAATAACTGTTAGCTCAGTGAAGAGAATGTGAAGTTGGGATACAGGAATCCTAAATGACTGCTCAAATGAAAACATGCAGACTGGAGTTGATTCAGAGGAAAAAGACAAGTATCCTTGGCTAAAATACACAAAGTTGGAAGCTAACCATCTCTGAGAAACACCCAAATTTCTTGGACAACACCAAACTCCATATAGGTATCTGCCAAGAGCTTCAATATTGTTCATACTTGTGTGCATGTGCATGTTCTTGTGAAAGGATTTAGTTCTGACCTCTTCTAGCAGTACTACTAACCATCACCTGACATATTATTAAAATCAATGGCAAATTGTCATTATTTCACTGATAGTAGGATTTCATTGGTGTGTATATTGCTGTGGAAATATATAAGCACTACGCATAGGTTTTGCATTTTCTCCATGGGCAACACTATGCTAGCATAATTATTGCGCTTCAGTTGACATCGTTGCAATGTGTAAAGACAGTGTATTAAGAGACTATACAGACTTCCTTGACAGTCATCTCCTGTGGTTTGTCTGAAAGAATACACTGACTTAAAATGATCATTCTTTTGTTTAATTTAGGAGACTAAATGAAGAACTTTCAGTACGAATTAATTTCAGAAAATTAAAAGCACAGACTAACTTTGGATTAAAGGGTTTTTAAATGTTTTTTTTTGACACTCTATAAAATACAGAAGTTTAGGGTAAGATTTTTTTAATGAAACAGCATCAAAACTACTCGATCCTTGGAATTATTAATTAAATTTATTGCAGCAAACTTTGAAAATGACATACTAAGGAATTCAGGAAAGAGTTTGCAAAATGCCCATTGTGTTTCTTTAGTATCAGAGCAGAGCTGGGATTTGGACAGATCAAAGGAAATATTACAAAGTTCTGTTGTTATTTCTATGAAAACAAGCTGCTCCAGTCTTAAAATAGGATGACATAGTTCATCACAAAGATGCCCACAGTCATAATTCAGAGAGAGGGACATAATATCTTCCAGGCCATGTCCAGATTCTTCTTAAAGTAGTAAAATAATTAGTTGTAGAACAGATCCCATATGAGCATGCAGAAGGAATTAGAAGTTGACAAGAAACAGAGCTTCTCAATATGACAATGCAGACATGCCCTCTTCAGTATGTCTGACTGTGTGCGTATGGGTGGCCAAACATTTCCACAAGAAGCATATTTGAAGTCTGAAAGAAATTGTTCAAATGAAACCTAATGAAGGGTGAAAATATATATGTGGGATTTGTTCATTTAGTGTTAGTTTTCCATCCTCCTTTGAAAAAAGATTCTATATTAATTAAAAACTTTTGCGTAGAATTAATAGAAGGGTAAAACTAATAGAACCTGTTTCAGCGCTCTTCAAAATATATTAAAAAATTAGCAGTGACACAGTTCAATGAAATGAATAAAAGAAAAACCATAAAACCCTACTTAAGGGGAAGGTTCTTATCTTTGTTAATTATCATGTCTTCTAATATTAGTGATTACTTAGAGAACAATAATAGGCTTTTTCTGCATTGTATTCTCCCTCCTGATATAGGATTGTTTGCAAATCTTTTCCAGCTAATATCCATAGGGCATGGAAAAAATGTTGCATTCTAATGAATCGTTGATGAAGTGTCTACTGCAGACAGATGGTTAAAATATCAAGTACATCACAAGGCATCAAATATTTTCTTGAAGTTGCCAAGATGTTAGTCTTCGTTCATCATTTAAGTATAGCTTATGTTGTGTATATGGCTGTCGGCTTCCTCATGAGATTATTTCAATTTGTTTGGTGAAAATGATTCCACTAAGCGTTAAATCATCACAACAACCAGGTAAAGACTTGCAAACTCAGTTATGTTTTGCAATCACTTCCACATGTTTACTACTTTGTCAAAATTGGATTAGGAATTGGCTGGATGGCAGAGCTCAGAGGGTGGTGATCAGTGGTGCAGAGTCCAGTTGGAGGCCTGTAGCTAGCGGGGTCCCCCAGGGGTCAGTCCTCGGTCCAGTCCTGTTCAATTTATTTATCAATGACCTGGATGAAGGCACAGAGTGCTTCCTCAGCAAGTTTGCTGATGATACGAAACTGGGAGGAGTAGCCGATACCCCAGAGGGCTGCGGTGCCATGCAGAGGGACCTGGACAGACTGGACAACTGGGTGGTGAAAAACCTCATGCAATTCAACAAGGCCAAGTGCAAGGTCCTGCACCTGGGGAGGAATAACCCCAGACACCAGTACAGGCTGGGGACTGACCTTCTGGAGAGCAGCTCTGCAGAGAAAGACCTGGGTGTCATGGTGGACGACAAGTTGACCATGAGGCAGCAGTGTGCCCTCGTGGCCAAGAAGGCCAATGGGATCCTGGGCTGCATTAAGAAGAGCGTCTCCAGCAGGTCGAGGGAGGTGATCCTGCCCCTCTACTCAGCCCTGGTGAGGCCGCATCTGGAGTATTGTGTCCAGTTCTGGGCTCCACAGTACAAGAGGGATGTGGAGCTACTGGAGAGAGTCCAGCGCAGGGCTACAAGGATGATCAGGGGCCTGGAACATCTGCCCTATGAGGAGAGGCTGAGGGAGCTGGGCCTGTTCAGCCTGGAGAAGAGAAGGCTGGGAGGGGATCTAATCAGTGTCTATAAGTACCTCAAGGGAGGGAGTGAGGAGGATGGTGCTGGCCTCTTTTCACTGGTGGCCACCGACAAAACTAGAGGTAATGGCCACAAACTGAAGCACCCAAAGTTCCACAGGAACTTAAGGAAAAATTTTTTAACAGTGAGGGTGACAGAGCCCTGGAACAGGCTGCCCAGAGAGGTTGTGGAGTCTCCTTCTCTGGAGATCTTCAAAACCCGCTTGGATGCAGTCCTGTGCCTCGTGCTCTAGGTGACCCTGCGTGTGAAGGGGGGTTGAACTAGATGACCTCTAGAAGTCTCTTCCAACCTTAGCGATTCTATGATTCTATGATTCTATGAAAAGCTTAGAACTAAACAGGCAAATTTGTGCATATATTATGCAATATCTGAAGACTACCTCCACCATCTACTATGGTTCATTATAGAGATGTCGAAGCCAGCGCCAAAATGAACTAGGTTAGATGCAGGATTATTTGAATAAGAAAATCTGCTAAGAAAATCTTAGCAAATCTTTATAAAGATAAAACACATTCTACTCTCAGACTACTGCAGTTCCCTTTAAAAATTCAAGCATTTTTTTAAATATCGGCAAAGCAACTTTTTATAACACTAACTCAGTAAAATTCACATCCCTATATTCTTAGGTAATACTTTGAAAGAAAAAGAATTCAGAGCAATCACTGATAAAACCCACCACAGTTTTAAATGTTCTAATATATTTGTACACATATATGTTATCAATTGTATTTTTTAAAAAAAGAATAGGACTTAAGAAAACAAAAACAAACAAAAAAAACCACCAAAAAAGGAAGAAGCCATAATTCCCTACAGCTTATTCCCCAAGTTCCTTATTATCCTCAGTTTTCAGGAAATGAAAGTAATTTCCATAGCAACAAACTATGGCATCACAAATTAAAGAAGGCAGCTGGAGAACTGGCAGATGAAACTAAAATTCTCTTTTCAGGCACCTGTACTTCATCAACCAGGGCAAGGGAGGAAAAAAATCAGTAAGAAAAGAAACTTTTAACACCCTCACTACAGGGTTTTTTTTTGCATTCAGTCCTTCTTTCAGGATGTACCATACACAGTCAGCAGCTATTGAGACACCTTAATGCAAATGCTCTTATCATCAGTTTGTGAGAACAGGGTAATGTTCGGATATATGTATTTTGATGCATTTAGCAACAGAAAACTGAGTGGTAGCTGGTATATAGATAATTTACATCTCTTGCATCCTTCTTGGCTGTTGTGTGATACTGAAATCACTAACAAACAACATCGTTACCTTAGTGACTGCACATCAAGTGAGAATTATGCTCTGTTCCTCTGAGACAGAAAGCCCTCTTTATACATCAAGGTGTCATGTGAATTTTTCTACTGGTCTCAGAATGAATATATGTATTGCAAGAAAAAGAACAGACATTTTCCCTCCAAAAGGCAGTTTTGAATAAACCAATTTGACCTCTGTTAACAGTTTTCACTTTAATTCTCATTTGCTTTCCATTTAAACATCTCAACATTACTGGCCAAAAGGAAGTTCAGGAGGGGAAAGATAATATATATGATGAGAAAAATGAGCAATATTTAACTGCTTTATGGTGAAAACCAAAAGACAATGAAGAAGACTTATGAGCTTTGCTAAAATTTTTTTGGACTTTAATAATTCAAATGCTACATCTCTGGTAGTGTTTTCTTACTCATTTTTGCCATAATTCGAAATTTATTTTCATTTGTTATTGACTTGGTGTTCCGGATGGGCTCAGAATTCGGCAATAACCACACAAAAAGAGATGGCTACGTTGAGCATTTATTCGGGTGAGAACACGCAGAAGAAAAGAAACATGAATAACTACTCACAAGGCAATACCCGCCAGTGGGATACTGAAACTGAACATCCTCTAGAACAGAGCAGATCAGAGAGAGAAAGTTACTAACTGGCTGCCACGGAGACAGCGTAGGCCTCAGAGTTGGGAGTTTCTCCTTCCGCCTGCTCTCCGCGCTGTCCTCTCTATGCCCGGGGTATCATAGCACGTAGGGTCAGCACGACCCAGGAAGCAAGGCGGGGCGACGGACAAACTCCGCCTTCAGTTGCACAACTCTTCCCCCCTGGATGCGCAGGCGCACATACCAGTAGAGGGTCCCAGCCCTCAGTTTGAGGGTCCTGCCTTCCTCATCTTCTTCCTCCCTCCTGTGTGTTTGACCTCCAAAGCTAGTTTAGAGGACGTCTGCGGTTAAGCTGGCCACAAACCTGGTCGAGCGGCCAGCTTCAACTGGTTTTTGGAGGAGGCTGCCTGTGAACCTGGCTGAGCAGCTGCCTCCATGCTCCTTATCACTCAGCCCAGGCAGGCAAACATCTTCTTTCTCAAGGTATGGATTCCGCTTCCCACAGGAGATTTTTATGACTCTACAGATCATAAAAATTTCCACCACCTATACACTTGACTGGTTGGAGAGCTAATTTTTTGGTGAATACGTGCATAAATCTGCATTTGCTTCCGTGGCTCAACATGGGCCTTTCCTATCCTCGAATAATTAGTGTCTATATTTGAGTCTGACTTTTCCCAAGAAGCCATGCAAGGCCAAGCACAAAACGTCAAAACCTAACATTTACAGGTACCATGCGTATATAAATAAATATCTTGCTATTTATACACAAACTGCCGAGCCAACTGCCAGACCCAGTGTATTGGAGATAGAAATTTCTATGATCTATAGAGTCATAAAAATCTCCGGTGGGAAGCAGAGGCCAAAACTTGATAAAGAAGATGTTTGCCTGCCTAGACTGAGCGTAGAGGAGCACGGATGCAGCTGCTCAGCTCGGTTCATAGGCAGCCCCCTCCGGAAACCTGTTGAAGCCGGCCGCTCGGCTGGGCTTGTAGCCAACTTAACCACAGACGTCCTCCAAACTAGCTTTGGAGGCCAGCAGAAGGCAGGACCCTCGAATTGAGGGCTGGGACCCCCAACTGGTATGTGCACCTGCGCACCCGGGAGGGAGAGTTGTGCAACTCGAGGCGGAGTTTGTCCGTCCCTGCCTGGCCTGCCTCCTGGGTCGTGCTGACCCTACGTGCCAGGATGCACCGGGCATAGAAGTGGACAGTGCAGAGAGCACAGGAGGGGAGAAGAAACTCCAAACTCTGAGGCCTACACTGCCTCCATGGGAGCTGGTCAGCAACTATCTCTCTCTCATCTGCCAGCTCGAGAGGATGTTTGGGTCCAGTATCCCGCTGGCAGGTATCACCTCGTGAGTAGTTACCCATACTTTGCTTCTTTTATATGCTTTCACCTGAATAAATGCTTGATGTAGTCATGTAACAAATAAGTAGTCAAGGTAGCTATGAAGCAATAAGCATCAGTTATAATATTAGAGCACTGTCACAGGCCTCTAGAGCATTACACTGGAGCTCTCCCCTACTGAAAAATGCAGATTGACAATCAGTGAAAGATGTCATGAAAATGTCCTGTTTGCACTTGTTTCTGAGAGAAATTCAAGCTGTTTTTGCCTCCCAGTTCTCCTTTTTGACACCAGCAGTTGGCCTAAGCATGGCAAGCACCCACTGATGGAGGGTTGATACACCAGCTGTGCCATCTGCAGTTGGGAGCCCCAGGTTTCCATTTGGTGATAATTTGGGGGCAATAGTGTTTTAAGATTGCTCACTGCCTCTACTGTGGTAGGACTATGTTCAGGGTCGCTTTCAGTGCTGCTAATCTTATTATCCTTTGCAAAACTCTACTCAGTTTGGTGGCTGCTGCTACTCAGTAGTTTGTGGAGATGAAAGCCACAGAAATCATGTGGTCTGAACAAGGTTTTAGAATTTGGGGAAGAGTATTTTGATTTGGAAGCATCATATGCTGTTTTGGAGGAATAACATAGACTTTTTTTTTGTAGGAAGTTTTGCAGACCTGTGACTTCAACTGAAAGGTAAATAACAATTTTATAGCAACTCTTATTCTCTTATGAGGTAGAAATCCTAACTTTGAGTAGTATGATCATCTCGGGCAAGAAAGAATAGTTTACTTCCTATGCTCTAAGAATATGTGATTCTCCTGACCCTCCTTGAAAGAGTTGCAAATGGTATAATTATGTGTTTATGGCTTTGTGAGGCTGTTCACTGTCCACTAGGAAACAGACTGGAAAATCAACTTCTGTCCTGTTATTCGAGAACTGACCTTTCATTTAAAAAATACCTCTAACAGTTATGACTGCAAAGAAAACTTCAACACTTCACTGTTGAGGCATCTGCACCAGTGGAGACCAAAAGAGATTTGGCAGTTCAGATGACCTTTCATTACCAGGGCTCTTTACCATTCAGTCCATGTGCCTGCAGATATCAAAGCTTGAGGTGTTAGAGGGCTTTTTTTTTTTCTGAGTTCAAGAGGTTTTCTTCCTTCTCCTGAATAGATTAAGAAAGCAGTGATCACACTCAAGATTAAATGCTCATGTCTTAACTTGGTAATTTAGAAACCTTTTAGAAATTAGAGGTCTATAAAATCTTTTTGCCAAATTGCAATAGCAGAAAAGGTTACCAGAGATTTGCTAAGAAGATCTCCAGGAATTTTGGCATGTAGCTTCATGTTCTTTTTCATGTTCATGATCTCCAACTTCTCTTTCCCTGGTACTCATTTTTATTGATTTCCTCCATATCCCCAGCCTCGCCTTCAAAATTACAGAAGTTACTTTACTTCTTTCTAATTTGCCTATATCTAAATACTTTGGATTTTTGTTTCCTCTAAAGTATTCTCCAGAAAATATTTTCAGTTAGTCATAAGGTATGTTATATAAATTAGGTTATCACTTTATAATCATTTCCCCTTAAGATGGGGAGGGGATAGCAGCAGAAGCACAGACAAGATCAAGCATAGACTTATCTTCCCTGGTCTTGGAAATCTAAAATAAGTGACGTTTCCAAGACAACTGATTGCTATCCATTGAAAAAAAATATATTTTTCCTTTCTAATGATTTTAACATATCTTCTTTCACAAGGGTTCAAAAGATCACCTACAAAATGCTAATTATTTATATTTGTTGAAGTATCATTTGGGTAAAGCTTGACACAAGTGTATATATATATAATACACAGTTGTTATTAGATACTGCTAAGAAATGTAAATTGAAATGGAAAGTACAAATGAGCAGGAACTAAATCAGCTAATATATAATGTAAGCTGTTAGAATTTTAGCTTAAACTTTACATTTTCTTAGTTTCTCCAATGGACTGTAATACATCACCAGACAATTGCAGTCCAGAAACAAGAAATATCATAAACTTAGGTGACTTCAACATTTTCCATGCATTTTGAAAATATGTCACTCACTGCCCATTTATCTTTAACTCAATTCCTTGCCGAGCTCTCTGTTTTCTGTAAAACTGTCCTTTCAATCAGTGCATATTTGTAACAGCATAAGTTACTTATATGCTGAAGGCAAGCATAACTACTATAATTTTGAAAATACAATACAGGAAGATGGAAGTATAAACATATTTTTGTTATTGTTGTTGCTTTCTTCTTTCCCTACTTTCATTTTTTAAAAAAGAATAACAATTTAAAATAAATAGAAGTCATGCGAGGTCAAAGTTATCTCTGTTGTAATATTCATTAGCTTCAGAGACAAAACATAGGTATATAAGAAAAGATCTGTTGGCACTGCTATTATTTATTTTCCATAGAAGGAGTCAGTTGTTCATATGTGTGTGTATGTATGTGTGTATATGCACATATGTGTGTGTGTGTATATATATATATATAACTACTTTCTTTAATTAGCATCAACAGCCTCATTTAACATATGCATTAGTTTAAGCATTTGAAGTAAGGCTAGTCATATAGCCAAAGCTAAAGGGACACCAAGAAATTTTATGCAACAGAGACATAAAAAAAAAAACCTACAGAAACGATGGAGTGATTATCTTAAGCAAATGCCTGCGTGTGAGTGATAAATAGTCAGACAGATAAATCTGCTCCAATCTATTTAACATAAATGCAGAGTGTAGAAGATTGCCTCCGCCCTCAGAGTGCTCTGCTCCTTGTACTATGCCGTCCTACTGAGCTTCCTTCCTTTGCAATGGCTTGAAGGTCTTACTGCAGACCTCTTCAGGGTTTAAGCCATCCTGGTGCTGAGATCATATATCAGGGGTTCTCAATCCGGCCCGCTCGTATTTACAGAACCCTCCCCCGCCCCCTGCCGGGGGTTGGCGGGGGGGCGGGAAACCAAGCAGCCGCAGATGACTTCCTGCCACTTAATCCGCGCGCCGGCCTCCGCAGCCCCCAAGCACCCGCCGGGACTGGGCTGAAACCAGCGTCTCGTCCTCGACCTGCCCCCCTCAGGGGGCGCCTCTCGGCTGCAAACCGCGCCGCCGCCACCCCGTCCTCCTCCTCCTCCTTCTCCTCCTCCTCTGCGATGCGCGGCAGGCGAGAGGCGCGGGCATCTCCTCTGCCGGGCAAGCTCAGTCGGCAGCCTCTGGACTGCGAGGTCCAGCCAACTCGGGCGAATCGCCAGAGCCCCGGCGCGGCAAAGTTCCTTCAGTCCCTTCTGGCCACCATTTCCGGACTGCGCGGCCGGGCTGAGGAGGGGGGCGGTGGCATCAGCGAGGTGGGCGGCTTCCCCATCTCTCCCTCCCTCCCTCCAGCTCCCAGGCAGGACAAGCAAGCCAGCACTAGTGGGAAGCGTGCGCACCATCATGTCAAAAAAAAGAAACATTGGCTCCGAGTGCAGGGTATTCCAAGAAAAGTGGACTTCTGATTATTTTTCACGGAGTACAAAGAAAGAGCTGTTTGTCTGATATGCCAGAATTCAGTGTCTGTGTTCATGGAATACAATTTGTGTCGACACTATGAAACTCAACATAAAGATAAATATGATTCTTTGGTCGGACAAGTGAGAAAAGATAAAATATTAAGACTGGAACATGGATTGACAACTCAGGAAAATACTTCTGTGAAGGAAAAGCAGCTCAATATATCATCACTTCGAGCAAGCTATCAAGTTGCCAAGCTCATAGTGCGCACTTGCAGAGCATTCCTAGAGGGAGAATTTGTTAAAGAATGCCTTCTGTCTGTTGCCAAAGAGATGTGTCCAGAGAAGGCGGATTTATTTAGTACAGTGAGTTTTTCAGGACCTACAATGACACGAAGGATTGAAGAAATGGGGGAAAATTTGAATCTGCAGTTGCAAAACTCCTCAAAAAAACTTTGCTATTTCTCATTGGCACTCAACGAAAGCAATGATGTTCGTGACTCTGCACAACTTCTAATTTTCATTCGTGGGACAAATGATTCTTTCGAAGTCACAGAGGAGCTTGCTGCACTGAAAAGCATCAAAGGAACAACTACAGGAGAGGATATCTATGAGAAAGTTTGCCAAACTATGAATGATTTGGAGCTGGACTGGGGTAAACTATTCAGTGTGACAACTGATGGTGCTCCTAGCATGGTGGGGTCCATGAAAGGAGTGGTTGCACGCATTAACAAAGAGATGGACAAACACAACCATTCACATCCGATAGCCATACGCTGCATCATCCACCAACAAGCACTGTGTTGTAAATCACTGAAGCTGGACTCTGTCATGAAAATTGTAGTTTCTTGTGTTAACTTCATTAGAGCTCATGCACTAAACCACAGACAGTTTCAGGAATTTCTGTCTGAGCTAAATGTTGTCTATGAAGATATTCTGTACCACACAGAAGTCCATTGGCTGAGTCGAGGGCGAGTTTTGAAACGATTTTATGACTTACTTCCACAGGTTTATGATTTTATGCTTTCTAAAAACAAAGAAGTACCAGAGCTCAAAGATGCAGAATGGAAGTGGCACCTTGCGTTTCTGACAGATGCAACAATTTCAATGTCCAACTTCAAGGAAAGGGGAAGCTCATCTGTGATATGTATTCACGTGTGAAAGCATTTCAAGTCAAATTAGACCTGCTCATTAACCAAGTAAAGGAGGAAAACTTCTGCCATCTCCCCACAACTCAAAACCTGTCTGCAGAAAAAACAGCAGTTGCGATCCCAAACAAAACATGTATGGATGCACTAGAAATGTTGCAAAAGGAGTTTCAAATTAGATTTAAGGAGTTTCGTCTCCATGAACAGGACATACAGCTTTTCCGGAACCCATTTTCTGTTGACATTGAAACTGTTGATCCGATTTACCAAATGGAATTGACCGAACTACAGACTCGTGATTCGCTGAAAGATGCATTCAAATCAAGCAGCCTTACTAATTTCTATGCATCTCTCCCCTCAGAGGCATATCATAATCTCAGGAACCATGCACTCCAAATTGCAACCATCTTTGGCAGCGCCTATGTCTGTGAGCAGACTTTTTCCTGAATGAAACATCTGAAATCTCCAATCAGATCCAGACTAACTGATGAACACTTGCATCACTTGCTACGACTAGCAGTGACAAATATGGAACCTAACATTGACCATCTCATTAGCCAAAAGCAGGCCCATAGTTCACATTGAAATATTATTTGTTTTTGTTGATTACAATTGTTCTTCATTTTAAATATTGCATTCTTTTTCCTGTTTCTTTTTTGTGCACTACTACAAATAAAATATGTGCAGTGTGCATAGGAATTCGTTCATTTTTTTCCAAACTATAGTCCGGCCCCCGACAGTGTCTGAGGGACAGTGAACTGGCCCCCTGTTTAAAAAGTTTGAGGACCCCTGCCATATATCATCTGACTGGCTTGAGCTGTCAGTCTGACAATTTAAATAGAGGAGGGTAAAGAGGAGGAAAGCTCTGCCCCTCGAAATCCCTTGAGGAGGGTGGTGGTGATGGTGGTGAGCAACGGACAGCCACATGAAACAGCTCACTGGGAAATGCTCCTTACCTATCTATCTCATCATATGTCATTTACACTGAATATTGTACTCCCTTATGGGATCTCCATGTCATGCCAACTTTGTAGTCTCACTATGCAGGATTTCAAAATTACCTTTAATTTATTAGTTCAGTCTAATATCAATTCCTAAGTGTTCAGGCATATATCATTTCACAAACTGTTTTAGTTTATCTGAACTGGTTTACATAGGGATTTTACAGATACTTGTAAAAATATAGCTGTGAGAATTTTAAGTCCTGATATACAAGTGCTGCTACATCTATAAAAACAGTTTAAGTTTTGTGCTCTAAAGATAGATATAGAACATACTGTTCTGTGAAAAATCACAACATGAAGACTAATTCTACTTCAAGGTGGAAAATATTGCAGAAGTAAAGACTACTGACACCATTGATAGAACATGCGGTATAAATTCTGAAGTGGTTAAATGGCTTTTTCTTTTTTTAGTGCCCATGGGGCATTTAAATGCCCAGTAGCAGAAAGCACTCAAAAATGCTACTGGAATGTATAGAAAGTGTCTACATATACTGAAAAAGAAACATATCTGCACATCATTTACTTTATTGATGAAAGAAAGGGGCAAGAAAAGCTTCAACGTCATTGTATTTGTCAGGGATTGCAGCTGGTCTGTGAAATCCGTGGCTCCCTTAGCAGAGAATATTAACCTTGAAAAGATTAGAGTGTATCTATGAGATAGGGAGTTCACACGGAGACAGCAGACAGTTATTAACAAGTTTAAGGAGGTTTGGCCACGGAGCAGAAACTGGCTAAGCTAAGAATCATCCAATCATAAATCTGTTACTAGCTACTGTCCTTTGTAGTCCTCACCAATAAGCAGCAGCCACGACGAGGAGAGCTCGGTATAAATAATGTACCTAGAAAACAATAAAGCGTAGTTTGCGTTGCATCTACCCCAGTTGTTTGTGTTTTTGGCCGCCACGACTGCGACAACTGGTGACCCCGACGTGATAATAAGAAGCGGACCGCCTGGCGACTGGCGGTGGTGGCGGAGCCCGGCGGAACTTGACAGCAGCAGGGAAGCTGCGTGGTCCGGACCTGTGATTTGACTCCTTGTGAAGGTGAGCCGCCGGGAATGGGACTGGCACCTCTCGAAGGTGCGAGTGGGACTGACACCTCTCGAAGGTGCGAACGAGACTGTCACCTCTCGAAGGTGCGCTGCAGAGAGAGGAAATACACAGACATGGGGCAAAACCTGACAAAGCAGGAAGCCCTAGTTTTATCTACATGGAAGACCTTACTTGCTCAGAGAGGTATTAAAGTTATAGACTATGCGTTACGCCGCCTGTTGCTCTGGTGCCGAGGACAGGGGTTTGAAGCCACTTCAGCTGTTGTATTTAGTGTGAGCGCTTGGCAGAAGGTCGGTGATAAGCTGTGGGATGCTCTTTCTAGAGGCTCTAAAGAGGTAGAGGGTTTACCTACTACTTGGCGACTGCTGCAGGACACTTTGGAGGATTGGAAAGCGGAGCACGACCAGGAGACCATTCCGGTGATGCCGGAAAGTACCCCTCTATTGGGGGAAGACAGAGAGGACCAGGCGAAGCATCCTTCTCCTATAGAGTCTGTTACGGAGCAAATGGACGCTTTGCAGTGCTCCAGGGCGCCTCTGGGTCATTGAAACATGAAACCAACTCGAGTCATAAGTACCCCTCGCCTGATGAGCTGGTTAAGATGCGGCGACGGGGGGGAGTTTCCCAGTGAGTTTTTGCCCCCCCTCTATAAGACACCTGTGCAACAGTTGGCCGAGTGGAAGGCTTTAAAAAAACCTGTGCTTCCCTATGCTCCTCCTGGAGAGGGGGAGAAAGAAAATGATGAAGAAATCCGCAGTAAAAAATGTTTCCCACCCCCCCTCCCCCAAGACTCCTCGGATGAGGAGGAGGAGGAGGTTTCTGCTGTTCGTCCTTCTGTGAAAGAGACTATAGGGAGTTCTCAGTGTCGGACCTTGAGATTAGCAGCTGAACCCTGGACTCCCCCCCCCCGCCACGGTGACTGTGTTGCCGCGACAGCCTGGCAAATTCTGGGATCAGGTTAGAAAAAAAGGCAGCCGAAATGGTGCAATGGGATTTGTTAGATAAGATCGGTTACCCCTCAGAGGCCTCCACTCAAGTTGTTGGCTGTGGTTTAGGAGCTTTTCCTGTGTTTAAGGCGGCCCCCAACTCTGGAAGAAGGGATGAACATAGCACGATTGCCTGGAAAGTAGTGCAAGACCTGCAGACATGTACATCAAAATATGGTATTAACTCTTCAGAGGTAATGCGGCTGATCCGAATTATTAATGCGGATCTTTTAGCCCCGTATGATATAACCCATCTTGCTCAGATTCTGTTCCAGCCTGTAGAGAATCAAGTGTTTATGGCACACTGGAGGAGGTTAGCTGAGCGGGCTGCACTAGATAACATGCGATTGCCGCAAGGAGATCCGCGGCAGGGAGTTGGGGTTGACGCTTTGATGGGAACGGGTCTTTTTGCTAACCCTGATCTTCAGGCTCAGTGGGACCCTAGTATTCTTGCACAGGCACAACGTTTAGGTATGTCAGCTCTGACACGAACTATGGAGCTGGCCTTGCCCCGTCCTAGATATACAACAATCAAGCAAGGGGTTAAAGAGCCATTCTTACAATTTGTTGAATGGATTGCTACATCATTAGAAAAACAAGTAGAGGATGATGACTTGAGAGAGAGACTGTGCACTCAGCTAGCTAAAGATAATGCTAACGAAGATTGTCAGAAAATAATTGAAGCAATGCCAGGGAACCCAACTATTCCTGATATGGTAACAGCTTGCTCAAGAGTGGGAACAATAACACATAAAATGACTGCTCTAGCTGCAGCTCTTCGTCCCAATCCCAAGTGCTTTGGGTGTGGTCAGGAGGGGCATATCAAGGCTGCTTGCCCGTTTCAGAATGCAGCTGCTAAGCGAAAAGGCAAAGCGGCAAGGCATTTTTGCCAAGCCTGTGGACAATACTTGTAATCGATGTGGTAAGATAGGGCATTTTGCCAGACACTGTCGATCTAAATTCCATATTAATGGCTATTCTTTGACGGGAAACTGTAGGAGAAAGGGAGACTGCGACACCATATGGTCATCGACAAGACTCGTTTATTGAACATTCAGTGTGCACTCTTATACACAACTTAATTAGGTTCATGCATATTGCAAGGCTTGAGCTCATGATTGGTTGCTAAGGAGGTTGCTATGTCCCGGCCGCATAGGCTCTTTCCCAGCTCTGCAAAGTTGTTTACCCGAAACGGCTAACTACTCTTTCCCACATAGCTCCCCATTCCCAGCCGGCCAAGGACAACTCACTAACACTCCCCAGTACATTATCAGCAAGGCGCAGGTGGTGCAGATTCCTAGCACAGTGCAGATTCTCAGCACAGCATCCCTCTACAATTCCCCCTTTTTTCTTTTGCACTAACCAAGCCTTGCTGGTAAGTGAGAATACTTTATGTCTAATACATGCAAAACCAGAATACCTTATGTCTAATACATGCAAAAGCACAGCCAAAAACTACAAGGCATAAACAATAAAACAACTAGTAATATTAGCCGTGATTTACTAATACATGCACCCGTTCCCAAGTCCGTGTTGGCCTGCAAGGTCTTTCCAGTCGAGAGTCCGACGTCCTGCTGAGCAGCTTCCGTTGTCTATTGATCTGCTGACGGGCAGTTCAAGGACTCTTGATCATTTCAACGCCAAGGTTTTACCAACCGCCTGGAGCTGTAAGGTGTCCTCGATCTCCAAGCTATTCCTCTATAAGTCCTCCTTTTTTCTTTTGCACTAATCAGGCTTTATGAGTATGCAAAGATAGCATTCGCCTTAAGCACGCGAAGGCACAGCTGAATAAGCATAGGACAAAAAGCATAACAATCAAAAGCATCAGTCCTGTCTTAAGCGAGGATTTCAGTCACCCACCGATACCCAATAAATCAGTTAACCCATCCAGCCCAAAGAAGCCCACGTCTTTCTGTATCTCCTGAGTGTGTTCCATCAGCTGTTGGATTTGCTGGTGGATTGCCTTAGAGTGGTCTTGCAGGTCCATACAGCACATTCCTTCAAAGTAAGCACTGCATGTTGTACCTGTGACCCCCCGAGACTGCCAGCACCTGAGTTCTGTCACGGCAGACCATGTGAGCCACCGCTTCCAACCGAGGGGTCACACTCTTGCACGGTTGAACTGAGAAGATCCATTCTAAAAACCGCAATCTAGCTGGTTCTTATTTTGTGTAGCTGCAGTAGCTTCCCTATCTCAAGGACACACTGTCCTCTACTTTACCTCTGCCTCACTCAGGCCCTGTGCACTAACTCCATCTGGCTATGTCCTTTCTCCATTAGCCAGGTTTGCACAATACTCTCCACACTTCCCCCGTTTTCTTTTTGGGCTATCAAACTCGCATTCCATTCTTGGTTGACTATTCGCGTAAGCATATTTTGCAAGCATTTAAAGATACATGGTACAAAGAGTATAATCATAATAAGCACGATCCCTATGGTAATTAAATGTTGCACAGCTGAGGTTAGCCATGGGCCCAAGCCAAGACCTTTTAACCAATTATCAAGGCCGAATCCTGTATCTGTTTGCAAGTGTGTAGTTAAGTCGCGCAATGTCTCCAACTGCTTATATATGGAATTTGAATGATCAGAAAGGTTCATACAGCACATCCCTTCCAGTTCTTCACACCCATGACCATGTGCTAGCAACAGGAAATCAATAGCAGCTCGATTCTGTAAGGTAGCATGACGAACCGAATCAACATCTGTTAACAGCCCTGAAAGAGCTAGTGACGTGGCATTTGTTTGTTTTGCCAGCCAACATCCTAATTTTCTTAATGTCGCCAGCGCTTTTGCTGCCGCTACCCTCGGGGCGAGAAAGGATGCTACAAATGTTCTTTCGCGGGACCAAAAATCGGCGTTATCATCACAGTCACCTTGAAACGCGTGTGTCATTCTTTTTATCCTATGGCTCTTACGGTGCTGTTCTAGTATCATTGATGTGTTTGGCATGAGTAGCGTTAGCCGCCCAAGCGTGCACGGGCCTCCCTCTATTTTGGAAGGAATTCCTGCCCACGCCCTGTCCCCGCATATTAAAAATACTCCTGGTGGTAAGGCAATCGGTGTGTTGGATGACTTGGATACGTTCTCCGAGGTTTTGTTACACCAAACGGTATTGTTACCCCATGTGGCATTGACTGACACAGGTAATGATTGGTTCCAACCTGTTCCCCGGTACACACTTGTCCAATTGAACCGTAGGCACGCATCAGCCTTGATTGACCCCAATAATTCTAACTCTTGGGGTTCTAAGGGAGCACGTGGAAAATGCGGTACGATCGTATCCCAACTATCCACGTAATTACGTGAATTGTTGCTTTGACAACCGAAAGCTTTCGTAGGGCAGGGCCAATCATCTAAAGGTACTCCCACTAAGCATGTGGAGAAAGGGTTTCCGGGTGAAGCTAGGGCCAAGCATATGGCCTCCTGCCCAGTCTGATTTGCAAGGGTGACCCATATATTTTGTTTTGGTTGAGCAGGTACCCATATGGCCCTACCCCAGCATGTGCACAACACTAGAATCAGTACAGTACGAAACATTTCTACATTCCAGCGCGCAAGGTAGTCTTCTCCCCCTTTTTTCTTTTGCCACTGCATGATGAGGGCAAACACCGAGATTGGGTTGGAGACGTCCATGAAGTGTATTGGGAATTCAGAGCATTCCTTCCATTGCGACATTCTCCTGTGTGCACTGATATGATGTATTGAGTAGGCTATATGGATTCAGGTCTGTCCAGTTGCTTTGAGGAATACCTAACACCAGTGCATCAAATTGATCTGCTGTCCCACAAAGCCAACAACTCTTAATTTGGGTATAATTAACAATACGCCTAAGAAGCATAACATATCCATTAGCGTTAAAAGTAGCATCAGCTCCTATAATAGCGTTAAAAGCAACATTACCTCCTAAAAGCCACAATATACAGCTAATAATGACAGTAACACTTCTTCCTCCCATGTTGTTCTTCCGCAGCCTCACGCCTTCCACAGTTAGGGTACCAGCTGCTTGTCTGCTACGTCTGATGTATGCAAGTTTGCTTCCAGCCAAGGTCTCACCCATCTTGCTGGCACCCATCTGGTTCCAGTATCTGTAACAACACAAGCATACCCTTTTCCCCAGGTTATCAAGTCCAAAGGTCCCGTCCATTTTCTGCTTTCAAACAATTCTTCCACAAACACTTCTTCCACATTATCCACCCTGTGACCATAGTCACTCAAGCTTCACATGGAATTGTTTAGGTGTTAATATTACATGCCCTAAACATGATGCAGGTAGGCGAGTGATTGCACATTGGTACATTAGACGGAGGAAGTTACAGAAAAGGAAGGGAGTCTAGTTCTACAAGAATATATATACAGAAAATATTGCAGTTACAATAGTAAGTAATTGAGTATAACAAACTTTGTATCCACCCCGTGACTCCAGTTACCATTGTATATTGAAATTTAGTCTCAAATTAGAGTCTTAGTACTTGGGACATCGATTGGGTCATCCACCTGTAAAGGGGTATAAGCGGTGAACTGAATCATCTTTACGTTAATAGCTTTCATTATAGTAGATTTTATACAGGATATTGCTATACTTAGGATAATTATCATCACAATGAACATCACCACATATTCTATCAAACTGAATCCAACCAGTGATACCAAATCCAAACCAACTAAACACCTTCGCCAGCCAGCTAGTGTTCATTGATTCTCAGAGTTCATGGGTGTCTTTTGCCACCTGTCGCATCTTCTCTGATTGGATATCCAGGTCCTGTGTAACATTAGGGATATAAATGCTGCAGTCGGTACTGGAGAGGTTTAGGTAGCCACAAAGTCCATTTTAGCATAACAGCATCAAGTCCAGTGCCATCCGGTACTGAAGAGTCATTTTTGATGTGGCTTGTAATTGATGATTGAGCAACTGTATACTAGTATCGGTGGCATTAGCTAATTTTTCTACTTGATAGGCTAGCTTACTTAACCATAATCGCATTTGTAAGACCAAATCCAAAAAAAAAATCCTTCCATCTAAGACAGATCTTGGGAAGTACGGCAATCATTACGAGGCACAAAGTCTTCACTTACTGATTTATATTTTATGCTGCGATTATGGCACAGCCTATTTGTAGGGAAATGTAAACTGGCCAATAGTGTCTGACCCAATTGTGTTGTTCCCAATTGGAGCAATTTATCACATTTTAGCAATACCACAACACTGGCTTGTTTGATACTGAATCGAAATATGTTCCACTATGTCATGGTCCTCAGGATGCAATAGTATGGTGAAAAAACAATCTTTTAAATCGATTATTAAGATGTCCGAATCATTTTGAAAGGTTCTCTGTTTCCATTTCTATTTATGTTTGCATAGCTTCAATTTGGTTTCCTCTCTGTCCAAGGATACAAGTCAGAGTACAGCTCACAGTCCTCCACCGGTGGGGTGGGTGGGCGGGGGAGGTGGGGGGGGAACGCCATAGTCTGAGTTATTCCTGACTTTACCGTTTTCAAATTCTGGACTTACTTGTTGTGCTTATTCAGCCCTCTCTGCTGATATATATGTTACACAATAAAGATCTAAAAACCACAGATACAAACAGCACAAACACAATTTCCATCCAGTGGCACGACCTCACGTAGCTGTGCACTCCACTAGTGAGTTCCACTGTCTCAATTGCCTGATCCCATCCTCGCTGCCAATTAGGTTGCGAATGGGTTTGGGATTCGGCAATAATCACACAGAACAAAGTGGCTACGGCTATTCAGGTGAAAGCACGTTAAAGAAGCAAAGTATGACTAATTACTCGTGAGGTAATACTTGTTGGCAGGACACTGAGACTGAACATTCTCTTGAGTTGGCAGATGAGAGGGTTGCTGACAGGCTCCCAACTCAGCGGGCGTCCCCGCAGAGACAACGTGGGTCTCAGTGTTAGGAGTCTCACCCCTCCTTTCTCTCTGCACTGTCTGTTTATGCCCGGTGCATCCTGCCACGTAGGGCCAGTACGTGCCAGCAGGCAGACCAGGGGGCGGATAAACTCCGCTTTCAGTCACATAACCTTCCTTCCTGGGTGCGCAGGTGCGCATGTCAGTAAATTGTCCCAGTCGTCAGTCTGAGGGTCCTGCCTTTCTCATCTCCCTCCCTCTCGGGTGTTTGACCTTCAAACTAATTTAGAGGATGTTTGCAGTTAAGTTGGCTACAAGCCCGGTCAAGCAGCCGCCTTCAACTGCTTTCGAAGGAGGTCGGCTCTGAGCCTGGCTGAGCAGACGCCTCCGCGCTCCTTATCTCTCAGCCTGGGTAGGCAAACATCTTCTTTCTCAGGGTCTTGGATTCTGTTTTGTACAATAATTTTATGACTCTACAGATCATACAAATTTCCACCTTTCAACCATACCTCGTGTCAGCATCAATATACAAAGGATACAACACATAATAGAGATGAACATAGCAAATAGAAACAATAGCCCTAATAACGGTTTCTGTCCTCACTTAAAGCATAACAATTCTTCAACCCCCACTTTACAAGACAGATCAAATTCCTCTGCACCTCCCTCCTGGCTCTCATCAAGCCTTCAGCAACATAAGTTTCCTTGATCTCATTCGCCTTCTCTTCCCCAGCCCCCCTTTCTCCTTTTTTTCAAGGCGATCTAACAAGCCGAAGCGGGGGCACAGACGTTGTAGGCGCCGCAGGTGCCAGCACAGAGGCAGGCACGGGCGGGGGGGGTTGGCGATGGATCTCCAAACACCAGCGGTTTTCAGTGGCGTGGTGGTCCCGGTCCTGAAGTGCTCGCAAGGGCGGACGTGGCTCTGGCGGTCACTTTCCTTTTGGCTTTCACATCGGATTCGAATACTAGGTGGGGCTCGGCTTTGAACCCATTCTCTCTGCACCAGATCGAAAGCTTGCAGAAAGCTTGTTCATCAGTAGCTTGCTCCAGGGATTGCACGAGCCTATTCACCAAATTTCCGTAGGACTCCCGCAATCCCTGCTTCACCATCGTAAATGATGGGGCCTTTTGTTCTGACAGCACTAAAAACAGCGCCTGCTTCTACGAAGCATTATACATGGGCATCGAGTAGGTTAGCTGAGTCGCGGGGTCACCATAGAGATCCCGTCCCATAAGCATCTGCACAGTCACACCACACAATGGATCTCCCGAGATGTTACGTGCGTTCACCACCTTTTGGATTTGTTTCTCCCACTCCCGTTCCCATAACAGATATTGCGCGGGAGTGAGAGGGACCTTCGCTATCATTACTTCTCGCCACGTACAACCCAAGTCCTTAGCCGTTTGGCTACCCGCAATGGTGGCATCGCAGAGGGAGTCCTCTATCTCCTGCCACTCAGTGGCACTATACATAATTTCCAGAGTTTGCAGATGTCCCTTCTCTTGTGCCCATCGTAACAACTCATAGAGTTTCTTCATACTCACAGTCGCCTCTTGCTTGGCGAGAATATACAATAGCAGCTGTGTTGCCGCCCCCCAGTCCATGGTTAAGGCGGTCTTCGCGGAGGGGCCCCCTTTTGAGCACCCCCGGACCTACGCCTTTGCGCCCGGTCCCGGCTTGCAGCTAGCATGCACTCACCGCCGCCTCTCGGCTCCCCGACCTCCCGTCACCGTCTTCAAGGCGATGTTTTGAGGCCGTCCCACACCGTTGTGCCAGGTCCCCCGAATACCCTGGTAACTCTTTCTTTAAGTCAATTCCCTGTACGTTACATTGTTGTAAGGTACGGGTAAATAATTCATACGCCATTTGCCTATCCATTCCTGACGTCAGCGCTGTTGCAGCTCTCCAGGCTCCGGTGGCGCGTATGGCCCGAAACCATCTATATGATCTTCGGGGGTGCCGTCTTTCCAGCGTTTGCTCGGCGGATTTGCACCGTCCTGGCTGCAGAGGACCCAACTCCTACTTTCTCCACCGTGGTGCGTCCTCCTTTTTTCTTTTCAGTCCGGGAGGATTCAGTCCTTTGCTATATCACGTCGGGGTCACCATTTGTAGGAGAAAGGGAGACTGCGACACCATATGGTCATCGACAAGACTCGTTTATTGAACATTCAGTGTGCACTCTTATACACAACTTAATTAGGTTCATGCATATTGCAAGGCTTGAGCTCATGATTGGTTGCTAAGGAGGTTGCTATGTCCCGGCCGCATAGGCTCTTTCCCAGCTCTGCAAAGTTGTTTACCCGAAACGGCTAACTACTCTTTCCCACATAGCTCCCCATTCCCAGCCGGCCAAGGACAACTCACTAACACTCCCCAGTACATTATCAGCAAGGCGCAGGTGGTGCAGATTCCTAGCACAGTGCAGATTCTCAGCACAGCATCCCTCTACAGGAAACGAGGAAGCAAGTGTGAGGAGGCGCGCGGGGACACAAGTACCTCACACAGCGATTCCATGCATGGGAGCACCTCCGATGGCTTATCCCTCTGCGACCCTCTCACAGGGAAAACCCGTGGATCAGCAGGCATGGATGTATCCACCGCCGACACAGTAACTCTGTCAACTACGGATATTGTTAAAGTGCCTCTGGATGCAAAGGGGCCTATAGGTCAAGGACTCAGTGCATTATTAATTGGACGGTCTAGCAGTATTTTAAGTGGATTAATTGTTCATGTAGGTGTTATTGATTCGGATTATACTGGACAAATTTGTGCTATGATGTCTACTCCCTATCCCCCAGTAACCATTCCCAAAGGTACCCGTGTCGCTCAACTTTTGCCTTTTTTGAGTTGTGTTCCTCACACAGAACTTAAGGAACGACAAGAAGGAAGCTTTGGTTCTACAGGTCCACCTCAAGTTTTCTGGTCGCAAACTGTATCAGCTCAGAGGCCACAAATGATGTGTACCGTCTCCAACAAAGGCTATTCACCATCAACGTTGAAGATTACGGGTTTGTTGGACACTGGGGCTGATGTGACTATTATCTCTCAACATTCCTGGCCGTCGTCTTGGCCCATTGTGAACACTGGGATGGGTGTAGTAGGGCTGGGGGGATCCACTCAAGGGGGCATGTCTCTTGTACCTGTGCTGATCACCAATCCTGAAGGGCAAATAGCAACGATCAAACCATACATAACCTCTGCACCCCTGAACTTGTGGGGAAGAGATTGTTTAGGACAATGAGGGGTTAGGATTACGACGGATTTTTGACGGGGGCCACTGTGTTGCAGAGTGTTCATCGACCCACACTTGCTTTAACCTGGTTAACTGACAGGCCTGTGTGGGTGGATCAGTGGCCCCTAGCAGAGGAAAAGTTGCAAGCCCTGCAAGAATTGGTGTCAGAACAGCTTGTGACTGGGCACATTGAACCCTCTCACAGTCCTTGGAATACCCCTGTATTTGTGATTAAGAAGAAATATTCCCCATTCCCCTACAGGCCAAGCCATTGTTGAACACTTACATGGCACTCTGAAGCGCCTTGTGCAAAAACAAAAAGGGGGAATGCAGGGGGAGTCCCCACAGGCAAGACTAGATAACGCTGTATATGTGCTTAACTTTCTTTCCTTCCCTAACAACTCTATCACCCATTTTTTCGCATTTTTCCTCTTTGACTACAACAGAAAAGGTATCACAGCGGGTACCGGTGCAAGTTCGTGATCTGGTTACTGGCCAATGGTCTGGGCCACATGAGCTCATAACTTGGGGAAGGGGATATGCTTGTGTCTCCACAGAAAGTGGACCGCGATGGGTTCCAGCACGGTGTGTGCGACCTGCATTGCAGTCGCTGCCCTCCTCATCCTCGGAGGTTATGGAGGAGGAGATTGGCGTCCAGCCCCTCCCTGAAGAACTGGCAGCAACATCTGGGTAACCTTAGCCAACACCATCAATCAATCAAAGCACCGTATGCCTGGCTACCAGCGATCCTCGAAATCCTTTTTCTACGTGTCTGGTGGGAGTTCCAACAGAGAAGCCGATTGGTGGCGGGTATCTGGGCGAGCCGAATACAAGGGCTTCAACTGCTGCCTAATATGCTGACAATGGATCAATGAGACCAGAGATCCAGACTCGGGGCGAGGATAAAGACTACAGTTGCTCTACCTGACGGAGTATACAAGTTGCAAGTGGATGATGGATGGAAGAAGTTAAATAAGTTGTTTGGCAACTGGAGTTTGTCTGGGTGGTTACCATCTCTAGTGAAAACAGGTTTGCTGATTTTGGTAATTATTGTAATTGTGTTATTAATGGTACCTTGTTTGATCGGTCTGCTGCAAAGGGCCCTGCAGTAAACCGTTAGTGCCATTTTTGTAGCACAAATACAAAAAGGGGGAATTGTCAGGGATTACAGCTGGTCTGTGAAATCCCTGGCTCCCTTAGCAGAGAATATTAACCTTGAAAAGATTAGAGTGTATCTATGAGATAGGGAGTTCACACGGAGACAGCAGACAGTTATTAACAAGTTTAAGGAGGTTTGGCCACGGAGCAGAAACTGGCCAAGCTAAGAATCATCCAATCATAAATCTGTTACTAGCTACTGTCCTTTGTAGTCCTCACCAATAAGCAGCAGCCACGACGAGGAGAGCTCGGTATAAATAATGTACCTAAAAAACAATAAAGCGTAGTTTGCGTTGCATCTACCCCAGTTGTTTGTGTTTTTGGCCGCCACGACTGCGACAGTATTAATGTGATTAATATCTTAAATGGGAGAGTACAATTTTTAGAAATAATTTACCAATAGGTGAACAAACTTCTGAACGTGATTGACCTTCGGGAAACAAAGAATGCCCTCTCTGGAGAACGATGCTAGAGCTGTGATGGGATGCCGGGAGGAAAGAAGCTGGCTATCTCAGGCTGCCTGAGTCAGTACAAAATGTAGAGAAATGCTGTACTGAGGATCTGCACCACCTGCGCCTTGCTGATAATGTACAGGGGAGTGTTAGCAAATTGTCCTTGGCCAGTTGGGAATGAGGAGCTAGCTGGGAAAGAGTAGCTAGCCGTTTTGGGTAAACAACTTTGCAGAACTGAGAAGAGCCTATGCGGCCGGGACCTAGCAACCCCCCTAGCAACCCATCACAGCTAGCCTGGAAATCCCTCAGATGCTTGTAGGTCTAAATATACGCGCACTTCGGCTAATAAACGGAGCAAGACCTAACCTCATACTGAGTCCGTGTCTTGTAATCCGGCTCGGCTCCCGGAAGGCCCATGCAGTTGTCCTGCGCTGGTTCCAACAACAAAATGCATTAAATTGTCATTCTGGAAGCTCTTCAGACTTCTAATGAAACTACTCAAGAGTACAAAGCCTAGTCATTCAGAAGAGAAATGCAAAAAGTCTGTAAGGTGCATATTAAGTTTCAAATTAAAGATGCCCTTAAATGTGACTCAGACAAGCTTTGAGATATGTATGGTGATTTTGTAATTTTGCAAGATTTTGTAATTTTGTGTCCATTATTTCTGTAATGTAATTAATCACATTTTTTTAATAATTACCTGAAAAGCAATCTAGTTTTCTCAAAATAAACCAAACAAATCACTGACTCTGATCACATCCTTGGCCTAAGTAAATAAACAGTATCTGTAAAACTGCAGCTGGGAATTAAGGAAATTTTTATCATAATAATCACTAATTAGAGTAATGGATTTGATTTTAGCATTCATTAGGCTAGGTAATAAAGCACATCACTTTCCTATCTATTAGTCTCAAATATGTATTAAGTAGTCTAGCTACAGCAGCGTAAAATGTTAGCCTTTAGCACAAAAACTTCCCCCTACCCCAGTACAATTACCATGTAACATTATTCTCAGCCCTCTAAATCTACAAATCTACATTCTACTTTGCTTTCAGCCTTTGCCAAGGGCTCTTTTTTTTGTAAAGCAAGCAGCTTTATAATCATTATAATTTTAAATAATATATTTACAGGATTCTGCACTTTAATAAAACTCTTCATAGTTTCAAATCCTTTAAGCAGGCTAGGTGTGTTGGGGCCTTAGCACTTTTACAGGAATACGAGGAGCTGAAGTGATGAGAACTGAGGAGCTGAAGTGATGAGAACCGAGGAGCTGAGGCGGTGAGAACCGGGAACTGAAGCGATGGGAACCAAGGCCACCCGGAGAAGATAACGCTCGTTAGCAACTTTTTAATGAACTAGGCCGGCCATAGCCAGATAAGCATCCGGGAGGACCAGCAATAGAGCATCGGAAAGGAATGTCAGCCAGCTGCAAGCTAGTTATGCATGGACACTATAGCTTAACCAATGAGAATGCTGTTGCTTAGCGCGTGTGTACGCTTACAGGTGATAGAATTGTATAAAGCTACACCGTAGAGAATAGTAAACGAATTGAACCTGCTTCACATTGAAGTGTCGTTCATTCCGTCTCGCGGGGTGGGCCTCGGCATAGGTGTAACTCAGAGAAGGTTCATTTGCAGCTCAAATCTCTTCCAGCACAAAAACAATACCTTCTGTCAATCTCTCTTGTAGGCTATTGAACTATACTTGTCCTGTCCCAGTTACTTCAAGGTTAAGAGCAGAGATTATTTAGCCAAGTGACCCACTCCTCATGCCTTTCAAGTCTATAAGAAAGGTTATTTAAAAATAGGCTAGACATTTTATAAAACTTTCACACTTCAGTGTTTCAATATTAGTTAAATAGGAAATGAGCACATTATATTCTCTGTGACTTTAAAGTGCATTGAGGAAGGGTTAAGATTATGAAGCTCTATATCAAACATTAGATACAATATGTCAGCTTTGTTAAATACTGGGTCTGGTTAATAATAACTTGTTCTTGTTTATAATTACTACCATTAAAGGCAGTGTCTTTTTTTTTTTTTCAATTTTTGCATTAGGCTACTGCTGTATTTTAATTGCTATTTTTCAGCCAGAGCTAAGTTCAAACCTATGGTTTTACAGCAGCAATTTATTAAGAGCTGGCACTTTAAAGGTACAGTATTGAAAGATTAGCAGTGAATTATGGCACAGACTGCACATTAAACCACCAACTTGTGCAGCAAATGTTACAGACAATCTGCAACCTGAAATATTAATATCTTAGTGCTTTGGAAATTACATTAATTACAGTCACTCTAAGAATGCAATAATTAGACTGTTTTACAGTAGCCACTAAGGTCAGTTTATACAAGTAATGATTCACTTGCTACAAAGCTCCATGAATACATTAGCTGATCACTCACCTATATTTCCCGCTGTAAGCTGCATTATTTTGAAAGGAGAACAACACGAGCGGTGGGCTCCTGACAGACTCAAGTCCCACTGCTGCAGGGTCGGGGATGTTCTGGTGCAGCCCTAGATCAGGAGGCAATGTACAGTCCGGGATGCTAATGGGCCTTCCTCGTGGTTGGAAAGCCACAAAAAGCTGCTGTGCAGACATGAATGTTACAGTACTGCTTCCAGAGCTGGACGTTTTGTGAGTTGTGAGGTGGTTCCAAGCATGCACCAAAATCTGGGAGCACGAGCAGCACTGCACAGCTGCCCTGGTGCAGGAGCTCAGGTCAACCCCCAGCAATGCTGCTGCGTTCAGTGAAGGGCAAAGGCAAGACAGTAAATTTGGCTCTTGACTCTTAATAGTAAAAGTGTTGGTCAGTGCTTGACAAAAGTACAAACAATAAGTGGCTTTAGTTGCAAGTTGGGTGGATATTGCAAAACACATCCCATACATATTTACTCAGAAGTATTTAATTAATTTGTTTCTGTGTTTGTAAATATTGTGGAAATAAAATTGCTTGTCAGAATGTACCCAGAAACAATATTTTGCAGCAGTTATCACAATGAATTTGAGCAAATCAACAATGAAATTTGTATTCATGAGTATTTGATTGGATATCTAAATCTTCATATGAATACTTATGGAGTCAACAACAAGATACGAGTTAGCTACTTACATGTCCAAGTACAATATATCCCTCTTAAAGAATTCCATGCTGACAATCAGCTGATTCTGAGGAAACTACAGCTTTTAAAATTTTGTTTTGTTTTCTCCTCAGTGGAATAATAGCATCTTCCATTCAATATCTCAAGCTTCTTGTCTAAGGTGCTGTACATTTTACCTATGGGGTTCAAGATTAAGGCTAATGGAATTAATTGAGTTGAAAATACAAGTTCAGAATTCAGTCATGGCTTAGCATTAATAGTGCATGCTGTTTAAAATGCTTCCTCTATTTCTTTCCTACTGTATCCATGTCTGTGAAATCTAGGCATTATGAGATTATTTGCGTGGATAATTAGCTACATCTAGGAATATGGAGCTCATGGCATAAGCAGATTTTCTTACAGAGGGTTCAACAGAATCACAGTTTTTGAATTACATTCCTGTGATATTAACTCCTTCTGCTGTCCTATCAAGTAGGAGGTCTTGGTCTCAGGGTGTGCTAAGCCATCTTTATTGGTGAGAAGAGCCTGGATGGTGTATATTTTAGCAGTAGCATGAACAACCAGAAGATAAGTTAAATAAATTAGTCAAGGAGATAGTAAGCTAACAGCAAAAGGTGAACAAAGGAGAGATCACTTCTTAGAATAAAATCAAAGTGTCAAGAATAAAAGTAATCAGGGCATGAAGGAGCTTGAAGGAAAGAAAAATTTAATTGCCTATATGCTTGTGCCAAGAGTGTAGGCAATAAAAAAGAGGAATTAGAATTGCATGTTTATGAGCATAAATTTGTGTTAATTGGTCATACTGAAACTTGTGGGATTCACATTATTGGAGCATTCAAATCAATGGCTATAAATCAGTTATAGATTAAGTGAACAAAAGGAAAGTAGCAGTAGTGTTTTATCTCAAATATTGTACTAATGAATTCCAAAGCACTGAAAAGTCTGAAGTAAACAATGTTGGATAATTATGCCTTCATATTAGAATGCAAATGAAAAACACTAGATGAGGTATCCATAGAATAATGCTGTAGTTTCTAAAGTATTATTTGGTTTCCTAATAGACCATTTCCTAATGCAAAATAATAAAAAAAAACCATTGCTTCTGACATGCAGGCATTCTGACATTACAGTGACAATTAAAGACAGCATGATCACAGAACTAAAAATCACTTAATAGCTGTACTGTGTTTGTGTTATGTTTTTATTTCCAAAACAAAACTATTAATAAGTATAAATGATACTTAAAAAGGAGTCAGTTCCTCAGTCTTGGAAATGATTTTATGCAGAAGCAGGTAGGACAATAAATACTTGAATGAATAAACAAACGACTACTGTAGTAGATTCCATGACTGGAAAAGTGTTTAAAATTTTGTTCTTTAAAAAATGTTTTCATACAGAAATGAAAACATCTGTTAAAAAAAAAAAAGCAAAAGGAACACCTTACAATACAGTAATTGATGGAAGAGAAGGGAAACCAGATAGTGATGAGGAAATTGAAAGTGTAGAAATTTATAAGGGAAAGTAAGGGCAAGTAAAAAACTATTGCCTGAAAGGTTAGGGAAAATAGACTGCTCTGGTGTCAACATGCTTAGTCACATATCACCCCTTCGGTCAGCTTGGATGCAGAAACACTATAGCCCATTTGTTTGCTAATAAGCCTTGCCTTCAATGGTGCCGGGTACATGCTGGCAAATATTTACCTCTAAGCTCAGAAGAATAAAGTTTACTCTCTTCTTGCTGCTCTGGGCGACTTATCAAAAGATTGAGTTTGTCCTTTTGCTTTCATTATCCACTACTTTTACTATACCCAGGTAGTACTTTTACTACCCGGGTAAAGCAAAGTGATAGCTTAATAGTGCTAAATATAGTCTACATGTAATAAATTCACATAGCACTACCACTTGCTGTAAGATCTATACAGGTTTACATCCAGGAGTCTGTTCTGCATTCATTTTTCTCTTGCTGTCATGCCCTAAGGAATCCTCTGCAGGACACTGGTGAGTGGAATGCTCAAGATGGTGTATTCACCATTAAGGGGATTTCCCCCACAGTCTGGCTGAAGAGCAGGACAAACGGAGGGAGGAGACTGAACGGAGACTGAGTGGAGCCATGAGTGAGTGGGACAAAAGAGCTACCTGCCAAGAGTTGGGGGCCTTTACACATAAGGGAAATAAGGGAATTCCCCCACATTCTTCAGCAAGAGGGACAAAGGAGTCAGGTGACCTTAGGTGAGAACAGATGGCAGGAGGCGGGAGTTTGGTATAGGCGGGCCAGGAAGGCTGTAACTTCTGAGTACCTTGGCCAATGGGGAAAAGGAGAGGGCGTCCCTCGGTCGGGAAATTAGGATAAAAGGGGGTCTGTGTCCTCCAGCAATTTGAGAGACCCCACAGGGATATGCCTGGTGGACTCTCCCTTTATTCAAATAAAGTTTTAGGACTCCTCTGTCTCCTTTTTGGACATTCAGTTCTTGACAGCGAGATTTTCCACACAATTGGGGGCTCGTCCGGGATCCTTCCACCTTCCAGGAACGGCAGACGGCGATCAGAGTCGACAGCGCTCCTCACCAAAGCTTTTGGTGATTGACTCCCTTCGACGGCAGGGAATTCCCGAGACTGTCCAGAGACAGAAGTGGATCATGGGGATCCACAGGTAGGACCAGGAGGGGGTCCTCAAGTAGTCCGACGGAAAGGACTAGGTCCAATGGAAAGGACTTCTGGGTAGCACTAAGTCTGCCGGAAAGGACTAGTTCTGCCAGAAAGGACCATTGAAATCTCACCAGTGAATACTATGGGATAGTGGGGAACAAAAGGGTTGACAACCCTGACATGGACGCCCAGGGAGGGCAGCAAAGGGAAGCCAAAAGAGGATGCTGGGAAAAGGAATGACAACCTTGACTTATCCCCATATAGTCCCTTGGGGAGACTGTTGAGGGTTTGGGATAACCTGCGCATTCCTCCAGAAATAGCCAAGGAACTAATGATAAAATACTGTTGTTTTGTTTGGCCAGAATATAAGTTACCAGGGGGATTTAGGTGGCCCCCTCTAGGGTCGGACCATGATCCTAGTCTTTGTCAGGTTTGTGCCTGTGTCTCAGTGATACTGAGAAGGGTCTCATCGAGAAAGAATGTGCGTCAATATGGTTAAGGGCAACATCTAGAGGAATCTATGTAACAAAAGGGAGAGGAGAAAAAGGGAAGCAGGAATCTGAAGAAGGGGAAAAGAAAACCGATAAGGAGGCATGGGATGTCCTCCAGTACCTTCCCCCGCCTTAGCATCAAAATCCATCAGGAACCACAGCTCCTGTCCCCTCTCTACCTCCTGCTTCTAACGACAGTGAAGAGGAGGAGGAACGGGACATTTTGTCCCTTTCAAAACAAGAAAAGGAAGCCAGTAGTACAAGGTGCCAAAAGTCCCCAAAGCCAAATGCCTCTGTACCAGGTTCCACCGCGAGGCCAGGATGGGGGCGGGGCGCGGTTTGGATTTGTGGTTGTGCTTGTGCCCCTGATCACACAAGATATAAGGCGCTTAAAGAACTGTCTCCTTATTTATATGATCCTATAGGGGTGGGGGAAAAGATAGATGAATATCTAAGAAATGCAGATTACACTTGGAAGGTTTGAGATTTTCTTTTAGGAATCCTTTTTGGATCCCAGGGAAAGAGGATAATCTTGTAAAAAGCTTGTCGATTATGGGAGGATGAGCACACACAGATAGGCCAAAATGCAGTTTAGCCTGCCCTCAGGAGAGGGGTTAGGACATTGGAGGAGGGAATGCCCACAGAGGTCAGTAGATCCTCAGGAAAAGGAAATTCACCGATTGAGTTTTAAATGGATCGTTAGGGGTGTCGAGGACTTCCATTATAGCAGGGACCCACTATGCGGGAGCCCTTGATAACACATAGGGCTGTTCCGGACCGAGAGGAAGTGTGTTTCTTGATAGACACAGGGGCCTCTTGATCCACTTTGAACTTTATGCCAAAAGGAGGGCAATTGTCAAAAGGCTCCTTGGTTATCCAAGGGGTAAGTGGAAAAGACAAGCAAGTGCGTCTTATCCAGCCCTATTAGTGGATGTGGATAATAAATTTGAGATGCATTATTTTATTTTTGTCCCAAATTGTGATTGCAATCTGCTGAGGGGTTGGAGTTGATGGCTAGATTGGGAATGTCAATTGATATTGTGAGGGATGATAGAGAAGTTAGCACTACTTTAACTTTGTGCAAAGAGTCTGATAAAGCTAGGCTGAAGTGAACTCAGAAGTGTGGGCAGTTCCAGGAAAATATGGAAAATTAGACATGGAATCTCTTCAAACTGCTTTAAAGCAACCAGGCCAGGTAGTCTCTAAAAGCGGTATCCTATTTCGAAGAAGGGAGGAAAAATGATAAAACAACAATTGACATGGACAGTCCTCTCGCAAGGATACACCAAGGCACCAGTCCTATTTGGACAAGCCTTGCAGAAAAAAGGAGAAAGGAGAATTCCTTCCTTGCTGAAGGAATTTATCCCACCCCCAGGAGCCAGGTTATTGCAGTATATGGATGACTTGCCCCTATCAGGGGAACAACAGAGGGTGGTGAAGGAAACTGCTGTGAAGTTACTCAATTTCTTGGCCCAAAAAGGGCTTAGGGTGTCAGGAAAAATATATATATATATGTATGTGTGTGTGTGTGTGTGTGTATATATATATATATATTTGGGGCATATTTTGGCTGGAGGTTTAACCCAAAACAGCCCCAATGTTGTGGTATGGACATGAGAAGGAGAGCAGAGCTTTAGAAAATTAAAAGATAAATTGATTTATCTTTTATAAAGTGTATTGGAGATGAAAATTTCTGTGATCTGTAGAGTCATAACAATCTCCTATGGGAAGCAGGGGCCAGACCTTGAGAAAAAAGGATGTTTGCCTGCCTAGGCTGAGCGATAAGGCAGCTGCTCAGCCCGGTCCACAGGCAGCCCCCCCCCAGAAACCTGTTGAACGTGTACGCTTGCCTGGGCTTGTAGCCAGCTTAACTGCAGACGTTCTCCAAACTAGCTTTGGAGACCAAACACCTGGAAATGAGGAAGAAGAGGAGGAAGGCAGGACCCTCGAATAGAGGGCTGGGACCCCCGACTGGTGTGCGTGCCTGCGCACCCGGCGGGGGGAGAGTTGCACAACTCGAGGCGGAGTTTGTCCGTCCCCCCCGGCCTGCCTCCTGGGTCAGACTGACCCTACGTGCCAGGATGCACCAGGCATAAAAGTGGACAGTGAGGAGAGAGTCAGGGGGAGAAGAAACTCCTAACTCTGAGGCCTACGCTGTCTCCGTGGGAGCCGGTCAGCAACTCTCTCTCTCTGATCTGCCAGCTCGAGAGGATGTTCGGGTCCAGTATCCCACCGGCAGGTATCACCTCGTGAGTGGTTATCCATCCTTTGCTTCTTTTATGTGCTTTCACCTGAATGAATGCTCGATGTAGTCACCTCGTTCTGGCGTGATTATTGCCGAATCCCGAGCCCATCCGGAACATAAAGATAAATTGATAAAGACATTGGTACATAAGGATCTGATTACCTGCCTGTTGGAGGTGGTGAAGTTTCCCAAGAAGATCTCAGTAATTCATATCAGGGGACATCAGACGGGACACTCGGAGCAGGAGGTAGGCAATCGATTGGCTGATGAGGAAGCTCAAAAAGTAGCACTCCTACCAGAAGTATCTAAGATCCTCCCTCTCCTCCCGATAGTCCAGCCATTACCGGAAAAGATGTCTTTTCCGCCAGAAGAATTAGAGATAATTAAAAATAGTGGAGCAAAAAAAAAAAAAAAAGGGGGACACGACTGGTTTACAAAGGAGGGCAAACAATGGATGCCCAAAGCCCTAGCCCTACAAATACTGAAAGAGCTTCACAAAGGAAGCCATTGGGGCTCTAGAGGGCTGGTGGAAGTCTTCCTTAAAACCTACGCTGCCCTTGGTCTTTTTGTTCTGGCGAAACGGGCTATTGAGGGCTGTCTGATTTGTGCTAAGGCCAACAGCTGAGCCGCAAGAGAAGTTGCAAGGGGAGGATGACCCCAGGGCTGTACGCTCATTCCAATGATGCCAAGCAGACTTTACTGAGATGCACTGTGTAGGGAGGCTTAAGTATCTTCTGGTAATAGTATGTTGGTTGACAGGATGGCCCGAGGCATTTCCAACTGCCTCAGCAACAACTGGATCTGTAATTAAGGTGTTCTTAGAACAAATAATTCCAAGATATGGGTTGGTAGAGGCAATAGATTCAGACAGAGGCACTCATTTTACAGGAAAGGTCCTTCAAGGTGTCATGACTGCCCTGGGGATTCAATGGGACTTGCATACCCCTTGGCATCCCCAGAGCTCTGGTAGAATGGAAAGGATGAATGGGAACATTAAAAAGCATCTTTTGAAATTGGTGTTAGAAACTAAGATGCCGTGGACACGACTTCTACCATTAGCTTTAGCAAGAATAAGAGCAAAACCGAGGGGAGACATTCAGCTGTCTCCCTTTGCAATAATGTTTGGGATTCCCTATCCTGCTAACACCCAACCTGGCAAGGAGGTGGAGATAAGTGATATATATTTAAAGCAATATGTGGCCAGAATACTTTCTCTTGTGAAGTCTCTCCGACAGGAAGCCCAGCTTGCAGAGACCCTCCCCTTGGATTTTGCAGTCCATGATATCCAACCAGGGGATTGGGTCTTGGTCAGAGAATGGAAAGAAGCACCACTGCTAGCAAAGTGGCGTGGACCTTATCAGGTATTACTAACCACAGAAACATCAATCAAGACAGCTGAGCATGGATGGACTCATCATACCAGAGATAAGATTTCCAAGACTCCAGAAATCTGGACTTGTCAGTTGAAGGAAGAGGATGGAAAGCCCCGGCTAACTCTCCATAGATCTGTATCGATGGCTGGGAGTGGGTCCGGAAAATAAATGCTGGGTTGCTGGGTCTGTGGGAGTCCAGGAGGATATGAAGACTACCCATGGGTACCAGACCTATTGAACGCAGGTTGTTAGTTAATAACCTATGCAGAGTCCACTATGCTTCTAGCGACCTAGTCCTTTCCATCAGACTTAGCACTACCCGGAGGTCCTTTCCGTCGGACTACTTGAGGACCCCCTCCCAGTCCTACCTGCGGATCCCTCTGATCTGCTTCTCGTCTGTCTCCAGACAGTCTCGGGAACCCAATCAGTCGTCTGGTGCAGGCTGCCGTCGAAGGGAGTTGATCACCAAAAGCTTTGGTGAGGCGCGCCGTCGACTCTGATCGCCGTCTGCCATTCCTGGAAGGTGGAAGGATCCCGGACGAGCCCCCAATTGTGTGGAAAATCTCGCTGTCAAGAACTGAATGTCCAAAAAGGAGACAGAGGAGTCCTAAAACTTTATTTGAATAAAGGGAGAGTCCACCAGGCATATCCCTGTGGGGTCTCTCAAATTGCTGGAGGACGCAGCCCCCCTTTTATCCTAATTTCCCGACCGAGGGACGCCCTCTCCTTTTCCCCATTGGCCAAGGTACTCAGAAGTTACAGCCTTCCCAGCCCACCTATACCAAACTCCCGCCTCCTGCCATCTGTTCTCACCTAAGGTCGCCTGACTCCTTTGTCCCTCTTGCTGAAGAATGTGGGGGAATTCCCTTATTTCCCTTATTTGTAAAGGCCCCCCAACTCTTGGCAGGTAGCTCTTTTGTCCCACTCGCTCATGGCTCCACTCAGTCTCCATTCAGTCTCCTCCCTCCGTTTGTCCTGCTCTTCAGCCAGACTGTGGGGGAAATCCCCTTAATGGTGAATACACCATCTTGAGCATTCCACTCAACAGGGAAATAATCTAATTGCAGTAGAAGTTTTATTGCAGGTGTATTGAGGAGCAGGGTCTCTGTGATGGCAAGCCACAGACCTTTATCTAGGGTTAATCGCCACTTACAGAGCTTCTGAGCGGGGAGGAGCAGCTCCCGCCCTGTCCGGCAGCACTCGGAGCTCAGCAATCCAACTAGCCAATCAGCCAGGTGATCACGTGTGAGGCTGTCCAATGAGCTGCCTGATCAGGTGCTGGCTGTGTGGCTGCAGCTCTCCCCTCCCCTCCCCTCCCCTCCCCTCTCCTCTCCTCTCCTCCCCTCTCCTCCCCTCTCCCCTCCCCTCCCCCCCAACCCCCGTCTGCCGAGGAGGAGTCGCTCCCAGTCACCAGCCCCAGGCCGATCCCAGGCTGACCCCAACATTTTATGTTAGTCTGTAATCTCAATAATCACCCGCACACTCAACCTGGTGGGTTGAAAAGCAAGCTTTTAGTAGCCAGCTGGCCACGAACCTCTTACAGTTTGCCTGAGATCTGCGCCGTCTTGGGAAAAGTTTGTGTTTTTATAGACAGCTGCAACAGTTCTTCATGGCTGATATCTCATGGTTGCAGCAAGAGCACGGTGACTCAGCATAAGTAGCAAGCTATGTTCACAGAAGCAGATAGCGAAATTAGGTACCTAGTCACCTCAACCTTATTAATCTCTTACATGGCCCCTCTTCGCACAGGGTCCTACATTTATCACCTCTGTCGTGTATATCTCTGTATTTGCAATAGGTATGACTGGAATACTAAGTCCAATTATGGTGTCTGTACAGTACTCTCTTTATATTTTCCAAGAAGCATCTTGACAAGCCCAGAAAGTCAGAGAAAAATCACAGGAATGATTTAAGAGTTGAAGTATATGTTCTGTAGCAGTCTACCAAAACTGCTTGCTTATAGCATTCCTTTCATGTCTTTATGATTTATTTTCTGTGCGGATGGCGGTGAAGATTTGTACATTTCCTACGTTTTGTTGTCTCCCAGCCCCAGTTCCTACCCTTTAATGTATACTCATTACCAGCAACTTTTTTTTCACCCTTTTTTCATATAGGTAATGAAAGACTTGAGAGGAGTTAACTTTATTTAGCTTATCAAAGAAAAGGTTAAGGGTGACACAATCACGGTCTATAAATCCCTACCTAGGAACAGAAAACTGAATTAATAGAATGCTCTTCAGTCTCAGAGAAAAGAAGCAATGGCTGGAAGCTCAAGCTACACAAATTCAGACCAGAAATAGGACACACTTTTTCATGTTGATAGTAATTAACTGCTGGGGCACTTTACCAAAGACTTTAGGAGATTTCCTATTACTGTAAATTTACAAATCAATATTCCACCTTATTTATTTATTTATTTATTTTCCTGAAACATCCAGGAGTTCAAGCATAGCTATTACATATGAAGCAAGTATTAATATTGGCAAGTATTAATATAAAGTCTAGTGTTCTAAATGATGCAGGAGCTCGGGCTAGGTAATGTAGTGATTCTTTCTAGCCATAAAATATATGAAAATATCAATACAGGTTAGTTTCTGTTAAAGGGTAAAACATGTGTCAGTCAGATCCCATTTTAAAATTTCCTGCTGTGCACATATCTTTAGAGTTGAGCTCCTGTGCATGCTTGTTATTTTTTTAAACCGCTGACCAGAAAATAAAGGCTTTTTTTTTTGTTGTTAACAGATTCTTTGATGTTACTCCAAGACCAAGAAACGGGAAAAAGTGTAGAGTTTTTCCCCAAGTCCTGTTAGTTACCTCTGTCTCTATAGCCAGCAAAAAATGTGTGTGTGAAAAGGGAATGATTTATATTTCCCATTCTTACACTATTCCTGTGGGCCAGGCTCTGAATGCTCCAAATATGTTACCCACAAATTTACTGAGTTTTGGCCTGTTCAGTTCATCATGTCTCAAGAAACTCACAGATTGCATATAGGTACATCAGAAGAAATGTATGATACCATTTTTGAATCTACATTTCTTACTGGAGGAATAAAGTGCCATGGAGAAACAGGCAAAACTGAATTCATCTGGGATCATGCTTGAGAAGCAGTTAACTCACAAAGGAGCATATTTATTCCCTGCGTTGTTTATTACCCACATGCAGGTGAATATGCCCGTTCAATAGATCCACAAGTAGTGTTCATATGAAACAGAACGATCGTTTGGGTGAGATTTGCAAGTGTGCGGATTTTACTTCATGGGGGTTATAGTGTCTCTTCAGTGAAGCAATTAATTAATAGTCCAAGAATTCCTTAAGAAGAAATATTCTCCCAATATTTCCCATGGACTTGAAGATTTTGGGCCATTAAGGAATTCGGTAATAAATGTTGTCTTTATTTGACGAGCAACAGCGCAACAGTCCTTTGTGGCTACCATTGGTTAATTACACAAATCAAAATTTTGTTAAGATAGGTTGTCCTGATGGTTGCTTGCTTCTATTAATTAACTCTGTATGTATTAGAGAAAATTGCTAGTGTGATCTCTAATTAATCAACAAATTTAGTGTGGAAGTATCACAGTGAACAGATATGTGCTAGAGAGGGGAGTGTGGATCATCTTTCTTTTATTCTATGGACTGTTTGAGCTGGTAAGATTTCTTCTACAGAGCATATCCCATTTACAGACAGAAAAGACTTTTTTTTCTTTGTGCATATTTGATTGATAGAGATAAAATGCAAAATCAAAATTCTACCTCATTCTAGTCACTAGTGGGAACCTTTCTAAAGATTACACCATGTTTGGTGAGGCTTTATGTAATGGCTGGAACTCAAAATTTCTGATCGGGATGATGCCTTGGACCTATAGTCCTTGGTACTTTAGATACAGTGGAAATGCAAATATACTGTTGATCAAATCTCTATGAAACAGGGCTATGAAACAAGAGTATGTGCTCTGAAATAAGCTGTGGCATGCATATGTTCAACATATGGAGTGGAATGCAGAGCCTCCAAAGGAAGTAGTAATGCAAGTTGTATGTGCACAAAATACAACACAATGCCTCAAAAAGATACTAGCTTGATCTTCTGAGCAGAACTGCTCCCAACAGTTTTGATTTGCAGCTTTCTTTCTTTTCGTCTTTCCTTCTTTTTTTTTTTCTTTTTTTTTTTAATTTCTTGCTTGCTTGCTTGTAAGTGTACTGCAACACCGGAATGCCTGTTCCATTTCCAGTTCCCTCACAGGCTTTTTTGCATTAGGTTGTTGTTGCTGTAACGTATGCACCTCACTGCGTGATTCGACATCCCTTTAGCGAGAATATTCTCCAGGTAGCTGCATTTGTTTGTTTTATGTATTGGATCTTTATTGGCTATTTTATTCATCAAATTGGGGATTAAAAAAAAATGTTTAATTATGACTATGGTGAATACAGCAAATGATTATGTATTTCACTTTTTCTTAAAGCTACACAAATAATTGTAGTGCAAATTTTCTGTTTATCAAACATGTAATTAAATCTTTACACATAATTATGTTCACAGTATCTGTAATATATTTGCAACAAATATCAAAACAAAACTATAGTTAATGAACGTTCACACCATAATCATATTTACTTTGCATTTGTAATTGCTTATTCTTCAAACAGATTAACTTCTGCTTCTATAATCCTTCTAATATACAACCTTCAGAACAAAGACTCACTAATACATTGGAAGAAATCTGGCAGCTGAAAACTACTTAGTTCCTGTGAAATGTTGCAGTTTGAAAGCCGTAGTGGTAGTGGTGGTGGGGGGGGGAAGGAGATATCAAATCAATATCGGATTCACAAACAGTCTGTGGACCGTAGGTCCAATCGTCTCCCCCCAAACAAGTAGCCGAGTTCACAAACAGTATGATTTATTCAAATGCAACATTTACAAAGCAGGTCAGTACAGGAAATTCTCTACTACAATGTGGGGTTTTTCACTAGCTCTGATGTATAAATGTGCAATCATCACTCACCCCAGAAGATGGGAGAGGGCTCTCAGTCTGGAGTCTCCTCAGGCGGCGTTCCAGTCCGAGGGGAGGAAAGGGGGATGGGCCCATCGACTGACCCAGGAGATAGGATGGTTTCTTCCCCCCTTATCTTCATCCTTAGTTCACCTTTTATACTTTTCTTTACATTCAGGTGGAGCTTGAGTGACTACAGTCATACTTAATATTCTTATTGATTGGGGAAAAAGTTTCTCACTTTCATTTTGGTACAGTCAACCGAAAATCTAGAGCGCATGCTCAGTGAGGAGTGGTCGTACCTCGGAGGTGGGTAACTTTTGGGATGGAGGTGTGGTTTTGACATTATAATGAGCAAAGTTCAAGCAAAGTTCATCTGAAAGGAGTGATTTGCCACCTTTGCTGGCTCAGCACCGGACATGTTATCGTATATCTCCCATTAGACAGCCACTGTGCGGCTTAGCAGCAGCCCAGCACAGGGAGTGCAGCAGAGTTTGGCCGCGGTGTCTTCACTCTGCTCCATCCTCCATTACTCCCCTTTGCAGATGTGAGGAGGGCAGATTGTGTTGCCCAGGGAACCGTGGAGGAGCTGAGTCCGTGCGTACCAACCATCCTGGAAGTGGCAACTGTGTAGCACCCCAAGCAAGCTTTCGTAATGCCAAAACTTCAGTTAGGCCCTAGATTTTCTCTCAGTTCCTGCTTTCAAACAATTCTTCCACAGTTCCACAGGGTGAAAAGATATGTTAACTTCTACTACACCTTGCTAACAGCCATGCTACATTTGGCCTTAGTTATGTTTGTTTTGCAAAGAAAGACTCAGCTTTTCAGACTGACTCAGAGAAGGAGAAATTGGAGATTTAAATGTTGGAGATGTTCCCTCCCTCCCCTTCTATATAAATAAATAAAAGATTCTAAAATTGTTCTGTCCCACCGAATGGTCAGATTCAACATGCACAGTAAGTCTGGAAAAACAACAAGAAGAACAGAAAAACACAGTTTCAGAGATGATTTCTGTAACTGAACATTCAGAGTTCCTGTATTGACATGTGTCCCTATATTGACATAGATGATTTCAGCCTGATACTGGGTCACATTCTGAGGTGATAAAAAAGACAATTTGGTTTTACTGAAGTTCTGCTAATGTTGGTAATCATACTGACCTGGTGACTCTATACAAAAGTGAGCCAGTATTGATTTCTTTCTTGAAATGTACTAGGTTGTACACAAGATTTCCTTGTTTAGCATAGGAAGAAACTGAAGGAAAAACTGATCATCCATCTAGCACTGGCTGTTCGCATGATCATGGCCTATGCATGGATATCAAAGAATTGCCATAGGATTATTTAATATTTATTGATGTACATTTGTGTTTAAATATACATGTATGTGTGTTTATAACTCCTGATAAATCAGCTTCTCCTTGATTCAAGTTCATTGTACTTCATTAAAAGGTAATCTCCAGATAGGCAATTAAGGAAATATAAGAGAGAATTACAATTAAACCTTATAAATTCTGTTTAAAAGAAACTCTAGGATACATAATAAAAACACTGTAATAAAGAGTAGCAACGATAGCACAGGTTTCTCCAAAAGTTGCATTTCAGATCCATGATTGGATAATTAGATAATCGTTTAGAGCAGGTGCAGATGTGTTTGAAATCATCAGGTACATTCTGGTGTGATACAGAGCAACTGCACATTATTATTTCTGGCCACTCAAGGCAAGTCTCATTAAAGATTGCCAAGATTTTGGAACATTCTTTGTTTGAGAAATAATCTTAGGGACAGGAATCAAAGTAGTGCCAGCCGTATAGCAAGGCATGAATCCGGCCACATCACAATGAAACATTTTTGTTATACTTTCTCTGAATCCTTTATTCCACTACTGTTGTATGGATTATAAAACCAATGTGGGCTTTACTGATTTATACTCTGGTGTCTAATTAAAAATTACTGAAGGATTGCATAGTTTGCCTATCGGCACAGAATTTAGCATGGCCTAAGCATGAGCAACATACCTTTGGAATTAGCTGGATTCAAGTCAAGACTGATTGCAGAGTACAGCAGAAATGTCAGTGTCAGGGCGATGTTGAATGTATTGTTGTTTCCTCTTCAAAAATTTCACATTTATGTAAACTGTCCTCTCCTAAATTCTACAGCGTGTGCAACGGAACACATTAAAGGAGTTAAAACTCAATACAACTATTCTGCCTGCTGTAATCTTACCTTCCTTCATCTCACTGATAACATAGCCCTGGACTGCCAACATTTTCCTCCTCACCTGTCATTCAGACCAAGTTGCTCTCTCCTTTAATCCCTCTCCTCTCAGACACAATGAATCACAAGGTGCTGCTGGTTCAGCAGTCTGACCTGACAGGGATCAGTGTAATCATATTAAGTTCCTTCCAGTCACTGCCTCCAAAGAGACATGACCAAGGCTTGCGATACACAGATACTTCTCCTCATGAGAATGCCTGAAATTTTAGATTCACTGCCATTTCCTCTTCTGTGCTATATTTAAGTCGGAGCACTGGAGAAAACAGGGAGTTGAGATGAACTGTTTGCCCCAGCCTTTTCAGCATGATAATATTCAGCATAACAAGGAATTTAACTCATTTGTGAGTATCAGTGGATTTAGTGAGCCATATTTTTTCTCCAGAAATGGTGAGGATTCATTTGTTCCCTTGCATAGTATTAATTTCCTATGGCTTGTAGGAAAATATACCCGGTAAGCTGAATACATGTGTTTTAATTTCTTAGGTTCTTATAACTCTGCTACTCATTTTCACTCTATATCATGGAATTAACATAGCAAAGCCTATAGCTGATAAAGGAAAACAATGCACAGATAAGCAATTTCCAGGAGAATCAGTAGAGCTTTTTTTCACATCCCAGTAGAACGGTTGACGCAGGTTGTGGAGGACGCAGGTCCCAGTAGACGCAGGTTGTGGAGGAGCCGACGAGGAGAGGTGGGCTACTGGACCTCGTGCTATCAAATAGGGAGGGCCTAGTAGGAGATGTGAAGGTGGGGGGTAGCCTCGGCTGCAGTGACCATGAGTTGGTGGAGTTCAGGATTCAACGAGGAGGAGGCAGGGCTGTAAGTAGCCTTGAAAAGATGGACTTCAGGAGGGCCAACTTTAGCCTCTTCAGAGACCTCCTCGGTAGAATCCCATGGGCTAGTGCTCTAGAAGTCAGGGGGGCCCAAGAGAGCTGGTTAGTTTTCAAGCAGCACTTCCTCCACGCCCAGCAGCAGTGCATCCCTGTGTGTAGGAAGGCAGGCAGAGGGGGCAGGCGACCTGCGTGGATGAGCCGGGAGCTTGTGGCAATGCTCAAGCAGAAGGCAGCGGTATACAAAATGTGGAAAAAAGGACAGGTCCCCTGGGAGAAATACAGGAACGTAGTCAGGGAATGCAGAGATGCGACAAGGAAAGCTAAGGCACGTCTGGAAGGCAAGCTGGCAAGGGACGTTAAAAATAACAAAAAAAAATTCTTCAAATACATTAACAGCAAAAGGAAGATCAGGGAAAACGTGGGTCCGCTGGCGGACGGGATGGGCACCCTGGTTACAAATAACACAGAAAAAGCAGAGTTGCTCAATGCCTTCTTTGCTTCGGTGTTTACCAAGGGCAGCCCTTTAGAGCCCCAGGCCCTAGAGACAAGAGAAGAAGCGGGTGGAGAGGAAGACTTGCCCTGGGTAGAGGAAGATTGGGTCAGAGAGCACCTAAGGAACCTCGATACCCAAAAATCCATGGGCCCTGATGGGATGCACCCCAGAGTGCTGCGTGAGCTGGCAGATGCCATAGCTAAGCCGCTCTCCATCATCTTTGAAAGATCCTGGAGTGTAGAGGAATGGTTAGAGAGGCGCGGACATGGCTGCCCAGCAGGCCTGCTCAATTCCAGCCTTCAGGTTTCAGTGAAAGAACAAAGGGAGTGCTAACTAGGAGATAAGAAAGTAGACCAAGGTCAGAGGGAATAAAAGAGCTGTTGAACTAAAAGGATGAGCTAAACAAGTAAGGGGGGCTGTACGGGTCCGAGTTAGATCATTGTCTACCAATTAGGAGCCTGTGTAATTACATCACTAATTGTTAAGAATCATATAAATGTACTGCATGAAAAGCTAATGAACGAAGTCAGTTCCAGCTTCTATGAAGTTGCTGTCTGGCATTCCTGACCCGCTCCAAGCTGCAACAAGTGGCGCCCGAACAGGGACCAGATTCCAAACAGGGACCAGATTCCGAACAGGGACAAGATTCCGAACAGGGACAAGATTCCGAACAGGGACCTGGCACAACGGTGCGGGATTCCGGAGGACGACGTACGGGTGCAGCCAAGTGATCCGACCAAGAAGGGGACCGGAGCGGGTAAGCTGGCCGTGATTGCGCACACGGGAAGACGGCGTGAGGTAACGGTTAGAAGCAGAATTCCCAGTGCACGTGTACATGGAGCGAGAAGCTGCTGAACAACTGCTGCTGAACTTATTAGCAAAGAGGGAGGTAGCAGTGAGCATGAAGAAGCTGTATGAGCTGTATAAATGGGCTAGAGACAAGGGACACTTGCAAAGACCCAAGCTGAAGCGAGGGGGTTCTGAGCCCCACCATCGCCCAAAGGACATCACAGGGCCACCGACGGATCGTGAGCCTCCCGAAGCTGCGAGCAGTGTACCTGTAAAAGCCTTTGCGAGCACTTCAGGAACGGGACCGCCACGCCACTGAAAACCGCTGGTGTCTGGAGATCCATTGCCAACCCCCCCCCACATGCATCCTCATGTGTGCCTGTGGCGCCTGCACTGTCTGTGCCCCCACTCCCGGACCACCCCATCGTGCCTAAGAACGGCCCGGCTGGGTCCAGGACTTGTTAGATCACCTTGAAAAAAGGAGAAGGGGGGCCGGGGAAGAGAAGGCGAATGAGATCAAGGAGACTTATGTTGCTGAGGGCTTGACAACAGCCAGGAGGGAGGTGCAGGGGGATTTGATTTCTCTTTTAAAGTGGGGGTTGAAGAATTGTAATGCTTTAGATGAGGATAGCAACCGCTAGTAGGGCTAGTATTTCTATTTGCTATGTTCCTCTTTATCATGTGTTTCATCCTATGTATATTGATGCTGACATGAGGTATGGTTGAAGGCTGGAAACTTGTACGATCCGTAGAATCATAAAACTGTTGTACAAAACAGAACCTAAGACCTTGAGAAAGAAGATGTTTGCCTGTCCGGGTTGAGAGATAAGGAGTGCGGAGGCGGCTGCTTAGCCAGGCTCACAGCCGACCTCCTCAGAAAAGCAGTTGAAGGTGGCTGCTCGACCGGGCTTGTAGCCAACTTAACTGCAAACATCCTCTAAATTAATTTGAAGGTAAAACATCCGAGAGGGAGGGAGATGAGAAAGGCAGGACCCTCGGACTGACGGCTGGGACCACTTACTGGCATGCGCACCTGTGCAGCCAGGAGGGATGGTTATGTGACTGAAGGTGGAGTTTGTCCAACCGCCCCGGTCTGCCTGCTGGCACGTACTGGCCCTACGTGACAGGATGCACCGGGCTTAAACAGATAAAGCAGAGCGTAAAGGGTGGGGGGGTGAGACTCCTAGCACCGAGACCCACGTTGTCTCTGCGGGGACGCCCGCCGCGTTAGGAGCCTGTCAGCAACCCTCTAATCTGCCAGCTCAAGAGAATGTTCAGTCTCAGTGTCCTGCCGACAAGTATTACCTCACGAGTAATTAGGCATACTTTGCTTCTTTAACGTGCTTTCACCTGAATAGCCGTAGCCACTTTGTTCTGTGTGATTATTGCCGAATCCCAAACCCATTCGCAACCTAATTGGCAACGAGGATGGGACTTGGCAATTGAGACAGTGGAACTCACTAGTGGAGTGCACAGCTACGTGAGGTCGTGCCACTGGACAGAAATTGTGTTTGTGCTGTTTGTGTGTGTGGTCTTTAGATCTTTATTGTGTAATATATATATCAGCAGAGAGGGCTGAATAAGCACAACAGGAAAGTACAGAATTTGAAAGAGGGAAAGCCAGGAATAACTCAGACTATGGCGTTCCCCCCCCACAACCAGTGGAGGACTGGGAGCCGTACTCTGACTTGTATCCTTGGAAAGAGACTAGGGAAGTACTTCAGCATGGGAAACAAGAATGAAGAGACGGCCAAGCTCCAGTGCAACTGGCACGGAAGGACCTGCAACAGTCCTTACAAATTGTAAAAGCCTCAATGCTACTGGAGCGGGGGCCTCCTTAATATATAGAAATCCCAAGCAATTTCTGGGGAGGAAACCAAATTGAAGCTATGCAAACATAAATAGAAATGGAAATCGAGAACCTTTCAAAATGATTGGGACATCTTAATAATCGATTTGAAAGATTGTTTTTTCACCATACTATTGCATCCTGAGGACCATGACATAGTGGAACATATGAACCAAACGCTGAAATGCCAGCTATAAGAAAAAAAAAAAAAAAGGAAAAAAAAAAGGAAAAAAGGGAAAAAAAGGAAAAAAAAAGAAAAAAAAAAAAAGAAAAAAAAAAAGAGGAGAATTGGAAATTATGCCTGCAGAAAAATTGGCAAGAGCAGAATATGTTTTAAAATTTTGAGATTACCCCAGGACAGCCTAGTCCCTCTGATGGTCAAACACAGGGCTGGGCTAAAGGGAGCCCTGACAGAAGTAAAGTCGGGTCCGTGTAAGGTGATACTGAGAGACTGGAACACCGGAAAATGGACGGGACCTTTAGACTTGATAACCTGGGGAAAAGGGTATGCTTGTATCATTACAGATGCTGGAACCAGATGGGTGCCAGCAAAATGGGTGAAACCTTGGCTGGAAGCAAACTTGCATACATCAGATGTAGCAGGCAAGCAACCGGTACCCTAGCTGTGGAAAGTGTGAGCCTGCAGAAGAACAACATGGGAGGAAGAAGTGTTACTGTTCTTATTAGCTGTATATTGTGGCTGTTAGGAGGTAACGTTACTTTTAATGCTATTATATAGAAGCTGATGCTACTTTTAACACTAATGGATATGTTATGCTTCTTAGGCATATTGTTAATTATACTCAAGTTAAGAGTTGTTGGCTTTGTGGGACAGCAGACCAATTTGATGCACTGGTGTTAGGTATTCCTTTAAACAACTGAACAGTGTTGTAGAGCGACAAGAAAAGGATCTTAATAAGCTCCAGGCAGAGGTGGAAGATCTTGAAGAAAGGAACAGAAGTGTCCAGGCAGCACTTGACAGTGCTTACAAGGAACTTGCAGATCTTCATAAAGCTAATGCCACAAAGGACAGTGAGGCACAAGAGGCAGCCCTAAGTCGGGAAATGAAGGCAAAGGAACAACTTGGTTTAACTTTGGAGAAGGCCCAGGATGAGGCATGGCAGCAACAAGAAGCTTTGGCGATTCAGGTGGCAGACCTGTGGCTAGCGCTGCAACGTGCAGAACAACAGGTAGCAAGAAGAGAGGACTACTTACGTCAGGAAATCAGTGAACTACAACAGAGACTGCAAGAAGAGGAGAGTCGGAACCAAGAACCGAGCCAAAGTGTTACATCTGCTACACGGCCACTGCTTCGGCAGATAGAAAATTTGCAAGCCACGCTGGGAGCGCAAACCTCCTTGTGGGAAAAATTGGAAAAGAATCTTTCTAACAGACTTGGTGAATCTCAAGCCCTTTTGGCAGCAGCTGCCGAAAGAGAACGGGCTGCAACAGAAGAACTTCTTTCTACTAAAGTTCAGATGTCTTCTACTGAATCCCAGAATAGTCTTTTAAGGCAAGAAAATGCTCGTCTCCAGGCTCAACTAGAAGGGGAGAGAAACAGACTGAAGAAAATGGAAAATGAGAACAGTAGATACGAGGTTGAACTGGAAGGTCTCAAAGTTGAGTATGCAAAAACCCTTGAGGAGGCAAGAGGGGAAAAGGAATGGTGTAACGGAAATGTTACCCACAATACGGGAACTATCCGGCTTAGGAAGGTTCCCACCGGGTGGTTTTTGATATGTGGGAACCGAGCTTGGGCTGGCATTCCGCCCCAGCCTATGGGTGGGCCTTGCACATTTGGTCGCCTTGGTATGATTTGGCCACACGGCCCTCCGGGGAACAGCAAGACCCTGTTAAGGCGATCAAAAAGAGCAGCGAACTCTTTTAGCTCAGAATGTGAGGATAGTGTTGATCTCTGGAGCACTTGGGGGTCTTCGTCCCTGGGGTATCAGCCACACGGGCACACTAAAATATTGAGCTCCTTGCCTGCTAGGCCTTGAAACAAGCGAATGCAACCAGTACTGTGCTTAGTGAGCTGTCAGATGATTTAACCCAGGTACAACACGCTGTACTGCAAAACTGTGCCACTATTGATTTCCTGCTTCTTGCTCATGGACATGGGTGTCAGGACTTCGACGGAATGTGCTGCATGGACTTGCAAGATCACTCGACAACTCGGCGATACATGGACAACTCCACGACTTGACCAAGCATACGGAGAAAGTAAAAAAGGATGCGGGATTTTTCCGTCTAGACGGACTAACGGACTGGTTAGGAATTGGGGAATGGATAAAATCGTTGATGAAATCGCTGTTAATGTTGTTACTATGGGGACTGTTGCTCGTAATTAGCTTAATGATTGGTTGTACCTGTTTGCGCGCTTTAATGTCACGTTTGTTAACTGCTTTTTCACGCAATCCGAATCTGACACCTCAAGGCTGGCTTGCTTCCCGGGGTCACCTAATCTAAAGAAAAAGGGGGAATTGTAGAGGAATGGTTAGAGAGGCGCGGACATGGCTGCCCAGCAGGCCTGCTCAATTCCAGCCTTCAGGTTTCAGTGAAAGAACAAAGGGAGTGCTAACTAGGAGATAAGAAAGTAGACCAAGGTCAGAGGGAATAAAAGAGCTGTTGAACTAAAAGGATGAGCTAAACAAGTAAGGGGGGCTGTACGGGTCCGAGTTAGATCATTGTCTACCAATTAGGAGCCTGTGTAATTACATCACTAATTGTTAAGAATCATATAAATGTACTGCATGAAAAGCTAATGAACGAAGTCAGTTCCAGCTTCTATGAAGTTGCTGTCTGGCATTCCTGACCCGCTCCAAGCTGCAACACTGGAGAACGGGGGAGGTGCCGGAAGACTGGAAGAAGGCCAATGTCACGCCAGTCTTCAAAAAAGGCAAGAAGGAGGACCCAGGCAACTACAGGCCAGTGAGCCTCACCTCCGTCCCCAGAAAAGTGATGGAACGGCTCATGCTGGCCGTTGTCTCCAAGCACATGGAGGACAAGAAGGTGCTCAAGAGTAGTCAGCATGGATTCACCAAGGGGAAATCTTGCCTGACTAACCTGATAGCCTTCTATGATGGAATGACCGGCTGGATAGACGAGGGGAGAGCGGTGGATGTCGTCTATCTCGACTTCACCAAGGCTTTTGACACCGTCCCTCACAACATCCTCCTGGGCAAGCTCCGGAAGTGTGGGATAGATGAGTGGACAGTGAGGTAGATTAGGAACTGGCTGGATGGCAGGGCCCAGAGAGTGGTGATCAGTGGTGCAGAGTCTAGTTGGAGGCCTGTAGCTAGCGGGGTCCCCCAGGGGTCAGTCCTTGGTCCAGTCCTGTTCAATGTATTCATCAATGACCTGGATGAAGGCACAGAGTGCTCCCTCAGCAAGTTTGCTGATGACACGAAACTGGGAGGAGTAGCCGATACCCCAGAGGGCTGCGCTGCCATCCAGAGGGACCTGGACAGACTGGACAACTGGGTGGTGAAAAACCTCATGCAATTCAACAAGGCCAAGTGCAAGGTCCTGCACCTGGGGAGGAATAACCCCAGACACCAGTACAGGCTGGGGACCGACCTTCTGGAGGGCAGCTCTGCTGAGAAAGACCTGGGTGTCATGGTGGATGACAAGTTGACCATGAGGCAGCAGTGTGCCCTCGTGGCCAAGAAGGCCAGTGGGATCCTGGGCTGCATTAAGAAGAGCGTCTCCAGCAGGTCGAGGGAGGTGATCCTGCCCCTCTACTCAGCCCTGGTGAGGCCGCATCTGGAGTATTGTGTCCAGTTCTGGGCTCCACAGTACAAGAGGGATGTGGAGCTTCTGGAGAGAGTCCAGCGCAGGGCCACTAGGATGATCAGGGGCCTGGAACATCTGCCCTATGAGGAGAGGCTGAGGGAGCTGGGCCTGTTCAGCCTGGAGAAGAGAAGGCTGGGAGGGGATCTAATCAGTGTCTATAAGTACCTCAAGGGAGGGAGTGCAGAGGACGGTGATGGTCTCTTTTCAGTGGTGGCCACTGATAGGACTAGAGGAAATGGCCTGAAACTGAAACACCAAAAATTCCATAGGAACTTAAGGAAAAATTTCTTAACAGTGAGGGTGACAGAGCACTGGAACAGGCTGCCCAGAGAGGTTGTGGAGTCTCCTTCTCTGGAGATCTTCAAAACCCGCTTGGACGCAGTCCTGTGCCACGTGCTCTAGGTGTCCCTGCGTATGCAGGGGGGTTGGACTAGATGATCTCTAGAGGTCCCTTCCAACCCTAATCATTCTATGATTCTATGATTCTATGATTCTATGAACTCCAGTAAAGGTGAGTGATAGAAAGCAACGAGTAAGCCTTTCTAAGCAACCGTCTGTTTTTTAACAATCCCTCTGACCGTCATCAAGGTGATTTTGTTGGGATTGCCACAAGTGAACAGACAAGTGCAGTTCCAATAAATGTAAGATAAAATACTGATGTTATCCAGCCCGTTCTCTGTGCTAACAAACACATTCATTTCTCAAAGTCAAGGATTTTCATGTTCATTTTATGCTGAAGTTGCTTTTAAATGGATATTTCAGTGAAAGATACCTTAAAGTGTACTTTGAGCCCCTTTAATTTTACCACAGCAGAGCAAAGGCAGTGTTATGGTGAAGGAGGACTAAGAGCAAGCTTCTTTTCCTCTCAACCATTTGTCTAGTGTGGATCTCCAAAGGTGATCTGGGAGTGTCGCCTGTGGATTAATGGAAACAAATTTTAAGCACAAAGAATGAAATAAATGGCCACTGTTCTTAAATTTTAGTGTGCAATGCTCAGAAAAATATCCACACATTCTCCATTCACATTTTCCTCTAACATCTATTTATCTTGGCTTTGTAAGCATCAGTTAAACCAGAAAGCAATACATGAATTCCAAATGCTACATACTTATAAAAATCAGAAGATACAATAGAACATTTTTCCTCTTTCTGAGCATAAAAAAAGAAAAGCCAGTACTTGCTCATCCTTCGAGGACAGAAGGCTGCTTTTGGCTCAATTCCTGGGCAATAATTTGTGCTTGAGCAAAGGAAACCTAAAACAAATTCAGATGTCAAGTAAGTAGTGACCTTATGCTGCTGCCTAGGCACCAGACATTCAAGGGAAAAATACTAAGTTTGTACTCATTTGCCAAAGTAAGTTTATTTATTGGGAAGTTACATGAGCATGAAACACCAGTCCAATTTCATCTCTTATCGATCTATCTTCTGCGTTAAGACAGAGTCATAGCTGTATGCATTTATGCAAACTCCCTTCCTTTGTGTCTATAAAGAAAATACCTCCTTTCCTCACATAATTGTAATTCAGAAACAACTCCTCTAAAGACCACAGAATTCCTGGTGGAATCAAATTAGCATGATTAACAAGAGAATTAGGCTTATGTGACTGAAAACTATGAAAACTTTAAGATCTGGATCCTAGGTCACTGTCTCCCCTATCAAAATAACAAACTCTGTCAGGTACACATGGTAAAAAAAAAGACATTTCTTCATCTTCAAAGTGCAGATTTACATAATCTATTAAAAGACTGCCTACATCCAGAGCTTTTAATCAACCTTTTATCCCTCTCCAAAATTATAGTATCATTGAGACCTTCCTTTTGAATATTATGCATGAACAGGTGTGTATCTGGGTGCTTGAACTGCAAGTGCACTAGAACTGTCCACAAGAAAAAAAAAGTACAAGGGCCCAGATGTTCATTTGACATTAACAGAAATTCTCAGTTTCTGAACTGAACTGAAAGGGATTTGTCTTCACATAATAGCAACTGTGTGGGTGTTGCCCTTAAATCCCAGACGAACTCCATGGAGAAATTATGGACTTGATATTAACGTTTAAGGTATTACAGATGTTCTTGGCGAACTGTCACCACATCATTCAAAGCAGCATGAACTGTTCTGGTTTATCCTTTAAGCCATTTAGCAATCCAATTCTTCTCATGACAGAGTCATCTATGCCGAATACTAACTCACCAAAGCCCTTCTTTGAATGTGCGTTCACAGTGCAACTGTATTTATGTATGAAGAGGCAATAGACTAAAAAGAGGTCTCAGCAGCAATGCACTATGATAATAAAAGCAAATTTGAATTCTGTATTATATAATAGGGAAATCAGTTTGCAAGTTGAACGTGATTTCAGGAAGCCTCCAAAATCTACACTTATCTCTTGAAGGTGAAATCACCTTGTTCTCCTAGGTTAATTTAAAAGCAGAACAATTACTTGAACAATTACATGAACTACAAACAAAAATGAGTTTCTTTCTTTATCTTCACTTTTATTTTCTTTTTACCAATATCAATTTCTTGATCTCTTTCAATCCTCTGGGCTTACAGGTTTTATCAGTGCAGCATATGATGTGCACAGACTTCGGTGTAATGTACCAAAGACCCTTTATTGAGCATCGGATACAACTTATATGCTATACTGTCCCGGATACAATACCTTATTTGCGAAAAGCACACGAAACAAGGTTGCTAAATAGGCCAATAGTCTAACAAATTACGTGCAAAATTATCCAATCAGCTATAGATTCATGGCCTTGCAGATGCCAGGAATCAGCTGGCTCTGTGCTGTCTCCAACTAGTCTCTGAAGTAAGTTTCGCATGGGAACAGCGAAGGAAGGACTAGTATGCACTGGTCCTTCAAGGTCATGGGAGAGCGCTGTTCCATCTCAAGCTGTACCATCTGCCACATATCAGCATTTTGAATGAATGGTGAACTAGAATAATGCACTCCATTGGCATGAAATCATTTTTATTTTCTATGGAGTGAGCGTGATTCCTATTCATTTCTGAATGTTAAAGAATCCAGCATAAAACCAGTTACAATCTTCAGATGTATCCACTATTCTTGCACGATATTCCATATGCCCTAGAAAAAAAAAAGGGTGACCAAAATGGCTTCAGTGCAGTGAGTCTGGTGATGTAAAACCTCAGCTTCCACCCACCACTTTGAAAATGAGGTCAGAAACTTTGAACTAAACGTGTAATTAATTGAAGTCAGTAAAGACTTTGAATCAGAGCTGGACTTGTTTAAAGAAAGGTAAGATTTCTTTATTTATTGTAACATGAATGAGTGGAACAGAATAGAGAGTAGAACAGAAAACAGAAGGAGAAAACAAGAAGCTACAGTTGTCAGGGAAGTGGTAAGTGGGGAACAACAAAATTTTGATAGAAGAAACAAATAAAAAGTTTAAGAACCTTTATATAGGGACTGGGAAATGTGAAATAGATGAAATCATATTTTAATAGCAGTCTTGCCTTCTGTAGTCAAAATGTCATGATAGTTTGGAAATAAATAAAAAGACTAGTCAAGAAGGATAAATATACCATACAGATATCTAGCATTGTAACTGCCTGCTTGGACAGGCTGGACCTCTTGCATAAACAACTTTGTGGGATTTCTTCAGGAGTAAAACCAAAGAAAAATGATTCGACCTCTTTAAACTTACCAAGCAAGTGCACTCTTAAAGGTGAACAATTTTATAGCAATTATCACCTATCACATCCTTTCTTCCACCTGGTAAACATGCCTGACTATTTAATAATTTATCTTCAAATCTGTCTCAAGTTTTAAAGCAAAGGTTTGCATATCTACAAGGCAAAATATGATCCCTGTAATTAAATTTGGGTCTCTCAAAAATAAACTGGGAATGTGCTTTTTCCATGGCTGAATGTAGCTATGATAAGAGACACAGTGGGGATGACAACCACACTTCGGCTTGAACAGTTCTAACTACTGTTTGAACAGAATCTCAGACAGAATGCAATACTGTAAAGTTTGATAATATAGCAATTTTTTTTCAACTTATTTACTATTTCTCCTGTTTGTCACACATCTTTGGCAAAAGTTTTTTTTTAGTCTGTATATAAAATCCCCCATTGAAAAAGTGGCCTTAGGACTGAGCCTATTCCAGTGCTCCACTGTTTCTATAAATAATGAGCTTAGTAAATGATCTCAGTGCTCTATTCCACCTGAAACTGTTGTGTCCTCATGGCAACAACTGATCACTTGTAGCATATTTTATATACTGCCATATGATATCAACTATTTTCTCTTTTTCAGGCAGATAAGAATAAATTTCTTCAGCAGTTCCTAATAGATCACATTTCTTGCTATTTTCCACTAAGTTTTCTTTCTCTAACTTCTGGTTTGTTTTATTTCTGAATAAAATTCTGGACACAATACTTCAGGAATTGTCTCATCAATGGCAACTATAGTGTACAGCAAACCATAATCTAGATAGATATGGAGTTGCTTCTATATGTGTATAATCAAGACGGAGTATTTATTAGTTAAAAAATTAAATCCGAGAAATTTATCTCCAACACTATTGTAGGGATTTCTTCCATTATGTTAACTGTAGTAGTATATTACTAACCTCCAAATATACCTTACTTAATCTTATCTTCTAATGTACTAATAAAATGTAGTCATAATATTTAATAGCATTAAATATTAAAATAGTCATTACACTCTCAAGTATTTCCTCTATTTTCTTCTATTCTTCTGAATCAATATCAACCTTCTTCAAATACCTTTTCTCTCCCCTCAAGACAAAAGATCACTGATGGGACATCTCCAGAAGAAGCTTATTTCCTCCATGTTTTCCATACTAAAGAAGTTTTTATCTTTTATATGATTATTTTAGGTCTCCTTAAAGGGGAAATGCTTCCATCCACAATGCTTCTGTTACTCCATTTTTGACTCCCTCGTTATAAGTCATTTATAATGTTATGAATGCAGAAAATGTTATGGCATGTGAGAATATTAAATAACTATACTACCAACCCAAAAATCATAATGAGATGGCAGAATGTTCTTGGCCTGCTTTTCTTCTCAGGAGAAAAACTTCATAGCTATAAGGCTGTTTTTTTAAGCTTAAAAAAAAACACAATTAATTTTACAATTAATTATTACAATTACAATGAAATAACAATGCACCAACCCCCTCCCATCATTGATAAAGAAATCTTCAGAATTTCCACTCTAGATCCTGACAGCCCACCTAGACCATCCCGAAAGTCCACCTTGATACTTGATAATATGCATAAGTAGTTTCTTCTATCCTTCTTTTCTCTTACTGCTACAGGCTTTCTGATATCTCATATTCTGCCCTTGCATGTCAGAGACACTCTGTGGAGTCTCTCTATGGAGTAACCAGGGAATTTTCTGTGATCAGACTTTCTATTCATTTCATTTCATTTATCAAGACACCATAGAACTGCAAGTTCACCTACACAGCGACAAAAGAAAAAATAATTTTTGAATGAATCTCAGAAAAAAATTAAGGGACGATGCTTGTTTTTCGCATAAAACTTATTCAGTGCTGTCAGGACTCTAAATTTTAGCAGGGAATCCAAGGTCCCTGTTGAAAACCTTATTTATTTTAGTACCCTATGTGTTTTCTTAAGAATATATAGAGTATGAGATCTTCAATGTTTGCTGGGAATAAACTGTCAATTAATATCAGATCATTAGGCTGTACTTGCTGTTCTGATCTCAGTGTTTCTAAGCATGTAGAAGAGGAAAAAAAAACAAATATGTACATTCACTGAAAGGAGAACAAGCTCATTACTCAGACACCTACTTTTCTGAATCATTTCCTCTGTCCTTTAGAAAAACTGTGCTCACTGCATCTTTTTTTTTTTTGGGGGGGGGGGGGGAATATGCCCATTAACACACCTGCCAAACTAGAGATAATATTTATGATGTAAAACAGAATAACAAATTAATGACCTAAAAATGAGGGGAAAAATAAGGAAAGCACTTTTTTTTTTTTTTTTTTTTTTTTCTGTGCTCTACAGCATTAAACCCAGCATGCTTCGGAGGGTTAACATTGGCCTGGTTCCCATGAGTGTGATAGTAATATCAAGAGATCAAATGCAAAATGTTTCAAACCATTTTTAAAGCTGTATTTTAGAACAAACTTATTATTCTGGTGTTTCAGTGTGAATCCCAAGAGGTCCCTTTAAGAAGACCTTTGCACAGCTGCTTTGCTGATACCAGAGTTCCATATCAATCAGCCACAGGTGCTATTAACCAATTAGGGAAGAACGACTGAAAATGTATTTTGTGTGTCTTTTTCTTGCTTTTGTTTCTCAAAACTTTTTTTCCACAATATATGGAGAATACTATTCCTTCCTTTTCATTAAGAATACAGTCCAAAAGCATCAAATGTTTTTTAGTAGTTGTGTTATACTTTTACTTGTTGTGTTATATTGTGTTATATTTTGTGTTATATTTTCTCCAGCTGTACAGAGTGTCTCTGACACCCTGATACTGTTCATGACCATTTATTTTTTATTGCATTGGGTGAGGTTTATATTGCAGCTGCACCCATTAGCACTGAAATATTTAATGCTATGTCAGTTATTCCATTATAACCCCCTATTTTCATGACTTTATGATTCAGCTGTAAAATTGTACTCTATGTTTAAACTTGGAATACAAGATTTTGGCCTTGATTTTTTCTTTTTAACAAGGTTACAAACACACACATTTGGTATTTTTTAATCTGGAATAATGTGCGAAAAAACAAAAGAAGCAGTTTATTGTGTATCAATAAGCTGTATTCCTATAATTAACTCCTCCTCTACCACACAAAAAAAGAAAAAAACAGATAAATAGGTAAGTAATATTCTGACTTTTGTTTGCTATCATACCAACGATGTGACTTTGTTGTGGAAAACCAACAAGTGTTACATAAAACCTTTCATTCACTACATGCAGTAGACAATTTATCAACCGTGTGAAGCATGTAGCTTATTCACGCACTGTGTGGTGAAGTTGGAATACCTAGCGAGCACAGTTATGCCCCTTTTGAAGCACTGCCTTTGTTGTCACATTACTTTAGATAGTTAAATACCATGGGGACATGCATGCTACAAATCACACTTATTCACTTTTTACTATTTTAAGCGGTTGTTCTTCTATTATGACTTTAAACATTTGAAAAATCTGAAGAGCTCAAGCTACTGCTTTAGGCTGTCATTTGTTAAACCACTGCTATAAATTGAGTCTTTTTTAATCAATCCCTACGTAAGGAGAATTTGCATGCAAAATCACTCTTTCTGGCAAATCTTGAATAGGTAGGTTTTCTTCTCACCTAATTAGAAGATCTCAAAGTTTCAAAAATCATTTTTTACAGAGGCAGAGATAAAAAAAAAAAAAAAAAACTAACAGTGAAAAAGGACCACTCAGATTTTCAGAAAAGTGTATAGCAATAGTTTCAAAATTACTCTCAGGAATTGATGCAATATCAAGTTCTAATTTGAAATGATTAAGAATAATACAATTTGAAATAATTAAGAATAATACAAATGTTTCATGAGAGTTTTAAAGTTTATAAAAATGTCAATACATTTTTGCATTGAAGTTTTCTGGTGCTAGACTCCTATTAATGAAGTCTAATAGTGGAGACATTGAAATCTCTATTATTAGTACAATTAAAGTTTCATGAATAGATCAAATGCCATTTCCAGTAACAAAAGTAAAACACATTGCACTATTTCATTGAGATAAACCACCTCAAACTGTATGAAATGACTCCAGAGATTTGACTTTTGACTACTATTCTCTTTCAGAACTTAAAAAGTGCTCTAAACAAACAAACAAATTAAAAAGAAACCCTTGACACTGGATAGGAAATGATGTTTTAACTATTAATTACAATTACTAATTATTATTACAGTACAAACTTAGCTTAGAAGTTTAGTTAACTGATGATGCATGCATGCACATCTATGCAACAAGCCACAGGGGCTACAGGCAAAGGACTCGAGAAATCTGTGCAGTTCCCAATGAAAGAAATTGGAATAATTTCAGTAATTTGAATAAAGTCTTCACATGCTCAAAATCTATGGGGAGTAAAATGTGCTGGCACAGCTAGGCATGGTAGCCTATTCTTAACTGAGAGAGAAGTCAAAATACTCCCATTGTGGCTGAGGGGCTGCCTACAGAACAAGGCTGCAGTAAGCAAGGCATAATTACCACACGTGTAAAATGAACTATTCAGCACTCACCTTCATTTCAACACATGCAGCTTGTGCTGCGCGTCCAGCTCTTTGGCTTTTTGTAAATTCAGGAAATTTCCTTCTAGGAATGAGCATCACGGCAGAGGCACATGGAGGGAAGGCTTCTGTGCTCTGTGTGAGGCATGGCCATGGGCACAATGTCCTCCCTAGAAACAGGGCATAGGTCGTGATGCTCTACTGATTCCCAGAATTAGACAGGGGTTTCTGTATAGAGACAGTATAGAGACAGTCTTCAGTATAGAGCGAGACAGACATCTCCCATTCTAGATCCCTCCTTGTTTATATTATCCTGTGTTGAATAATATTCTGTGCCAAGACTCCTCTCAGAGGAGTCAGTTAAAGAAGTCTGATGCCTAGACATTAACTCCCTCAGGGATGCTAATAGAGCTAAAGACCAAGGGATTTGGTCTGGTTAAACGCTAACATGAAGTAACACCTGTGCAATCAAAATTTCTCTTATATCATCTAAGGTTTTATAGTATCCTTTATTTAATTTTACCTATCTTCAGTTTCCGATAGTACTGAAATAATGCGTTACAAGGAAGAAAGGAATACATTTTCCTTCAAAAGCAGTGATGTCCTATATCTTGCCACAATAAGTTGTGGATGTCAGGAAATTAATATCAAAAAAGATATTTTGACTTAAAAGACTTTACCAGGTTGAACAACATTTTTTCATTGGAAAGGTAATTTTTTTTCTGGTTGCTGATATGATTACTCAAATTATCCCTTGTACTGAGTTTCATAAACATATACATAATTCATTGTGTTCATACAATTTGTTGCAATGTATTGATTTGGTGAAAACAATGTCTAAATTCTGAAATTGCTTAATCGTTCTTATCCAGTATGCCAAATATTTTTTTTCGTTGTTGCTTGGAAGCATGTGATATAACTGCTATATTTTCTACAATCCTCCTCTTGATTATTCATTAGTTGATAGTCAGACCATGAAGTGTACAAAGTCAGCAATAAAATCTGTCCAGTTTCCCCAAACTTTTTAAGACTGGGTTCTGGTACTCTCAGCCAATATTAAATTGCTTTGTAAAATGTAACTAGTGCTTTGTAACACTAAACTTTGTTTAAACTGTAACATTCTAATATCTCATTGTTGCCCATTTGGATATTACCCTTCTTTCTGTAAAAGTGTTACTGCTTTACAAAAACAAATCACAAGGCTTCTCGTCTAAACTCAGTCTACACCCAATATTGATCCTTCCTGAGTGATTATAGCTGTTTTCTTAAAAGCAAAATCAGAGAATGGTGTCTAGTAAGATCAGCCCATGCTACTATTTACCTGATTTTTAAATTCCTATCTATGGCAGTAGAGTACCAACTACTAACTCTAGCGACTGAGGTTTGTTTTCATATGTTGCTCCTTTTTTGTCCCATTTGTTTTGCTATAGGTTGTTACCGCAGTGAAAAATAGTAATATTGTAATATTAAGCCACTGTTGTCTACCATTTGCAGAGGAATTTTCTGCTGTTGTATTTGTTATCCTTCACTGATGTTAATGGCTGGGCAAGGGGAAGCAAAATCTAATGCCTGCAATTTCTGAGTGTATTCTTAACGTCTAGCTTCATGTGCTTCTGCCATTAGTGAAGGCCACATGAATGATGCCAGGGTATAGAGAAGTGGCACTAATTCAGGATTATAGGGACTAAAAACACCTAGGTAACTGTAAAGTTAATTTCAAGGGGAGAGCTGAGAAAGCGGTGGAGAGAAAGGAGGAATTTCTTGAAGCTTGAAGTGGGAATGTGGGTTTCAGATTAATACTAGTTGCTCTAAAGTATGCATGTCTCCAGCTCTGTGAAGTGATATATGTAAAACTCCCACCATAATTCTGCTGGCATTTTTATTAGCCCTTGTAGGGGATGGTGCCCTTGTGTTCTGGATGGGCTCGGGATTCGGCAATAATCACGCAGAACGAGGTGACTACATCCAGCATTTATTCAGGTGAAAGCACGTAAAAGAAACAAAGTATGGATAACTACTCAGGAGGTGATACCTGCCGGTGGGATACTGGACCCAAACATCCTCTCGAGCTGGCAGATCAGAGAGAGAGAGTTGCTGACCGGCTCTCGCGGAGACAGCGTAGGCCTCAGATTTAGGAGTTTCTTCTTCCCCGGCTCTCTCCTCACTGTCCTCTCTATGTCCGGTGCATCCTGGCACGCAGGGTCAGTCTGACCCAGGAGGCAGGCAGGGGGGGACGGACAAACTCCGCCTCGAGTTGCGCAACTCTCCCTCCCTGGGTGCGCAGGCGCACATACCAGTCGGGGGTCCCAGTCCTCAATTCGAGGGTCCTGCCTTCCTCCTCTTCTTCCTCATATCCGGGTGTTTGACCTCCACAGCTAGTTTGGAGGACGTCTGCGGTTAAGCTGGCTACAAGCCCAGCCGAGCGGCCGGCTTCAACAGGTTTCCAGGGGGGGGCTGCCTGTGAACCGGGCTGAGCAGCTGCATCCCTGCTCCTTAAAACTAATTAACAGGAAGCTAACCTATCTGGAAGTTAAATACCAATGTAATACAATATCATTGGCTAAGAATTAAAATGGCTCCATCTGGAGATTTTTGTTTTATTGGAAAGAGGTTGGGAGAGGTGTGGAAGGGCATGGAGATGCACATATCCCATAAAATCATTCAAGAAATAAAAAAATCATATCCAACTCTTCCCCCTTTATTGAGATTGTAGTGTCACTTTTCAACAATATGTTAAATGAAACAAAACACGGTTTTGTGCCCTGGACTCAGAGTTTTATTGATTTTCAAGCTTTTATGCTTTTTGCTTGTTAGCCTGATACATATCCCTAATATAGGTTCCAAGTTTCAGCATACTTACTGCTGTTTCTCTACCTTAATCAGTTGAATCTCTGCCTAGAATATGTTCTGAGACTTCTTATTCTGAAATAATATTCACAAAGCATGCTATGTGAATGCTGTATTTCTTTTTAAACAGGAGGGTAAACTCTATTTAGGGAATTTGGAGAATGTCAGAGAATATTTCAGGTTTGCTTGCTTCAAATGAATGCGATTTACCCACATCAAAGTGGGTATTTACATCATAGCATTTGGACTTAATAATATCTGGTAATTCCTCAGAATCTAAGCTAATCAGAAAGAGCTTGGGCACTTCCATTTTCTCCTTGAGCTGACAGTGACGTGAGAACCTGAAGCTAATATAAATGCTATTCTGCTAACTCCACTGGAAGCTAATGACATTTTACCTATTTTTTCCCCCTCTTTATATACTGGAAGTAAGAAGAAATAATTTCATTAAATCACACTGGACCCATACCGATTACTGGGTGATTCTTTAGATTTCTGCAGCATTCTCACATTTGCCTAGGTGTAATAATAAACCAAATGACTCAGTATACAAAGAAATCAAGTCTATAGATTTTTTTTTCACTCTTTTTTGTGTACTTGACTCTGTGTTTCATTACATGTTGTTGCACATGGACATAAGCTAACTTCTTGGCATCTTTGCATAGAGTAACACCAAGGTGTAGAACGTGATCTCTTGAACAGGACAGTCAGTTGCTGTCCAGATGATGACAGGACTCTATTACAAGCATCTTTCTTTGTAGCAGTGTCTTTTAGCTAGTCTGCTAGTTCTTAATATCCTGCCAACCCAGGGTAGTGTGCGACCACTCCTGGATACGCATGATCCATTGCTATTGATTATCTTAAATACTGAACAAAATATCTCCTAACAGTCTTAAATATGTACTGAAGGCTGTTCTATGTATTACTGTACCTACAGGAACAGTTTCTTCAAACTGTTCACAAATGCTTCCCCTGCGCACAGTCCGACCAGTGCTGCAGGAGGCTCCAGCCACACCAGTATTATAACTATAGAACAGATTTGAATCTCATCTTTATATCTAATTTATAACTTAAAGTTCACAGCTTTTGCCACAATATGTTCATATAGTTTTACTCTTCTGGATTTTTTTTTCATTTATCTAGAGGAGCACATAGATGGTAAGGACCTGAAGGGCCTGAATCTACTGCATCCTCAGGATAGTCTTGGTTTGGGATTTCTGGAACAGATTCCAAGTTAGCTCCAGTTTTGTATTCATGGCTGTCCTGTCTACTGCACATCAACATAATGGAATCATTGTATGTTCCATGCTCCACGACCTTGTACTTTTACTTGGGAAGGCTTAGTAAAATGGGAAGTACATGAATAACTGGCCTAACACAGTAAATATCAGTGTCATGAAGAAGACTGTCTTGTTTAGTTTTAAAATATTATTAAAAGGTATTTTGCCTGTCAAAAAGTGAAGAAGTGATCTCTGCTAAATAACAGAGGAAGCAGTTCTGTCCTCCATTAAAATAGTTGGTGAATCTTGAGCCAGGAGTGTCTAGATGATGGGATGGTTTGTCCTGGGACTGGTAGCTGAAGACATGTCTTAAGAACATACTGATATGTGGACCTAAGAAGTTAGTAACTTTTAGAAAATGTGTGAAATTCTCTACTGGAATGAATTACACTTGACATTTTCTTTCAACCCCATTTGATTCTACATGAAGCCTTGATATCTTTTTTTATAGACTTCTTAGTCTCTTCTGATAGAAGTACTTTTTTTTCTCCATCATTGGTGCTCCATTATCAGTGAAGCACTTAAAATTTGATATTCCGTATTAACTAGTTTCCCTTAAAAGGATTTGTTCACCTAATTTCTTGCACAAAGGACAAAATACATCCAAGAAATTGTTAAACATTATGGTGATTCATTAAGAAAGGCCTAGAGATGTGTACAAAAAAATATAATATCCGCAATAAATGACAATGCTCATTCATTTTTAAGCAAAGGAAACTGAAAACCGAAATAAAACATATTTGAATTTTCACTTTTATTTTTGTGGAAAGTTTCATTTCTCTAGGTAACCTCTGTAAAATTAGTATAATATGACTATTGCTAACCCTCCTTTGAATAAACCTATCACTTAAATGATCATATGATATAGAAAACAGGTTACCCATGCTCCGAGTCTCGGAGAGTATATACTATCGTATTACATCACATTACAATAGATTTTAACAGAATAAGAAAAATTAAATCTAAATCTGATTTTAACTCATGTATGTTTATTTCCATATAATAATGTTGACACTTTGGTGGTACTTGCATGAGGTCTTTAGGTCCAAAACAATGTCAAATGCTCTTAAATCCTCAATCCTGCTTATGTATCTTGCACCAGTTCCTCAAGATCAGTCCATACTTTCTGGAGGAAAGATGAAAAGAATGAATTTGTTAATGGCCTTCTTTATATACCCTTCCACATACTACTTATCCTCTCTCAAAAAATCCACAAATCAGCTATCGGACTGGGAATTAGGTGTTGAAGAATAACCGGTTTCCAATACTTTAGTGAGCAGTCCAAGCAACCTTTCAAAAATGTCACTTGTGCTTTAGGCCTGGCCCTTTTGCACTGGAGTTGGAGTAAGTTTTACTTAATAATAATGTAGGATTGAACTGGCCAAAACCAAATGTTACATTCTGAATAATGACCAAATTCGTGAAGACTGACATCTGTTTGTAATTAGAAAAGGGCAGCATTTATCAGATAAATGATTCGTTACGAATACCTTTTTCATTTTTGGTTGGGAGAAAGAAACGCTTAGGCTAATTTTGAATTGGGTTTGGAAGGAATTTAAAAAAAAGCAACTAGTAATGCAAATACAAATCTAATAGTTTTCTTGGTCAGGAAAGAAAGAAAATAAAGATGTCATTGGGACATTTTAATATGATGCATTTATAGTTGCATTTGTGAGAAACTTTGCCAAGATTCCTTGCCTAATTAAGCATATTAGAATAGCTTTAAGCAAGAACTTATGCCCATAATACCTTTCAGCCAAAAGAGTGCTTTCTTAGGTATATAAGGTCTTTATTATAGTTTACTCCTTTGGCAGTTTTTCACCTACCTTTTCTACTCCATTCTGTGATCTGGGACAAAGAAGGAATCAGGTGCTCTAATAAGAGAATTTCTGAACAGATATTCAGCAAAGAATCTGCAGGTACTTAGAAGAGGAGATGCATAGAATCTGTAACAAAAGCAAGGCGAGAAAAGATGAGAATAATATATAATCATTGATTAAGATTAAATACCAAATATTCAAAGAATATCCATTAAAGACAGTTTCAGAAGTCATTTTGAGGAGACAAACGTTCTTAGTTGAAAAGTGGAACAGAAACTATAACTAACTGGAAGAGGAAAGAAGGAAAAGAGTTAGAAATAATCACAAGGACGAGACCCACTTGTAGAAGAACTTTGTTTTGTAATAAGGTAGTCAAAGGCACAAAGTTTGTGAAATGAAGAGATTACAGCAAGAACATATTTACCAACATGATTATGCCTGAATTTTGATTGCAATATTGCCGCACTAGTTAAATACTATCTACCTAAGAAAGACTTAGACTTTAAATGGCTAGACTGTTTCTTGAGGGGTATCTATCTCTCATGATGTAAGTATAAGAGACTGTTTTGGATTGTGTTTGTCTCGACATTGTTGCCATACCATTTAGGACTTCTTGATCTAGGCATCCCATCTATCAGCTCAAGGTATCTTATCTCTATACAATTTGCGCCTTGGCATCCCATCTCTGAGAGGACTGGGATATCTCCATACAATTTACGACTCCTTGGCCTTGGCATCCCGTCTCCGGGAAGACTGTGATATCTTATCTCCATACAATTTACAACTTCTTGGCCTTGGCATCCTGTTTCTGGGAGGACTGTGGTATCCGCTCCATCAGCATGAGACCCAAACAATGCTCAGCAGTGTCTACGGAGCAGCGCTTGCACTTGAGTGGGGTGAAGAGGAGCGCCAGAGTACGCAGAAAGAGGGCGGACTCTTCAAGAATGGGGACATAGGCTTCTTTCATGGAACATCACCAGCACCGAGGCACCTCTACCTGCACAGAAGCGGAGCCAATGACACTTAGCTGGACTGGTGGTGGTGGTAACTATAATCTTGCTGCACCTCTCCTGATTTCTTGCTTTTCTTTCTTTTTTTCTCTTCTTCTTCTCTCTGTCCTATTGCGCTTATGAGAATAGAGCTTACAAGGCTGTATGGCATTTGACCCCGTTTCTTAATCTCACTCTTGGGATCATATCGAAACCTCCCCCGACAGTGGATCGGGACAGTAAGGCAGCACTACAAGAAGGTGCTCCCCGCTAAGCCCAAACCAGCAATTTCTGCTTTATGTAGGCTTCATGCAAAGGCAGAGTTAACCTAAAGCAAAACCATTTCTCCCTTCTTGGACAGGGACTGTAGTAAGACAAGGTAAAGATAAGGCTATATCTTCCTTCCACATTGCCAGTTGCAACACAGGCTAAAATATTCTTGGAGAATATCTCTTCTCCTATGATGTTCCTGTTTCTTTGACACAATTAAAACACTGAGAAAAAAAATAAAATCAAGCAGAGATTATTCGATTTTTGTATTTTTTATAAAATATTCTTTTTTTTTTTTTTTTTGCTGTTCAGCTTTTCTGGTGAAACAGCAGAGAGATACATGCCAAGACTGTGAACAGGGGTCTCTTAAGGAAAATTTTCTTCCAGTTTACACAGTGAAGTAATAATTGCTACAAATTCAGATAGATTACAGCTAGACAATCCTGACATGTACTGCATTCACATTAGACTCTCTACTATGTCTTTGCAAAACAGTCATATTATTATAATGAATCTTACATCCTGAACATTATATTTATAAAGCAACATGCAAAGATTACTTAAGATTTAGGTAGAGTCTTGGAAAAGCAATGAATCATTATATTTTGAGAGGAAATTATGTTTGTAAATAAATGTAATCTTTAAAAGGAACCAGAATATTATCTGCAATCTTTTCCAGCTGTCTGTCAATTTTTTGCCTGTTAAGTCTCAAACAACTCCGAATTCTGGCAGACTTTTTCTTTTTTTTTTTCTTTTATATATATATATATATATATAAGAAGTTATCTACATGAATATCCATGAAAGAAATAAAATGGTGGTAGGAAGACATTAAGTGACTGCATCAATTTCTGTGGGTATTACAGTGATACCATTTATAGGAGTATTCATAAATAAAAAGTATCTGCCCTCCTCCTAATTCCCTTTCAGGCAGGGGTAGTCATAAACTGGTAAAGCCATTTTCTGTAAGAATGCAAAAGTGAAGAGAGATCATTTTTGAAGAAAATAATGCTAGTTTGCTCTTTTCCAAATAAGAACTTCACAAGCTCAGCTTGGTAGGCAATGTTGCATATATTATTTTTCATCTGCTGGAATGGTTATCTGAAAAGTATTGTTTGCAATATAGTGATTTTTACTGCAACCACAGCAAAAAAGTATATATTTTAAATGAAGCTCAATAAAAGTTTTGCTGGAGAAAAAGAGCAAGTTTGAAAAAGGTAATTGAAATGAAAGTTTGGCACCTAGGAACTTTTGAAAACCAGACTGGCTTCCTAAGGGGCCTGTCTGAATCTTAAAACATTTAAATGTTCATAATGCATCCTCTGTAATAAGCAGATCTCTCTCAATACAAGCAAGTAATTAAGATTTAAATATGAAAGGACATCATTGATATCTATGTTTCATCCTACTTAATTACCCATATATCTATATCAACAACAAAAATTTAGATCCAACCTATGCTAAAGTCTGTATTTTTGTTGCTAAGATTCCCTACATCATATGTAAAGGACTGTTTCTAGGCTGCTCAGAATTACTAAAGCTTTGACAGGACTTCCCTTTTCTGATGGACTACTTTGACGCTCCCCTCCTCTTGGTGCTTGCTATATCTGAGAGGTCTCTCTTTGCCAGAAGTTCACAGCCTAGGGAACAGGGGAAAGGTAAAAAGTCATCCATAGTAATTATGTAGTAATCTGGAAAATACTGGCTTTTAGTTCTTAATTCAATTAAAATTTACCTGCATCATTTACTTGAGCAAAGAGGGTAACTGAAGTGCTTCCCCTACAGAAATGTCCTCATTGCTGAAAACAGCTCATGAGGCTCTGTCTCCAGGTGTTGCTGTGGATGATTACTTCAATCGTGAAGTTCAGTAACAGAGTTTTTCGGTAGGCAGATATTTCTACAAAAATAAACAAATAAAAAAAATGGACATTCCAAACCACTATTTTCAGTATGCTGTGACCTTTTTGTGTCAATTTTCAGTCCTTCTAAGTCTCTTTTACGAGAGAGGATGAGTGCCATAGCTCAGCCTTCCACAACACTGTATCTGCCCAAGTAACTAGTACATCCTGCATTTATGGGGCTGCATCAAGATAATTATGGCATATGAGATCCCTGGCAAGAGCCAGGGATTTGTTACACATCCCTCGGCCTCTACCTAATGCCGTGAACTTTCATCCCCTCTAACACTTTGGATTTTATAGGAAGCCCTTACTCAGAGACACAGGTTTCAAAAGCAGAAAGTTACCCGACTCCTTTCTATCCTTCTCACTCTTGAGCCTGAATTTAGCACAAGCATCAGTGAGTTGCCAAGCCAGTCAAAAGTGTTATTACTTCTAGCAGGTATGAAGCAGTTTGGAAGTGTCCATGATGGAGATAAATCATTAACCTTTTCCAGCAAGGCACTCTGTTCCAAAAGGCAATAAGAGTTCACTGCAGCGAACATTGCTCCAAGGCATGGCAATTTTAATGAAGAATGAGCTCCAAGAAGATTCATGTGGTTGGAATTGGAGGCAGGCGCTACTGTCATATGGTCACTGAGGAGTGCTAAGAAGAGCCTTTAAATCACATGTGGACCTACAGATAGGAGAAGTTACTGGAGAAGAAAAGGATGAGGAAAAGGAAGGCTGGCCTAGTTGATGGAGTGTCTTGCAGTATCTTGCGATGAAGTGAGGATCTTCAAGAACAAAGGCTGTACAAATGGTTCATGTACTAGGGAAAAAGCTTAACAGCTAGATTTCTCGACAGGCTACATAGGACTAGAAAAATTCTGCTCAGGAAGAAATGAGAATCTGAGGGATTAGATAAGAATGTTAAACTCGCAAACAAGGTGTCCAAGGATAAACTAGAATGAGCAAACTAATTGTGAATGCTTAAAAGATGGCAGGAAGCAAGTGTAAAAGTTAATTAGGAAATGAGGGCAGGGTGCTTAAGAGACTGTTCTAGTGGAGCACAGGGTAGTGGGCTGATGCTCTTGTTCTCAGGCCTAACAGGGGTGTGCTGCTACAGCAATATCCTAGCTGCTGAAGCAGAAGTGAGCTCTTTAAATAGCCTGAATATAGCCAGGAACTGCATTCGCTTAGGGCTACAAACTTGTTATGTGAGTCAGCGTCCATGAACCCCACAGAGTCATGATTAGCAGGGTCCCACTATCAAGTGTTAGAGAAAAGACAGGGTTCGTTATCACCATTAAATCTAGTTCAGGTAACCTATGAAATATTTAGGCTCTGTCTCCCCTTTCTGTCCATGTTGGCTTTTGAACCTCTTCTATCATTCAGGGAATTGGTTTCTCTTAGTATTCTCCCCTCAAAGTACCTTACCTCCTCCAGGATTTTTACCTTTGCTATCTTTTGCCCATAATGGCAGCTATAACAGGAATATCACTTTTTACAGTTCCTGTCTTCTTGTAGGATTGATTCTCTATCTACTGAAGTGAACAGTCAAATTCTATTTTGACTCCAAAGAGAACAAGGTCTGGACCCATTTGTTGCTTATGTGTGTTATACAACAGGGAAAATTCAGTGTCCTGGTAACACAGACATTTATTTTGTTTCTTCCTACTGAAACATCTAAAATCTTTTTCAGAAGCCCTGCCAGGCTGCTGAAATTTCATAAAAATGTATGCCAGATGCTCATATTCTCCAGAGGATTCCCCCAAACATCCCTACCTCAGGGAGCCAGGATCCTTATGTCCTGCACTTCACAGTTAAAATGGATTTGGGGGCATCTAAATATCAACATCTGTCCTTAAAGTGAGTGATGTACTTGAATAATGCGCTAAATCTTATCCATGCCCTATAGAAGTGGGTAAAAAATGTATCGCATACAAATGCCTGAAGAGGATGCTGAAATGATTCCTGATAGAAAACCCTAAAAAATAAATCTAAACATAGCCGAAAGCTGATAATTCAAATGTATTTAAGACTGGTTTAGAACCCAAGTTGCATTTGTTTTCTTTTTCAAGAATCTTATAGAGCAACATGGCCTTCTCAGAGAATGGCTTGCATAATTTGGGAAATATAGGAGTTGTTTATACTGGGCTTAGTGTAATATGTGATTCTAAATTAATACAATTATTCAGCATCCTGCCCAGGGGTCTATATGAGCAAATGTCTACAGTATGTGTCAAAGCATTTTCACTGAATTTTGCAGTTTCCCATATCACATATGCAATAAATTATTCAGACTTTTTTTTCAAGGTCACATGTCATGACACCAGTGGCTAACCACATGAGATCAGCATGTCTGCTTAACTGTGCAGCAAAAAACAGTGCAATATTTAATTTGTATAAATTTGCATGTATGCCAGTTTATAGTGCCGAGTATCAATTCTTCAGTGCAGGGGAAGAAAAATACAGTTTGTATTCCTACTCCTGAGACAAAATATGAATTGAATTATAGCACACTTCTCCTTTTGAGATATTTCTATATCTGCAATTCTAGTCTTGATCTGATCATTATGCCTCATTCTCTTACTAAAGGCAAAGTGCTGCTGCTCATTTTCCTGTTGATGCATCCTAGAATAAGAAAATAAGGCAGCAGAGATATCTTCTCTCTTGTTACTGTAGAAATATAATAGAGCAGGGAGCATCTGAACCAATGTATTTCAAAATAATTCCCTAACTTTTCCTTATTTATTCACCTTTTAGGAAGCGGGTAGGTAACACCCTGCCTTCCCCTAGCTAAGGAGGCTCAGGTGTTGCCGTTCAAACGGCGCGGCGACCTGGTTCAGGGACGGCACGGCGACCACCCCCAGGCCGCTCGGGCCATCAGCTCGCTGACACCAATGTGGTGGATGGCAAATGGCGTTTATTGATGGGTAACAAGGTGTTATATAGCTAAGGTTTACAACGTCACATCCGTCTGCTTACATCATAAACTAAATGCTATTGGCTATTAGGGGCCCTATCTTTCCGTACAGCACGATATCTTCCAGCCGCCGGACCCTATCTGCAACAATTTCCCCCCTCCCTATGCATAACAAAACTAGCTAAAATACAACTATCTTATTCTTACTTATTCTTATTACTATCTTATTCTATTCTTATAGTTTATACCAATCTTAAAATTATATATCATAAACTTGACATAAAAACATAAGGCACAAAGAAGAAGGCACGTAGAAGGTAGGGGATGACAGGTAATACCAGGGTGTAGGAATAGAGTGTACCTTGGGATAACGGGGATAATACTGAGTGGATATATTCTTAAAGCAGTTGTCGGTGTTCTACTAACATGATGTTAACCTTCTCTAGCCGACTCTTGACAAACGGCATGAGCTTATTCAATATACAGGGTCCAAAGATTAGCGTCATCATGATCATTGTGATCGGCCCTATCAAGGTGGATATCAGGGTGGTTAACCACGGCGAACCGGTGAACAAATTTTCGTACCAGCTGCGTTTGGAACAGGGTTCAATGGGTGCTAGTTGGCAAGGCATGGCACTGAAAACTGGCGGCCCTGTAGTTATTTTTGTACTAATTGCTTGAGTTTGTTCGATCTGTTCAAGTACCCCATTTAAAGGGCTGGTGTGACTCTACCTGTCCTATAGTGACAAGCTGCAAAATTAAGATAACGCCAAGGCATTGCGGCCCCGTCTTGCGGAGGCTGTTTTGTTGTTTTCTGGATTCGGTCAGCATGGAACTCACAGGCTCAGGCGGGACACTTGTCACCGCAGCGTACTGGTTACGGGAGCGTCCGATGATCCGGTCCTGTGAACAGAAACTCACAATTTTCATTAGTTTTATTTTGAAGGTAACAGCCACCTGAATTGGGGTCAGATGCTCTTCCTTTGCAACATGCTTAATCATGTCTGCCCCTGCCGGTTTTTCTTTAATTCGGATGGGAATATTTTGGCTCTTAGTTCTTTTTACCTTCTTTTTCTCCTTCCTTAAGTTTGAATCAGTTGTGAGCCACTCGTCCTGACTAGTGTCTGATCCGGAGTCGGAACTCGACTGACTGGTCACTTCCGGGCTCCGGTACTTTTTCGTTGGGCTCCAGCCCCGCCTACTTCCGTCCCACCTACTTCCATTGCGGGCGGGCTGTTCTCCCCCTCTTGGCTCGCCCCGCCTTCTACCCGCGGAGGCGTGTTTTTTGAAACGACCGCTCTGATCGGTTCTCAGCCCCTCACTCGGGCTTCCTCTCGGCCCCTCACTCGGGCTTCTCTGATTGGTTCTCGGCCCCTCACTCGGGCTTTCTCTCTGCCCCTCACTCGGGCTTTTCTGATTGGTTCTCGGCCCCTCACTCGGGCCTCCCTCATCTGTCCGGTCAGGCTCAATGGTTCTCAGCGCCTCACTCGCACGTCCCTCACCTGTCTGGTCACTCCCATTGGTTCTCGGCGCCTCACTCGCGCCGGGGGCGCCCTCGCCCGCCCTTCCCCTTGCGGCTCGGCGCCATTTTGAGGGGCATAGGGTGGTGGCCTGGCCCAGACGTCCCCATGCTCTGACTTCTTTTCAATGTTCCTAGCTTCCTCGGCTAGCTCGCTCCAAACAGATTTCAGCTGTTTCTGCTCCTCTGTAAGTGGGACGGGGTTTGGGGATGGAGGGGATGTATCACCCTCTTGCAGACCTTTAGGCTCAGCAGAATTGCCATCATCTGGGGGGTGCAAAGTCTGTGCGGCTGCCCCGACTCCCATTTTCGGGGTGGCCAACAAACAGTCCCTTACTGCTACCCAGGTCTCCTGCTCTTTTCTAGCTTTCTGCAAGGCTTGTACAACTTTTCCCCAAGCCTTAAGGTTTTTCCCACAACCCGAAGACATCATCTCCTCGGCTAACGCCTTAGTACATTTGTCCCACACTTCAGGGACACGCTTCAGGGACTTCAGAATATCCACCGGCTGGTCTATAACCTTAATTTTTAAAAGCCTCGCAACAGCGAGAGTAAAATCTTTTGGCTTACAATCAATCCCCCAATGCTTATGTAATTGTGATACGACCTTCACGAGGGCTTCCATCCTCCTTGTTGGTCCGGGAGCGTCCTCTCCGCTGGGCTGGTCCACTCACTCCGGCTGCCGTTCACCCGTCCAGGCGATGACTTCCCAGGTTTCGGCACCACTTGTTGCCGTTCAAACGGCGCGGCGACCTGGTTCAGGGACGGCATGGCGACCACCCCCAGGCCGCTCGGGCCATCAGCTCGCTGACACCAATGTGGTGGACGGCAAATGGCGTTTATTGATGGGTAACAAGGTGTTATATAGGTAAGGTTTGCAACGTCACATCCGTCTGCTTACACCATAAACTAAACGCTATTGGCTATTAGGGGCCCTATCTTTCCGTACAGCACGATATCTTCCAGCCGCCGGACCCTATCTGCAACACTCAGGGGAGTTTTAAGTACAAACCACAGCTCTTAGCGCTTCCCAGAAGGTGAAAAAATCCTAGTGAAGGATTCTTAGTTCAAGAGGAAATTTCTCATAGACAAGTGGATGTTATTCTGATAGGTCTGAATCATGGTTGTATTAAAAAAAGACCAGAAAAGTTCAGAGGATATCATTATGCAATTAATTCCTGCCTGTACTCTCAAGATAGATAAGTGGTAGAATAGTCTCAAGCTATTTTTATTGGAAGAGGCTCTGTATTAATTTTGCTAATGGTTTGTACACGATCTGAGTTAATTTATCACTCAGCTGCTCATCCTGGAGGTACTAAAAGTGTGTGTGAACAAGTAAAAGATCATTAGTGCAGGCGTATGGAGGAGCAGGGTCTCTGTGATGGTGAGCCAAAGACCTTTATTTAGGGTTGAACTCAACTTAGATGATAGTTTCTGACCCTGGAGCAGCCCCTGCCCTGCCTGGCAGCACACGGAGCCCAGCAACCCAACCAGCCAATCAGGCAGGTGATCCCGCGCTGACCATGCGCGAGGCCGCCCAAGGAGCTCCCTGGTCACACGCTGGCTGCATGGCTGCAGCTCCCGCCTCTCCTGCTCAGCTCCCTCGATATGCCAAGGAGACACTGCCCGTCGCTGGGCCCAGGCTGACTGCAACATATCCCCCTTTTTTGTTTTTTGCCATTATGGTTCCAGTGAGGATAATGAAGAAAGGGAGGAGGAGGCCGCCTCTAGTGCCAGTCGTACCCATCGCGCAGGATTCCACTGTGGGCTTTGATCTGTGGAGACTCGCCCCCATGTTATCAGTAGTACTGCTTTTCCCATCGACCCATCCCTGGGTCCCGCACCTCCATCATGACTTTACTAAGTAAGTTAGGTTGGTTCTTTTCCACCAACATGCCGCAGCATTGGCAGGGCCTCATCTGCTTTCCTTATCCTTGTGGTAACATATTTGCCATAGCAGAATTCGTACTTCCACCAACCAACCTCCCCCATGGAAGCAGTAGGAACCACTAAGTAACTCCTTTATAAGTTGGTCATCAGTCAGTTTGGAGATATGGGTTGCTCCCAAAGTCAATAGTTGGTGGTTTCCAACAGCAGCTGGTTTATGGATGGAAGAAAATTTCTCTTTTTTTTGTTGAATGCATTTCTTTCTCCTTAATTTTTCTAAAAGGCATCTTCATCAATTCTTGCTGTTTCTCCAGCTGTTCCAGGTTATGGGGTTTAAGTAGTGATCCTGCTAGTGGCTGGCAAAAGATGTCTTTGACAGGGGAAGCCCTGAACCTATATTTAGGATGGCTGCATAACAGAGGGGTCAGTATAACTACTTCATATTCACAAGTTGTGATTTTGACAATGGAGAGGATCTCGTGCTTAGCTTTGGATGGCAGGTGTACATCACTGTGCTTGATCTAGGTAGGTTTTGTCTGAAGCTACAAGGTGTGTATTTCCCATTTCTACAGGATAGTATGGAGTCATTTGCTTTTCTGTATTTTTTGTAGGTATCTCTTTTGCACTCTTTTGGATTTTCCTTTTCTTCTTGATCTGGTTCTGATGGTGGGTTCTTTATCATAATTTACCCAAGACAGTATTCTTGCATATTTGTTTCCTGACCAGTTTCTTTCTCTTCTTAAAAAGGCGTTCCAACAATTCTCCTGGAGTAGGACCATAGTAGTCCTTCTCTTCTTCTTCATTGCCACTGCATATGAGCAGAAGGATATCCCCAGCGGTCATGACGATGTGGTTACACAGAGCGCCACTCATGAACAGGCTGAGCTCGGTGCCGGGCCAGCTCGCCCTGAAGGAGGCACTACGGCACGGCCCGCCCCCCTGCCAACAACAGGATCCCGCCGAGCAGCGCGGCCACCCCCGGCTCCAGCCCGCGCCGCCACCGGCCCGTCATGGCGCATGAGGGTCATGCCAAGCCGAGCCGGCGGAGGCGGTCGCGGAGCCGCCGCTACCGGCCCCCGCCGCTGGCCACGTCTGCCCTGTCCCGTAGTATCACCCCAACCTTATCCCACGTTGCCGGGTCGTACACTGTATGAGTATTTAGATGCGGTTCTTGCTCATGCGCCCATATCAAGCTCTGTTTCAAATCAGCCACCTCTCCCGCATTCTTCTGCTCCTGTGTCATGGAGCTCCCCATCGTTCTCGACTGCTTACCTGCGGGTGGTGGAGGAATACGCTGAGTTAACACATCTCAATATGAGTGATAGGCAGTATTCACTTTATTGCCCGAGACAGCGCACATTTATACAGTTACAGCTAGAGCATGCCAACGTGTCAGTCGGTAATTGGTTGCTAGCGGTATTTGATTGTTTATTAGAAAGATTACTTCAGTCTGGCCAGCCCAGATTACGGTCGATAAGCAATGCAGCTTCTTCATTCTTCCTGCCTTATCCCCTCAAAGTTGTTTACGAAACTAGCCAAGGACAGAGTGTCCTTGCCTTACCAGCACGTCGTCAGCACTTCTCTCCTGAGGCGTAATCTCCCAGAAGGCCCTGCTTGCTCAGTTGCAGGCCTGAACCAAAGTCAGTGGATTCATACTCATGTCCACGCTCTCGTAGCCAATCCCCAACACTTACCTCTGTCCTGCAGGAGGCACTTGTGTGCGCGCGGCTTCCTTTCAGCCTTTTTTCAGTTGAGCTATGCTCCGGTGCGACAAGCGCGTCTGGCGCCTATCTCTGTCCCTGTTCAGGCGCCATTTGTTGCACCTTGTGAAGGAGCGGACTCAGTCCTTCTGTTCCTTCATTAGATATGAACCCATAGCTCCCAATTGCTTACCTCTTTCCTTTCAAGAGGCTTTTAGTGCATGTACAAAGGACGCTTCCTTTCAGCGTGAATCCCGGAGTTCAGCTGGGTGGTGCAACCACAGAGACAGCTAGTCTTTGAGCCTCACATTGGGCGCCATTTGCGGGCGTATTGAGGAGCAGGGTCTCTGTGATGGTGAGCCAAAGACCTTTATTTAGGGTTGAACACAACTTACATAGTTTCCGATCCCGGAATAGCCCCTGCCCTGCCCGGCAGCACGCAGAGCCCAGCAACCCAACCAGCCAGGTAATCACGCGCTGACCACACACAAGGCCGCCCAATGAGCTCCCTGGTCACACGCTGGCCGCGTGGCTGCAGTTCCCGCCTCTTCTGCTCAGCTCCCCCCATATGCCAAGGAGACACTGCCCATCGCCGGCCCCAGGCTGACTGCAACACACTAGGACAGGAATTTTTGGTTGTGCTGCTTTCTCTGTTCATCCTTTGCGTTGCAGACATATAACATTGCAAACTATAACATTGCAGAAAATAAGCACAGAGGCTAGAAAAGATGCTAGAGTTGGTGCCTTCATGAACAGGACTATGGCAAACAGTAACACTTTAAATCAGGTTGCCGTGAATCAGAACTACCTTGAACACAATTGGATTGAAATATTTAACACATTTCAACTATTTGAGAAAACCAGAATTAACAGCAATAACCAGCACAGGCTTAGATAAATAAAATGTACATATTTTGATTTGTTCTAAGCAGTATTCAAAAATTAAGGGATGGAAAGAACACAGTGTTTATAACATATGCATGGACTTCAGTGCAAATAATGACGGTATTGGCATTTTGGGGTTCTTTCACGGTTTTTGTTTTAATAGACATTGAATTGTTGGTTGCTTTAATATACCGATCTTGTGCAGTATATTTTAAAGCATTATCCTGCATCATTCTGTATTACATGAAAAGGATCATCTGTGAGTTCCAGTGGGATGCATTCTAATCATGCTGCAGTGGTGCAAAACTCAAAACTGACACTCAAGAGGAGAAAAATCCACAGAAAAATAGATTTCTTCCAAACGATTTGCCTGATGTTTCAATTTGTAATTGACTTTAGAATGGTATGCCCAACAGGAATTACATCCTATGCGATATAGAAAATAGAGAAATGTTTTTTGGAAGAGTATTCTTACATTTTATGATCCTGCTGTGCATGGTTGGTTAATAACTTGCTTTTAGAAGAAGCAGTTTCAAGTAGGTATTCCTAGTAGTAATCTATTTTCAATTGGAAAGTAATTTCTTCTAATTTCACAAATTACTTAGTTTAGTAAGTGTTTCATAAAATTAATATTATGCTTTGCAGATAAAATCTGAAATACATCAAAATACATTTGAAAGTTTTGAGATTCAGAAGTGTGAGTGCTTGCTGGGAAGAGAAGATTTTTCCGTTAGCTATCCTGCTTTTTTGTACTATGTATCTATGAAAACTGGTTCTAACTAAACAACCTATCTACTTCCTTTCTAGTATTGTACATAAGACAAAGCAATCTTTTTATCAAGATGAAAGTTTATTTCCTACAGAGGACAAAAAATAAAATTTATTTCTGGGTCCAAAAAAACTCAAGTTGTATAAGAGGCTATTTTACTACATGAGTAGAAAGATCTTTGCATGAAATAGTTTATGCTCATCTCTTAACAGTTCTAATACTAAGAGAAAACAGCAAATATCACAAGAAAAAGTTCTGACTGGGTTTATGTTTGTCTCATGAAAAACAAACTCTTATTATTGCTCTTCTGTTTCCTATTTTCCTGTACGAAGACAGGAAAGACAGAAAGACTTTCCTTCAGTGTTTGTAAAGACCGCGTATAAAATGACGTATTCAAAGGTTGAAATGGCTTTAGTGGTTCCCTTTTATTCTTCTTTTGACTTTTGAATGATTCTTTGTCTTCTGCATTCAGCCACTATCAGAAAAAAAGAACCACCATGTGAAAGCCAATGAGGACTGAGCAAATACTTTACATTTCCATCTATGAATATTCATGTGAATAAAAAAGAGCATAAAAAGCTGCTCAGAATGTGCTTGTTCCTCTCTTACGTTCACTTTCCATGACTATTCTAGCACAAATAGGTGGAAATAGTATACATTTTAATCCATATGAAGAGAGAGAGGGAAAATTTGGGGTTGATAACATGTAACATTAAAAATGTGCTTCTTCAGGGTTTTAAAGATAGTTGATCCTACCTTGTCTTCATATTTTTTTTTTGATTCAATTTCTTTTTGGTCTCTTCCATCCTTCTTTTCAACAATCCAAAGAATTTAGGACAAATTAAATGCAGGCATTACAGATTGAAGTATTTGAAGAATAATGCTGAAAACAAGTATTTAATTGATCTTAAACTGTTCTTGGAAACTTCCAAAGAATCAAGTCTAGGTTAGCTAATTATTCAACTATTCTTTGCTTTGCTCTAAAATGTAGTCCTTCAGACCCAGAGTGAGAGAGAATGTATTAAGCAACAAAATGAGGCTTTTCTTCACAAAAATACAGGTGCCTTGAAGGGCTGGAGATATTCAGAGGTATGTCCTTGTGAAATGTTGCAGTTTGAAAGCCATAATGTTAGTGGTGGGGGGGGGAGGAAGGAGATATCAAATCAATATCGGATTCACAAACAGTCTGTGAACCATAGGTCCGATCGCCTTCCTAGGAGCGAATCGAGTTCCCAAATAATGTTATCACCTATAAGCTCGACCCTGGCAGTATCGGATTCACGAACAGTCCATCAACTGTAGGTCCGATCGCCAATCGGTGTAGTCCTTCCTCACTGCCACTGGATATGAGCGGAAGTATATCCACAGTGGTCATGATGATGCAGTTACACAGAACACCACTTGTGGGCAGGCTGAGCTCGGTGCCGGGCCAGCTCGCCCTGAAGGGGTAGCTGCGGCACAGCCCGCCCGACGCCCACACCAGGAGCCCGCTGAGCAGCGCAGCCGGCCCTGCGCCGCCCCATCATGGCGCCCGAGGGTCGTGCTGAGACGAGGCGGCCGCGAAGCCGCCACCACTTGCCACGTCTGCCCTGTCTCGTAGTATCACCCCGACCTTATCCCATGTTGGCGGGTCATACACTGTATGAGTATTTAGATGTGGTTCTTGCTCATGCGCCCATATCAAGCTCTGTTTCTAATCAGCCACCTCTCCCGCATTCTTCTGCTCCTGTGTCATGGAGTTCCCCATCGTTCTCGACTGCTCACCTCCATCTTGCAGGAGGCACTTGTGTGTGCGCAGCTTCCTTTCAGCCTTTGTTCAGTTGAGCTACGCCCCAGTGCGACAAGCGTGTCTGGCGCCTATCTCTGTCCCTGTTCGGGTGCTATTTGTTGCACCTTGTGAAGAAACAGACTCAGTCCTGCTCCTTCGTTAGGTATGAACCCATAGTTCCCAACTGCTTACCTCTTTCCTTTCAAGAGGCTTTTAGTGTATGCACAAAGGACACTTCCTTTCAGCATGAATCTCAGAGTTCAGCTGGACAGTGCAAACGGAGAGACACCTAATCTTCGAGCCCCACGTTGGGCACCATTTGCAGGTGTACTGAAGAGCAGGGTCTCTGTGATGGCAAGCCACAGATCTTTATTTAGGGTTAAACGCCACTTACAGAGCTTCAGAGCCCGGAGCAGCCCCCGCCCTGCCTGGCAGCACGGAGCCCAGCAACACAACCAGCCAATCAGCCAGGTGATCACTCCGAGGCTGTCCAATGAGCTGCCTGCTCATGCGCTGGCCATGTGGCTGCAGCTCCCGCCTCTTCTGCTCAGCCCTGCCGGAGGAGACACTCCCAGTCACTGGCTCCAGGCTGACCCAAACACTTTTCTACATTGTAAATTGTTGATTATATGCAGGAGGTTGATTTTTAACCAACGTTTTACTTATTTCATCCAGTCATAGATATTGTGAATGTAGAATGAAGATGTTTTACACAGGTGTTAAATTCCTTTTTCTTAACATGAGAAATAGTTACTTGGTAAAATTTTACCTACAAAAGCACATTCTTGTGAGTATATCCAAGAATGCACAAGTGGTTGTCTTGTACTTCATCTAGGTAGTTTTACTGAGCCTCAGGTGGTGAATTAAATCCAGGCAAATATTCTTTTGATATGGTCTGAGATAAAAAGAACCATGCCAGGTGGGAGTGAAGCACAACATTTAATAAAAGAAGGAAGAAGCAATATTACCTAGTAATAGATCACTTGACAGTGTGAACTTAAACAACTCAATTGACTGACACAAAGATTTGGGAAAACAACCATTATAGACAAATGGTTTGTCAAACAGGGAGTAGAAAAACTGGCTTCTAAACCAGTCATTGCTACTGACTCATCTTATTAAAATGGCTTGCCTGGCTTATACATCACCAGATTCCTATAATTTCTTGCAAGGTCCTTTTTTGTCAGCTGCTACTGTGGCACTGTGTGTGAATGTCTAAGTGACATTCGGTAAAGGCAAAATATTTTAAAAGAAAACGGTGTCATAAATATTCTGGAGACTGTGAGTCACTTTTCTTCTGTGGAAATGTTATAGTGGAACATTCTGCAAGTCTAAAACGCAAAGTCTCTAAAAGGCATTCATTAAGAATGTACCAGACTAGCAGCCCTCAATGAGACTAAATGGAATTCTAAACAAGGATCTATTAAGCTCCCAAAGGATACCAACACATTATTTCACTTTTCATCTGCACTGTGGATTGCATCATTACCATGTGCTATGATACCTGAAAATAAATGACCCACTGTGACACTGAAACCAAGGTGAGTAAATCTATGGGCAATCTGAAGAATCATTTCATGAGCAGAGTGCTTGGCCTTTCATTGTTGGTAATGACAGAAGATTTACAGAGGTTATTGGTCATTTTAATGATTTCGTGCTGTGATATTTCCCCAGATGGGAGAGAGATGTTTGAAAGAGGAAGGAAGGGAGGCAAGAAAATACCCATTCATTAATTTTGCAGATGATTAGTATGGATATGAATATAAGCAGAGATGATACATATATGTAATCCACAATATTCAAACATCCTCTGTAATTGGGAATTTTTTCATGGCAGGATGGATTATGGTCAAAAAAGTAACACAAAATGATGCAACGCTTTTGCCTTTTCTTTGTCTCCTGTATTAAAGATATAAAAAAAAGATTTCTTTTTGTTGTAACTTGATTTGTAACATTAAGAAAAGGATAGCAAACCAATAAAATAAAATGAGGTGATGCGCTATCAAAAAGGTAGTCCTTAAGGAAAACCAGAACTTTAACAGTAGTACATCAAGGAACATCAAGTCTAAAACAGCACTTTGTGATCATAGAATCATAGAATGCTTAAGGTTGAAAGGGACCTTTAGAGGTCATCTAGTCCAAGTCCCCTGCACATGCAGGGTCACCTAGAGCACGTGGCACAGGACTGCATCCAAGCGGGTTTTGAAGATCTCCAGACAAGGAGACGCCACAACCTCTCTGGGCAGCCTGTTCCAGTGCTCTGTAACCCTCACCGTTAAGAAATTTTTCCTTAAGTTCCCGTGGAACTTTTGATGCTTTAGTTTCTGGCTGTTTCCTCTAGTCCTATCGCTGGCCCAAAATAATAGGCTGCTGACTTCCCTATCACATCATTTAATTTTTCAATCTTTCTCACTTCCTGTTCAAATAATGAAATAAAATTGTAATTCTCCCTCCATCAAAACAAAAAAAAAAAAGAAATTTTTGGGGTGAAACTTGCTTGTATTTTATTTGATTTGCAGATAACCAGAAGACTCTAGTCTTCATCTTTTATCAGGAGCCTGACTTAGGAGCTTGGCAAGTGGGGACAAAGATGGGGACAGGGCTGGTAGTGCCCCCAGGGCCTGGACACTCAGGAAGGACAGATAGGTCAGGGCAGGTCTAGGTCAAGACTGCAGCAGACAGTAAATATGAAGACTCTGTAGGTAACAATAAAATGGAAAAGAACAAGGATGTCAAAATAATATCTACCACAGACTATCAAACTTAGAAAAATCCATTATAAATAGTTTTTAAAAATAAAAGGCTGATAACTATGAAAAAGAAATAATCAAAAACCGTGATCAGTATTAAAGATGAATTTTATCAACTCATTTTGGGGGAGAGAAGTATACCAATATGCAGATGGGCCAGGAAGATCGCTGTGTGTGCGCTCTCTGGAGAAAAAGGAAGATGGAGAAAATGATTGAGACGCTTCTTTCCAGATGTGATTTTTCCCAGTAGGCACAAATTCAAAAGAAAGAAAGGAGACAAACAGACTAAAATCAAGAAAATGGTTTAAAATCAGAGAATCTGTAGATAGAGGAAGTAAATTTAAAGGAAAAAAAAAAGAAAAAAAAAAGGAGAGCAGTTCCTTAAAAGTCAGCAGATCTTAAAAAGGAAAAAAACCCACACCTTATATGCTCATTATTAAATGCAAATTATCCTAAATCATAAGATATAAAGTGTAACAAATGTAAACTGTTCAAGGTCCTCAATGTCCTAAAAAAGGAAGCACCAGGAGAGTAGAAAAAAGGGGAAATTATTAAAGACAAGCAGGAAAAAAAAATACACAGAAGCAAGCAAGCCTAAAATTAGAGGGGTCAAGCCAAGCCTCAAAATGAGATGCAACTAGCAAGAAACATAAAGGACAACAAAAAAAACCCATTTTACAATTACATTAGGAAGAAACCCAAGCAAACTATTGGTCCACGTCACCATAGTAAGAGGGAAAACACATATCCAGAGAAGACTTAGTTGTTCTCCAGCTACCTCTGCCTCATCAAATTTACCACAAATCATATGGAGTATATCATGGGCAGCTTCTGCTTACCCTCGATAATTCATGGAAGTTGGAAGATTCAGAAGGTGGTAAAAGGAAATGAAGTATAAGAAGGCGGAGGAAAAGCAGGGAAATAAAGACGGCATGTTCATTCTACCTTCAGTCATCTAATCTAGGTCATCTAGACCTTCCACTGGAAACACTATTTGTCTCCACTGATAAGCTAAGGAACAAAGCTTTGTCTAAACATACATAAATGTATAAAGTAGATGGAATGAACAGTGCCTAACTTAAAAAAAAAATAGCAGTGGAGAAGGAAAAGGAGATGGTGAATTATAGACCAGTCATCTCAATTCAATTCCCAAGAAATTCTAGAATGAACATCTGGAAAATAATGAGAATATGAGTGGCAGAAAGCATAGACTTGTCAAGAGCAAATTGTGTCAAACCACCTGGTTTCTTTCTGTAGCAGCATAACGTGCCATTGGGACGGCATGAGACAAAATATCGAAGTGGTTGAAGAATTTTGCCAGCTTACCGGGCTGCGGGTACAGGCCCCTAAATGCCATGGGTTTCTTATTAGGACTACTAAAGACTCTTATACCATCAATGACTGCAACCCATGGTCAATTGCAGAAACGCAATTGGATATGATAGATCCGGGTAGTTCGGAGAAATATTTAGGCCTAGGGATAGACCCCTGGGTGGGGATATCCAAGCCCGAACTACGAGGGACACTGACCCGCTGGATTGGAAACATCGGGGGAGCCCCACTAAAGCCACTTCAGAAGGCGGATATCTTGAGGACTTATGCAATCCCAAGGCTGCTGTATAGTGCCGATCATGCTGGAATGAACGTCACATACCTCCATTCCCTAGACCAGGAAATTAGATCGGCCGTCAAAGGATGGTTACATCTGCCACCGAGTACGTGTGACGCCATCCTTTATGTGGGGTATAAGGATGGTGGATTGGGACTCCCCCGTCTGGCGAGCCAAATTCCTAACATCCAGGCTCGCAGATTGTTACGGATTGCCCACTCCGAAGATACCATCATTCGGAATGTAGTCCGCCAGGAAGGGATCCAAGAGGAGGTGAGGAAGGTTTGTCAGGACGCCCGCCCGCCGCGATCCAAAGTACCAGCAGTGACGGAGGAATTCCCAACGGTGGCTGCGGAGTCCTTGACGACTGGCGAGCCCTCGTCCGAGTGGGAGAAGGTTGCTCCAAGAGTCATCTATCCCATTCCCTGTAGATGGAGGAAAAGAGAATTTGAGAATTGGACCAATCTAAAATCTCAGGGCCACGGAATTAAGAACTTCGAGAATGATCAAATTAGTAATGATTGGTTAATTCATTATAAAGGTATCCCACATCGCAAAATAATAACAGCCATCCAACTGCGGGCTAATGTATACCCTACTCGGGAGTTTTTGGCCCGTGGATTGGGTGAGGGTGCGGTAAGAGGGTGCAGGCATTGTCCTGCTGAATTGGAGACTTGTGCCCACATAATTGGATACTGCCCTGCGGTTCAAGAGGCACGGATCAAGAGGCATAACATCCTTTGTAGTTTGTTGGCTAAAGAGGCTCAAGGACTGGGGTGGGTGGTATATTTAGAGCCCCACCTCAGGGATAAATCCAACGAGCTCTTTAAGCCTGATTTGGTTTTGGTTAAGGGGATCCGTGCGATCGTAGTGGACGTTACAGTCCGTTACGAAAGCAGGTTATCAACTTTGAATGACGCAGCGGCAGAAAAGGTGGGCAAATATAAACATCTAGTTGAGGAGGTCCGAGCTTTAACATCTGTCTCGGAGATAGAATTTGTGGGTTTCCCGCTAGGAGCACGCGGGAAGTGGTATAACGGCAATGAGAAACTCTTGACCGACCTTGGGCTCTCCCCTAGCCGCCTGAAGAGGATAGCGAGGATCTTTTCTCAAAGGGCCCTCCTATCCTCTGTGGATATAATACATATTTTCGCGAGCCGGGCCAGGCAGATGTAATCATCTGCCTGCGCGGGGGGTGAGAATTGGCATATATAATTGGCATTCTCCCCTAATTAACACCTTTCCGCCCCGGCTCCGTACTAAAGTTATTAACCTCTTTCCCCGACCAATAACATCTGGTCTGCTTGCAACGACCAGACCCACCTTCCAGGGGATCAAATCATTCTTTGATCTCTTGGAACTGTTGGCTCTGGTCCTTGCACCGTTCCCCGCTGGGTAGTGGATAGGGACAGTGGGAGTTAACATCTCGTCCCATATGACGCGTCTTATTAACCGGATTTGACGAGGTGGACGGGCCACCTAAAACCCGGAAAAGGTGCCTTGCAGTATTGCAAGGTTCAATAAATAGCAGCATAACAGGCCTTTTAGATTAAGGAGAAGTAGATGATGTAATACTTTCTGTCAGGTATTAATAAGGTTTTTGAGTATTCCACATGATTTTTCCAGCAAGCTGAGTAAAAATATTCTAGAGAATATCGGAAAAATCTGGGTAACCTCTTGTCTATGTAGCTGTTATTAACATTCCACTGTCAACATGGAAGGCTGAATAAAGTTTCTGCAGCAGCTTGTGCAAAGTCCAGTTTGAGGTTTTCATTAGTAGCTATGATGACAAAATATAAACTATAGTGTAAAATAAGTGCAAAACTAGCCAAAAGAAATCAGTATCAATAAAATGCTGCTAAACTCAAAGAATAAATAGAATGAGGATTCTGAGATCTGGTCTCAGTTCAGATATAAAAAATAATAAAAAACACACACACACAAAGGAGTAATACTTGACAGTATTTACTTATTATATTTGCAGACCCACTTAAGTAGGTAGAGTCACTAAGAGAAAGAACTAGAAATTTAAAATCATCTTAAAAAAAAAAAAAACTGGAGAAATGGTCTAGACTATCTACAGTTCTGTAATGACAAGTGAAAACATACATATGAGCAATAAGCAAATGAGTGGGAAAGCAACCAGCTAGCATTCTACAAAAATTGATCAAGGAGAAGGAGAGCAACATGATCTAAACACAAACAAGGCATCCAATAGTTTAAAGAAAAAAGGACTAAAAATCAGGCTGTGATATTTTAACAGGAAAAACATACATGAAGCATAATGTTTGCATTTTTCTGAAAATATTACATATGTTCCCTGACCTCTTGGGCAATATTTTATAGCCCATAATGCAATATAGCACAAGCAGCAATAACTTGCTTTTGTCCTATTATTTGAGTCATTCCACATTTATTTTCCTCTTTCTTTCTGAAAGTTTCTTACAGGAAGACAGAGTATGCTTCTGTATATAGTTCATTATCACTCCATGAGAACTCTTTTATATACACTATATTACAGATTTCTGCTGTTTAAAAATGTCTCATGTGAGGAAAAAAAACCCCCTCAGACAGACGTTTGATCCAGGCTACTTTTCAAATGTGGCAGAAGCAGCTGAGTTTTCCATACAGTGTTTGCGTGATTCCATATGGGATGTGATGCCTTCTGTGACACCCAGGAAAGTATAATATTGGTGGCAGTTATCATTTAAAGACAAAAATGCATGAAGCAATTTTCCATATGGTATATCCCCCAGTAGAATTCATTTTAATATGAATAATACACAAGATGTATAAAACCTACAGAAATCAATTTGCTTCTGATTTATGAAAGCAAAAGAGAACAAAGAGTAAGCAGGGAGATCCATTTGCCTTGAAGCACATTTTGTCCGCATTTCATTCAGAATGCTTTGTTAATATAAAACGACCTTCAATGTTTACTAATATTTTTCATTTGCAGACTGCTGCAGTCAAACGATACCAAATCATTAGGGAACCCAAAGACTCTGATTCAAAGCCTTGTGAGAATGTTGGCCACTAGAGCACTTAATGTCTGGCAGAAGCTCAAGACTAATTATATGCTCCCCTCTACAATTAAATTATAACATCCTCAAAACTAAAAATAGACACAAATTATATTCTAATGGATGCCAACCACAAAAATAGCTAAAATGAGTTGTCAGATACAAAACATTCTGCATGTTTTCCATTTATGCTTTTAATGCATTGTATACAATATTGGATTGCAAGTTGCAATTTGCAGGTTTTTTCAGGACTATGTATATATTCGTGTCCAGTAAGGATAGTTTTCATTAAAATTGTATGATCTTTTAGTAGGTTATTTCTTCAGAGTTGTGAAGAGAAAGTGAAAAGAATTATTTCAAAAACAAAACACAGTATCAGCAAGGACGTGCTTTCTGAAATAAGAAATGCGAAGTAATAGCTTTTATGAACATCTTTATCTGATTTCTTTTAGCGAGATCTTAGCTTCAGTCACAAGACTACAACCTACTATATGCTTGCTCATCGTTTCCATTGCTGCCAAGGACTACTGGGTTTAAAGCAGAGAGAGATGACAACAGAAGACTCCACAGGACACAGACAGAAAACCAGTTTGCTGTACATTTTGCAGATATGATGTATTTTGTGCAGCTAACAAATAGGAAAATCAATCATTTTCCTAATCCTTTTGGACCCAAATCAACTCTTAGCATTCTTCATTCACAGCTACTGTGCAAGCAATCAAGTCTGGATCCCTCTCCACCCCTACAGCCTTCACTTTTAAGAAATAAGCAAACGTTTATATGCCTTATCTTATATATTTTTGACAATCATGGCAAAATGACTGTGTTAAGTTTGAAACAATCTGAGCTCATCTTGGGAACTTTTTCTATATATGATGGAAAATGTGGGCCTAGCTGAAACACTTTCCTATGTCCAGTTTAGCCGATCACATCTTAAACCTGACCTGTGATCTCAGCCAGATATAATCTTCTAATACATTATTAGACTTGAAAGCTGAGTCATACTTCATTGGAAAAAGGAACCATTTCAGGCTATGCAATTTTGAATCAACCTATAACCTTCATGTCAGTATAATTTGGCAATCTAAATGTATGACTGGGCTGTTTTCAACTGCACCTGAAGTATAAATTACTAGAACACCTTGAAATATACAGGAAAAGATGTCAAAGTTGTTGCAGGATTTTTTAAGATTTGTTTGGACTGCATATAGAAACTTAATAGCTAGCTAACATCATTTTCCTATATCTAGTTTTTAATCAGTTTTATACTACATGGATTTTTGTCTGAACTTAAACTTCCCTCACTTACATATAGGTATATGCAAGATATTTAAAGTAAATCAGTTTATGTATGTGAAGCTGTTTTCATAGAGGAAGAAACGCATACTGGAAACAGGTGTATCTTATAGAACACCTTATTTTTTCATGCTGTTTTTACACTTAGAAATAAGACAAAATTAACGCAGATGGTTTTCACATAGAATTTAGTGCCTTCGGTAGTGATTTGCTGATAGTTAGGCATGTTTGTTATAATTGGAATATTTCCATTGCAACACTAAAAGGTAAACTATGGATCAAAACGAATGCATACATCATTCCAGTATCCAAAGACAAATTATATTCTCACACATGCATACAGAATGGATGACTATATATAAAATTATATATAGTAGACGGACGTAAAAAATGCAAAGCAAATTATCAAGATCCAGAATAGTTCCATAAGCAAAGAGAAAGGTTAATTTGTGGTCTCACAGGGACATGAATGTGCTAGTTAGAAACACACAGGATGATGAACCATCCTCACTAGTATCCTCCAGTGTCATGCACTGGCAATCTCTACAAAGAGTGTAGGACCCTGTGCAAAGTGAGGCCATATTCCCAAAAACCGTGAGCATTACTAACAGCTCTCCGGTGTTCCTCCAGGCATTACAAAAGGTACGAGAGCAGATACACCGAGTCTTACAAGACCACAACAAGAGCCGGAAGCCTATACAAGAGCCAGCTCACCCATACCAACTGGGGGACTTGGTGTACATCAAAAGGTTCCGAACAGCATCATTGAAACCTCGGTGGACAGGGCCACACCAAGTGATACTTCACACTCCAACAGCGGTGAAGGTCACCAGAAAACCTGCATGGATCCATCCCTCCCACGTGAAACCGGCTCCTCCTCAACTGAATCCAGATTCAGATAAGTGGACTATTTCCAAGGACCCTAGTAACCCACTAAGGGTCACAATACAGAGAAAATGAGTAGACAGATATGGGGAGCCTGGTTAATTTTAACAGTGTGTATACAAACTTTGGGGTTAAGATAGGAGCACAGTCCTTATCGCCCCATTAACTGGAAATGGGAAATTAGGGATACTATAACAGGAAGCACAATCCAGTCAATAAGCACTAGTGACGCCCCTGAAATAACCGTTGATTTATGCGAAATAGGATTGCCCATATGCGGGAGGCCAGACACGACTCCTGAAGGCTTCAATATGAGTCTAGCAGAAATCGCTTTATTCGCGTTACAGCTCTCTATTTATCTACTACATTTCTGTTAAGTCATCTAGCCACGCGTACGCTTACATTGCGATTGGTTACATACTACCGTCCACACATCTTCTACTGTACTAGGTTGGCTGTAGATATCGGGGCACACGTTTACATGATTGGCCCGCACACAGTCCTCTATTCTGCACTGATAAGCTTGTTTACAGGTTCTTCCTCTCCTACTTCTGTGTTCTTCCAGCTGGTGACTTTCCCACGATCTTTTCACCTTGGTCTTAGTCCGGCTCATTGTATCCAACTTCTATCGGGAAGCCTCCGTTACTTAGATATGCTCCCACACCCATATGACGAGCCTCGGCAACAGGAGGAACAGGGTACCAAACAGGGGGTCACGGGGCAACAGCGGCTCAGGGACACGGTCCCCATTGTGGGGGAGGAATTACTACAGGAGGTACAATACTACGTATGTCCTGCTATAGGAAATCCTGGGTGTCAAGGGGATGGCCAGTTTCACTGTGCCCAATGGGGTTGTGAAACAGAATCCTCCTGGGGGCATCGCGACCCTTTCATAAGAACAGAGCGGGGTCCGAAGGGTAAATGCAGTATACCTTTTAAACCCCAGTATTGGGGCCGATATCCTTTTTAAACCCCAGTATTGGGGCCGATACGGAACAACCTGGGATATGGGCAGGACGCGGGGACTACGGCTGTATGTCCGCGGGCCTGACCCAGGAGTCTCCCTAACAATACAGAGGCATTCCCCTACTTTTGAGACAATCAACCTATCGGGACCTAACAGGGATTTGTTTCCCTAAGTACCCCCACCCGCTATAGGAATCCCCCTTGAACAAGAGAATTCCACAAGTTCACCTGCTGCTCCAAACGGAACTACTCCACGCCCTTCCCTTAAAGCAGTGCCTACCCTTGCAATGCTTAATGCTACGTACAAATTCCTGAACACCTCTAACCCAAACATAACTAAAGATTGCTGGCTATGCCTAGATCCGAGACCCCCTTACTATATAGGCGTAGCTACTGAAAGAGCATCTACTCGCAGGAAGCACTCAGACAAGCGTACATGGGATCACCCCAGATTGACCCTTGGGGATGTGCAGGGAGCAGGACTATGCTTGATTGCTGCAGGGTGAGAGATACCCCCCTTGCACCAGAAAAATTGTAACCGAACATTAAGAGTTAATGTTACGAGAACCAGGTATTATGAGGCCCTGACATGGACGTGGTGGGCCTGCATGAGCGGGCTGACTGACTGTGTAAACACCCAGCAACTTGAATCCTCGGGCGCAGGGCCTGATTTCTGTGTATTAGTATATGTTCTACCCCAAGTGTATTTGTATGGCGGGGATAATGGAAGGGCTCACCTGAGCTACATTGAACATCATCATGGGAGAGAGAAAAGAGCTGCCCCTATCTTAATTCCATTACTGGTTGGGGCAGGAATAGCTGGCTCCATCGCGGTCAGGGCTTCTGCGTTAATCACTCAAAAACAGGGATTGCAGGACTTAAGCTCACGAGTAACACAAGATATGGGATATATGGAAGAGACAGTGGGAAGATTGGAAAATCAAGTGGACTCTTTAGCCGAAGTAGTCCTTCAAAATAGAAGGGGACTAGACCTTCTCTTTATGAAGCAAGGTGGCCTATGTGTAGCTCTTAGAGAAACGTGCTGCTTTTACGCAAACCAGTCAGGGGTCATTAGGGAAACGTTAGCCATGGTGCGCAGGAATCTAAAAGAAAAATATTACCACGGGATGCAAGAACAGAATCTGTTCCAGTCGTGGTATAACTGGTCCCCATGGCTCACCACCCTAATGTCCGCAATAGCTGGTCCCGTAATCTTAATTCTAATCTTTATGATCATTGCCCCTTGCATCTTAAAATTCATCTGCACTCATATCAGTAATACAATTTCAGAGGCAAAAATAATGGTCACGAAGACATACTATAACCCACTCCCAGGAGAAGAGTATTACCTCAAAGGTTTGAGGTAAGGGACAACAGCCAGTGGGGAAATGTAGGACCCTGTGCAAAGTGAGGCCATGTAAGGGGTTAATAAGGTTGCGGTGGGTGACTAGGTACCTAATCTTGCCATTTGCTTCTGTGAAAATACCTTGCTGTTCAGATTACGCGGAATTAGTTTAGCACAGGCAGAAAACACCGAGAACTACAACCAACAGGACACCGCCTCCTGCTCTTGTTGCAAACTGCACCTAATCTCGCCATCTGCTTCTGTAAACACCTCTTGCTACTTATGCTGCGTCATCCTGCTCTTGCTGCAACCAGGAGATAAGATATCAGCCGTGAAGAACTGGTAACTGGTAACCATAAAATGACATATGAGGGAGTTGCACCTGTCTATAAAAACACGAACTTCTCCCCAGGTGGGCACGGATCTCAGGCATTGTAAGAGATCCGTTGCTGGCCAGCTAATAAAGCTTGCCCTTTTACCCACCAGGTTGAGTGTACGGGTGATTGCTGGGATTATGGACTAACAAGAGGCAAGCTAATTACGGGTTTCTGCTCTATGGAAAACATAAGGAAAATGGAGAAGGAGAAAGAAGAGGAAAAAAGAATAACTATTACCCTTCAGATCTCCCCATCCTGACACAAAGCTAGAGCAATATACCTGTTGCAGTCAGCCTGGGGCCAATGACGGAGAGCGTCTCCTCAGCAGACGGGGGGGGCTGAGCAGGAGAGGCGGGAGTTGCAGCCACGCGGCCAGTGCATGACCAGGCAGCTCATTGGACGGCCTCGTGCGTGATCACCTGGCTGATTGCCTGGTCGGGTTGCTGGGCTCCGCGTGCTGCCGGGCAGGGCGGGGGCTGCTCCGGGCTCTGAAGCTCTGTAAGTGGCGATTAACCCTAAATAAAGATCTGTGGCTTGCCATCACAGAGACCCTGTTCTTCAGTACACCCGCAAATGGTGCCCAACGTGGGGCTCGAAGATTAGGTGTCTCTCCGTTTGCACTGCCCAGCTGAACTCTGAGATTCATGCTGAAAGGAAGTGTCCTTTGTGCATGCACTAAAAGCCTCTAGAAAGGAAAGAGGTAAGCGGCTGGGAACTACGGGTTCATACCTAACGAAGGAGCAGAAGGACTGAGTCTGTTTCTTCACAAGGTGCAATATATACCCAAGAGAACAAGTCTATGCTAGCCTATGAATGAAAAATCCATGTATTTTTATTTAGTCCAGTGGACACCATACAAGCTGGTGTTCAAAAATTTCCCCTGGTGCTCTTAATGAGCAGAGGGACTATGAGACTTGCTGTCCAGCTTTGCATGCAGACTATGTAATGCCAGCCAAGATATACGACATCTGTATGTACTGCATGGGCTCTGAGCAACCTACATTCATATAACTACTAAACAACATATTGTGAGGATTTGTAATGTTTCCTGCATTTAAAAAAAATGCTGATAAAAAGATGAACATTCATACAAGTGTCACAGATCTGATAAAGCATATACAAATGATAAAATGAATGCTTGCAGGAAAATCTTATTGGATTTGCATTTAAAATAATGTTCACTAAAGCAGAACACTGTGAATTTGCATTAGTTTTTGAATCACAGCAGTGACAGTATTAGATCATTAAAGCAATACAATACTGTGTTCTGTAATTTATATCTCAATAATGTGCATTAAAGAGAGAATTTTTTTTTGACAGTGCCATGCAGAACAAGGTCTGACCTCTTAAAACATAAATATCTTTGATTATTTTTAATTTAATATAACATGAAAATATTTTTAAGTCTATAAAGGCCTGGAGAATGAATTCAGAATATCTAGGTCAAGAAAGTTGAGAACATATGGTAATAAGGTTAGATTTTTGATTAAACAGTTCCACAAGGATTTGAAGAGAGATTGCCTACATAGCCTGTAAAAAGAGAATCTTTGATAGAACAGACATGCTCACACAGCCATACCACCTTTTGCTTGGAGCGTGTATAAATTATTTTTCTCTCCAGTGAAACACTTCCTTCTTCCCACTTATTGCCATTTTAGATTTCTGTTACCACATAAGCCTTCTCACTTGTGTTGTGGCTAGCCCAGGCTCTTCATGTGACAACGAGTTCATGAGGGTGGGGAGAATTGGCAGATGGTCTTCTGCTTTTGGCCATGATATAATTCAGTTCACAGGGCAATGTGAAACTGAAGGGGGGGGGGGGGGGGAAAAGTTGCTGCAGGCTTCCACAGAAAAAGTTGCTTCAGGCACTGCTGCAGGCTTCCACAGGAAGCCATGTATAAGTGATATTTTGTACACAAACCATTTAAATTTACAGATCTAAGTTTAAAGGCCTTCTCTTTCAGAAACTAGAACTCTATCCAAGATTGTTTAGATCTTCTGCTTAAATCCAGAAAATGAGTGTGACACTACTTAGAGATCTCATCTCCTAAATCAGACAAAAAATATCTATAGCTGTGGTTAGATGGAAAATTAGGTTTCTTATACTTGTAGGCCACTACATGCTTTGTCATTCTAATATTGTTGATAAAAGCATCAGGGTAAGAAAGGCTACATTGAAATAGCTGCATTAAGATGATCATCCTCTCTGCTGAGATCAGGCAAAATCTCTATCGCTCAGCTTGCATTCAGAGCTCTCTTGACACCTGTTTCAGTTCAAGTTCCTTTTTGCTGAACACAAGAGCTCTTCTGGCCAAATGGCACACCTTGTTCCAGAAAGCAAGTGCAAGACAGAGTCCATCTTGTGTAAACCCCAGTGGGCAGGATCTTGCTTGACTTGATTTTTACTCAGGCTTTCCCCTACCCCCACTATCAACTTGCAGGGGAAATTCCTTGCAAGGCTCAGGAAAACAAAAGATGCCACACTGAAATGCCAAGACAACTAGAAAAAGATTTAAATGAGAGCTGAAGAGGCCTCAAGAGGTGGAAGTAGACCTGTAGATCACCTCTGAAAAGTCTGGAAAATAAACAGGTAGAGTAGATAGAGCTGAAACATGAGGTTTCTGAAAATGAACATTGAAACTGAATAGGCAAAAAAATATTATGCTCCCTGCTCCTGTGACTATATTCCACTGGAATGCAGAGCAAGTCACACAAATAAAACTGTTCTCTGAGGTCTGGTATTTGTAGGTCATATTTGACTCGAGACCCTTCACCAGATTTGCAGAACTGCAAGTGACGTCATTGGGAGCTGTGTTTTAAATATCTGAAGTGCTGGATAACAATGCTGAGGAAAAAAGTCTCCTAGCTCTTAAAATCTCTAAAACTAGCAGACACTGTTTTTCTTGATCTGACTGTGCCTCAGCTCCCAGTACATAAATGGCAATAGCTTTCAGAAGAAATATCAAGATAAATTCATTAATGTTTGCAAAATCTTCAGCTACTATAGTGATGAGCACACTATAAACAAAGGAAGAAAAAATGTCTTCAAAGCAGAATTTGGAGAATGTGTGGTAAATAAATCATAGATGCGCATCAGACAAGTAGATAAAAATTGAATAGTTGCCCATTAAGTGATATCACCCACCATTTGCACAGAACAAGCCTGGGATCAGACAACAGTATTTAACATTATATGCCCAACAGGACAGTTTCTTTTGTTACAGAGAAATACCCGGGTTATCAGGCACCCTATTTTCAGGCCTATTCTTGTTTCTCAGCTTTTGACTTAGTAACTTTAACGATGTTCTTTTAGTATGATCTCCTTATGGAGAAATATGTTTATGTCAAGTTAATTAAAGTAGCTACAACTGGAGAAATACATCTCAGCCTCCCTATATACTTTATCTACATAGATCTCACTTAATCTCCCTGAGAGCTCCGTTTCAAATATGTATTACAAGCCTGCTTTCATGAATGGATGTGTTAATAATAGTATGACCATTTGTATTCAAAACTCCAGCTACCTCACCTTTAGGGACCCTTTGTCTCAGAGACTTGATTAGTATAGCTAACAAGGTTCCAGTTTCTCAATATCAGTCTCCTATTTGAGTTACTCTACCAATTTATCAGAAAATACAGCACCACTGTATCTTGCTTTCTTACATGTGGCCCAGCTACTTCTAAACTCACCTCATCTCCCTGGAGCTAGGCTGGAAAACCTTTGCAGATTTGGTTGATATAATTAAGTGTAAAAATTCAGTAGACAACTTGCACTGTTTTTCTTATTATAAAAAGGCAAAAAGGAACATTTCATTCTTTGCTGCTGAAGCTCCAGGTTCTTAAGCTGCACAGTGTTACATAGATACTGTAAGCCCAAGCAGCTCTTCTATCCAAAGATGAGCAATCATCAGCTTTAAGATTTGCAACAGATGGTTCAGACAAAATGCCAGTACAAACCTTCCAGGTATGCAACCTAGAGAATAAAGCTGATGTCACCAGATGGAGCTATCAGACACAGTCTTCCAGTTTCCTAACTTGGTAACCAAAAAAAAAAAAAAAAAAAGTCCAATTTTAGGAAGAAATCTTACAGTTCCAGTAATTCAAGGTTCTGGATTGAGGGAATTATTGCTCTCTGACTGAAGTTAGTACTTTAGACAGAGCCATGGCCTGCAAACAGACATTGACATTGAGCTGAAATTCCTTAAAGAAATCTTAGCTGCATATCATCATTTTTATAGTGAAATAATTTCATATGTAACTATACAAATATAGTTACTGAATTACGTAAAGAGGCAGTTATCACAGTTAATAGTACAATGGAAAATGTCCTACCTCATTGTGTTGTTACAAGTTGTAAGCTTACATTTTCTTACAACTCATGTATGATATTCATATCTTAAGAATTTCTATATTAAGGAGATCATCTACAAAGCCACCAGTGTTTTTTGTCCATCTTTACAAAGTAGCAATATTATCCTAACTTCAGTGACTGCCTGAGAATGTCTATTGCAGCATATTAATCATAGGATGCATATTTTTCTTCCTCCAAAATGATCCAATTCCACTTTCCTCTGCTGACTCAGCGGCAACTTGGCAGAAAGATTTATTTCAAAATGCTTCTGGTAATACAGCAAAAAAGTGTTGCTTCCTCTCTCCCTTTCCTATCTATGGCATAACAGAATCATAAACTTAGATCCGGAGCAGTATCAGTTAAAAATAATTCTAGAAAGACAGAGACAAAAGCTCTCTTACTGGATAAAAAAAAAAAATTAACTTCTGAATTTGCAAACCAGGCACAACTAGCTTATGCAAAAAAAATGCAGCAAAATAAATACCTATGCAAGGAGGAGTCCATTCCATAGTCTAGACTTTTCTGGGGGTAATAAGCATAACCTGTTCCCTCCTGCGGAAGTAATCACTTTGAACTGTTACATTGCTAACATTACCCTACTGCTGTTAAGCTATCAGAGTATTGCTATTTTCTTCAGTATTTCTCTTTAGAGCAAAAGTTGCGGGGGCGGGGGGGAGGGGGGAAGGTTTGGCAGAAAACTCTAGCAAGTCTATGAATTTTTTTTTCCTGACATGTGAAGCAGATAGAGGTAATACCACTTTGATATTGGGAGGTTTCTGTCACCTCATAGAGCTTTTCCTCCTTTTCTTTTCCTCTTTTCTCCATACCCCCATCATCATTAATCATCGGCTTATTGTTTTTTTTTTTCCTCCAAACGATACAGAAAGATTTATTCTAAACTGTCTTTTAAACGTTCTAGAAATAAGCACCTACATCCATAATTTCCATAAAATAGTCCTATTTTTATAGAGTCTTCACTGTCTGGGGAAGACATACTAAAAGTTACAATTAAAATTATTTCATTAAACATGTTCATCCCATTAAATTGTTCAATTCTGCATTAAAATCAACAGTATCTTAAATGTAGCAAGATAGATATTTGGCAAATGGCTAATGTAAACATAGAAGATATGTTTTTCTTTACTAGAAACAGATATGCACACATGCTATATACTGAACATGTAAATGTGCATAAGTAAAACTACTCCTTTTTCTTACTGCCTTTAACCTTCTAAAATATTTGTCCAAATTCCCAATTTTCTTTATATATAATTATTGAAGCAGATTATGCATATTTGTTCTATCTTATACCTACACTGTAAACTGAGGTTTGGGCTAGGCCTAATAGGTTGCTTTCCAAAGTTATTCTAAATTAATAATGCTAACATCAGATAAAAGTTATTTCGACTCCAATTCAAATCTGTTTATATCAACAACTTTTACTGGCAAGAACAACAGGATCTAAAATACCATTTGCCAACTCTGGGAGGAGGTGTCTCACATGCTTGGACTAGTGCTGTTATTTATGCTAGAGTAGAACGCAAGTAGCCTCTGCCACAGACCAATCTCATTGTGCTAGGTGATTCACAAGCACGTAACAAAAATATCTACGTGATCAACTGAAATACATTACTTGCCTATTAAAGAGAAAATGTAATATCTAAAATTTTTATTCTACTGTGAAAAACTGTAGCAACAGTATGAATGGTCTATGTAAACAGAACTGGCTATATGTTTTCCTGCAAGGTCCCTAAACTCCATGACCAAACAAACACTATACAATTAAGCAGCAAGCAATTTATTTTTACATTAATTTAGTAAATCAAGTCCTATAGAGAATTACAAAAATGAACAACACCAACAAAAAAAATCCAGATGCTATGGACAAAATTCCTCATATTCTCATTGACCAGGAGACAAGTGCAATTGCATGAACTTCTGTGAGGCTACACCAGTCCAGTTCTGACTGCAGAATAAGGCCCAAGTTGTGAACACTAATAGAAATTGTACTGTGAAAATTTTAATTTACAATATAATTTCTTCAGGAAGGATGCAGAGCTTGGTTCCTCAAGCAGTTTTTTTAGCAGACATTAGACCGTTCAGTTCTTTTCTGCCCCAAGGCACAAATGTGCTCCTAGGACCTTGGACCCAATGTGTCACTCTGTGCTCAGGCACACTCTCAGAGGGATTCTGCACAGAAGGAGGGTGAGAACAGCTTGTTTGGGAGACCAGCCTAAAACAGCGAGGTCTATTTCCATTTTTTCTGGTTTATTACCTCTTATAAGCAGGTAGAGGTGCAGAATACTCTTAATTAAAAGTAGAAGGCTGAACATTGATTGCTGCTGCCACCAAGGAAAAATACCATTAAGAGAATTTCTTGAAGAATGCAGGATTTGAACAAATATTTTTAAAACAAAATCAATACTAGAGAGCTACAGAGTCAAGAGTGTATGAGTAAACAGTTCAACCAGGAAATCAGGGTCTAAGTTTGTACCTAGGAAAGCAATAATTGTATTTGAACAAGGTCCACATATCATACAAAGATAGGCATAGGATGAACCTCAAGAATTTATTTCTTCCTCCTCTTTGCTCTAAGGCAGTATACTTAGATGTTCCTGACAGACTTGCGTTGTATCATCACATCGTCTTCAACAAGAGAAATGCATTATACAATTAGTGTTATTCATTATACACTAGTATAAGGTACCATACTCCAGTCATTGCATTCTTAACAAATCTTCTTTCCCAACATTCAGCCCTTATTCAAAGCAACTTGTTGGTTCTCTGCTTTTTTTCTCATAGACTTCTCATAGCTTTTTATGTTGATGGATTACTATTATGACCTAATTTTATTTCATAAGTTTATATTGCTCTATTTATGCATGTAAAATACAATACTAAGATTTGCTTTTAATTGCATTTGTAATTAATTAAGAAACAAATCCAAAACTACTTCTAGTGAATCATTGGAAGTCTTTCAGACCTCAGCAGTCTTCATTTTGGTCAGGCTACCAAGTCCTGCAAGCATACAGTTTGCCAGAAATTTTCAGCGAACTATAAAGAGTATCCAAAAATGGGCAAGCATCAAAACAAGCAATTAAATATATATATATATAAAAGGTCATTTGTCAGCAAAAAGAATATTTAGCAGGGTCCACAAAAAAGACATTGAAAGCAATGTCAGGAATAATACCACGTCTGATTCTGTGGGACATCATAGTTTAAATCCCTGCCATGAATAGGCATAGAAAGTGACAGTGATCCCTTCAAACAGATAGCTACAATGCTGGAATTAGTCAAGTACAGACAACTGGAAAGGGTCATCATGATATAAAATTGGTCATTTCTCTATATAGACTGTACATGGAGGTGTAGGTATTAGAAGCAGGTAACTATACCTACTCAGACTATATATCTACCAGAGCAAATTATTACTTTGGTCATAGGAACCTAATGTTAACTAAGGTTCAGTCTCACTGAAAGAGAGAATAGCATATTTAGAGATATTTTCACTGTTCTTGTTGGATTTTTGTGATTTTTTTTTCCTCCTCCTCTTCTATTCTGGAATGCTTTAATTTTGCATAAAAAAGTCATAGATAAGGAAAGATGACCCCTTAATCAAAAATTCCTGAGAGAAGGAGAATAATTAAACACAAATTTGATCTTGACTAAGAGCTGAACTACGTCATAGAGCAACACATCACCATTTACTTTCCCTACCTTAAATTACAAATATGCAAAGCAACACCACTTATTTTCATATTTAACAGAATTTAAGTTGTAGATGAAAATTTTTTAGTTTACAAAAAGAAGGCAGGGAAGGATGGGGTAGAGGTTAGACTGCATATGACTTATCTAAATGAAAGAGAAACAGAGAACACTCAACTAGGAAAAAGAAAACTCAAAAAAAAGCACTTAGTTGAGTTAAAAAAAGAAAGTAAAGATACTAGTAAATAGCTGCTCAGTTATCTTAACCCTTCCTACATCATAAAACTGGACACAGAAAATTCAGCTTTCTGCAGACAAATAGAAAGGACATATAATAGGAAGATACATACCAGGGAAAAAATAAACACTAGAACAGTACAAACAGAACAATTGCATACATTTAAAAATTACATCAGGAAATAGTCAGGCCATGGGCTAAATTACCCAAGGCTGTCCCACTCTCATTATCTCAATGCAAATATTCCTCAGAAGATGTGGATGCAAAGTTACCCGCTCTTTAGAAGAAGAAAAAAAAAAAAAAGTCCAAGCATGCCGCTAGGGTTATTGAATGCTTTTGTTTAACAGTTCTTTCCCTGGCTGAGAATACCTATCCTTCCTGCACTTCATTGCTGCTAAAGAAACAATTCCATTTTTCACTGTCAGAAGGGTTAGTTTGCTGGAAAAAAACATCCTCACTGAGATCTTTGGCATAACAACACTTTTGAGATGAGTAATAAGTCAGAGAAATTCGGTTAAAAAAAGTCACCAGGGAAAGCAGAAAACATACAAGGTAGTTTCAATACTTTAAATTTGGCTCATATTGGTTTACAAAGCAGATATGGGAGGAGAATCATAGAAGGCTTAAGGTTGGAAGGGACCTCTAGAGGTCATCTAGTGCAACCACCCTGCACATGCAGGGTCACCTAGAGCACATGACACAGGACTGCATCCAAGCGGGTTTTGAAGATCTCCAGAGAAGGAGACTCCACAACCTCTATGGGCAGCCTGTTCCAGTGCTCTGTCACCCTCACTGTCAAGAAATTTTTCCTTAAGTTCCTGTGGAACTTTTGGTGCTTCAGTTTCTGGCTGTTTCCTCTAGTTCTGTCGGTGGCCACCACTGAAAAGAGGCCAGCACCATCCTCCTCACTGCCTCCCTTGAGGTACTTGTGGACACTGATCAGATCCCCTCTCAGCCTTCTCTTCTCCAGGCTGAACAGGCCCAGCTCCCTCAGCCTCTCCTCATAGGGCAGATGTTCCAGGCCCCTGATCATCCTTGTGGCCCTGCGCTGGACTCTCTCCAGCAGCTCCACATCCCTCTTGTACTGTGGAGCCCAGAACTGGACACAATATTCCAGATACAGCCTCACCGGGGCTGAGTAGAGGGGCAGGATCACCTCCCTCGACCTGCTGGAGACGCTCTTCTTAATGCACCCCAGGATCCCATTGGCCTTCTTGGCCACGAGGGCACACTGCTGCCTCATGTTCAACTTGTCATCCACCATGACGCCCAGTTCCTTCTCTGCAGAGCTGCCCTCCAGAAGGTCGGTCCCCAGCCTGTATTGGTGTCTGGGGTTATTCCTCCCCAGGTGCAGGACCTTGCGCTTGGCCTTGTTGAATTTCATGAGGTTTTTCACCGCCCAGTTGTCCAGTCTGTCCAGGTCCCTCTGGATGGCAGCGCAGCCCTCTGGGGTATCAGCTACTCCTACCAGTTTCATATCATCAGCAAACTTGCTCAGGGAGCACTCTGTGCCTTCATCCAGGTCATTGATAAATAAATTGAACAGGACTGGACCGAGGACTGACCCCTGGGGGACACTGCTAGCTACAGGCCTCCAACTAGACTCGACACCGCTGATCACCACCCTCTGAGCTCTGCCATCCAGCCAGTTCCTAATCCACCTCACTGTCCACTCATCTATCCCACACTTCGGGAGCTTGCCCAGGAGGATATTGTGAGGGACGGTGTCAAAAGCCTTGGTGAAGTCGAGATAGACAACATCCACTGCTCTCCCCTCGTCTATCCAGCCGGTCATTCCATCATAGAAGGCTATCAGGTTAGTCAAGCATGATTTCCCCTTGGTGAATCCATGCTGACTACTCTTGAGCACCTTCTTGTCCTCCATGTGCCTGGAGACAATGGCCAGTATGAGCCGTTCCATCACTTTTCCGTGGACAGAGGTGAGGCTGACTGGCCTGTAGTTGCCTGGATCCTCCTTCTTGCCTTTTTTTGAAGGCTGGCGTGACACTGGCTTTCTTCCAGTCCTCCGGCACCTCCCGTGTTTTCCAGGATCTTTCAAAGATGGTGGAGAGCGGCTAGCTATGACTTTTGCCAGCTCCCGCAGCACTCTGGGGAGCCCATGGATTTGCGGGTATCGAGGTTCCTTAGGTGCTCTCTGAGCCAATCTTCCTCTACCCAGGGCAAGTTTTCCTCTCTCCAGGCTTCTTCTCTTGTCCCTAGGGCCTGGGACTCTAAAGGGCTGTCCTTGGTAAACACCAAAGCAAAGAAGACATTCAGCAACTCTGCTTTTTCTGTGTTATTCGTAACCAGGGTGCCCATCCTGTTCACCAGCAGACCCACGTTTTCCCTGATCTTCCTTCTGCTGTTAATATATTTGAAGAAGTTTTTGCTGTTATTTTTAACATCCTTTGCCAGATTGCATTCCAAACATGCCTTCGCTTTCCTTGTTGCATCTCTGCATTCCCTGACTGCATTGATTTTCTGCAGTGGTGCTTTACCACTGCACTTTGTGCTAATCTCTCTGTGAGTACTCTACGACAGAGGGTAGTAGTAGTACTTTTTACTCTCTTTCTGTTCATGAAGCGTTTCTTCTTTCAGCTTTCTGTTTCCGGGAGCATGGGGAATGAAGAAAAGGGCTCCCAAACAAAGTAGTGGTTTTTTGGTTTGTTTGTTTGTTTTTTGATCTATATGATCAATACCTGAGGATAGAGGGTTTTGAAATACTCTAATATGTTCTTAGGGCTTCCATCATGCAAAATACTTCTATTGTTTTCTGCAGTTAATGCTGAGACATTGTAATCACATAATTCGATCATGTTAGCCTTCCGATCCTCTTTATCTTGCTGTGTCATTTTGATGTCTCCCTTGTCCTGCTGGTCTGAAACGTGCACTATTATTAGCTCATTAGGTCTTCTAGCTTCTGGCTCAGTGAAGAATGATTCACTATATTTCTTAGCCACTGACAGTTTCAATTCCTTAACCTCTAAATTTCCCTTGATATATAACTATGTCTTGCCCTTTATTTCAGCCTTCCAGAATATCCCTTGGCACTACACTCTGAAGTAAGTCAGCCCCATCATCCAGTACGTAGCAATACCAACAAAGTATAATTTTAATCTGCCAGTCAAGCTTCCCATTCCACCAATTTGTTCTTAATCATTATAAAAATCAATGAACAGGTAGAATTTGTTATTTAATATTTATCCTACAAATAAGATAACTTCATATTGTTCATCCTCTATTTTCCAGTTTGGATTTTTGGATTTGGATACCTCACTCCTGTTTAAAAACAGGAGTTCTTCACAGAGTTTTTTTTTTTTAAAAAGTAAATAAAAATACTGACTTTTCTAGCAAAGCAAATAATTTTTAATTTGGTACTAGTTGCTTCAAATGTCACAAACCAAAATTTCCTAATCAATGTAAATTTACTAGCAATGTCTAAAATCTGTGCAGTAAAAAATTGTACGCCTGAACAGATTCCCCCTAAATCAATAGAAAGATTACATTTGACTTAAAGGAGACCAAGATCTCTGTTTATCTCTTTCATTATAGAGCTGCTAATATAGTTCATTCCATATATTTAATGCTCTAGCTGCTGAAGAAAAGAGTCCTTATGTGAGAGAGTATTTGGTTAATTTGGGCCCAGTTTCTGTAGTGCTATAACATACTCTAGCTCGTTCAGACAAAGTTGCAAAAATAAAATGTTTCCTCATTCACAACATTATTTGCATTGAAAGTGGATATTTGTTTAGATCTCTTCTCTCTTTCTTCTTCAAACTCAGATCACCCATATAAACCTGTAGCTGAAACCTTGGCTCTTGGAAACAACAGTACCTTCTGAAAGTCCCAGGTTAGCCTAAGTTTCATGATCTCCTCTGTCTGGAATAACCTCAAGCAAAACAGTGCAATATTAAGGGCAACATTTGACAACTATGGTGAGGCACTTGCGCCCTAACACCTCATGTCTGTCAGCTGCTAAATAAGTGACCAGATTTTCAGAGTTTCTCAGCAGTTCCTGGAAAGTCTTAGTTGTTTGTAGCATGGATATTCAACATCCATAAATATTAAATCACAGCCTAACTAGATTTATGTGCTCATATTTCAAGTGAGAGCTGTCAGCCTACTTGTCCATCGCGTACTGTAAACCCCACTTTGTTCCAACATTCCTATTAAGTTCATCCCATTTTCACTAGATCAGCACTATTGTATTTGTGGTTCCTCTCCCTTCCCCATGCTCTGCTTGTAATATTGCCCCACTGATACCTTGGGGACCCTTTACTAAGCACAGTATGCCACTTTGACTAAACAACAGTGGGAAGCAAAGTCAGCAGGAGGGAGTTTTTTTAGACAGCCATAAGAACCTTTTCCCCATGTAAAAAAAGTAACTGAAATCTAGGTTGCTAATAAATAAAGCAATTAATTAAAGGAGTACTTAAGTTGCTGTGTATCTCAACAATGCAATGTTATAGAGGGAATGAAAAGCTTTTCATACCCATTTAAGAGTTTTTGTTTAATCCTTCTTTTAGTTCTTAACAGAAAGTGTTTTAGTGGAGAAGGGACAAGATGAAATCTCCCCTTAGAGAAGTTTTAATGCTTCTCAATCATTCCAGAAACTTTAACTGAAAATTTTAAACGAGTTACCCACTTTAATAAAAAGCGTGATTTGGGAATGGAATTAACTTGTTTCTATTTGGGTCCATATAATTTTAAACTGAAAGAAAGTGTTATCAAATTGTCCAATGCACCCAGCACTGCAATAAAGTGAATGCCTGCTTCTTAATCCTGAATTGGTGTTAAGAGGTTTATTGCCAGTTTTTGGTGACGATTTCTGGCGATCCAGATAGGACACTGCTTCTGAATCTCGACAGATCTGTGGGATCGCAGGACCTCCAGCCGGCACCAAGGGATTCTCGGGGAGAACCTCCGATCCCCGGACCGAAGAGCTCTGAGCTGGGAAGGTAAAGGCATTCCTTTCTTTACAAAAGGATCCTTAAAAAGGTTGCCTGCCTGTAAGACAAGGCGAAAGCTTTGCAGGGTTAGGCAAAGGTCCCTACCTAAGGGAAGGGACGGGTTCGGTCGAAGGGGTGTGCTGAAAAGCTCGCCCATCAGACGAAATGAAAGCCTCACAGGGAGGGCTTCAGGGTAGCTGCAGCATAAAGGGTAAATGTTGAAATCAGGATCCTATGTGTTAAAGTTCCATCAACGGGTTAAAATCAGGCCTGTATTGCTGGATAACTGTGGTGTTGAAACTTGGAACGGTATCAGGTTTCATCGTCTGGATCTCGTATTCGGTGATTGGTTAATTGTGATGTTTTAAAACTCAGAGCGGCATCAGTATTCTCATGTCGGTTGCTCGTGTCTGAATTTTGCATTTGGTGACTGTTATAAGAAAAAGGGGGAGGGGGCAGACCCATAACACGTCAACATAATGGGTAATATTTGTTCCTCGGCAGGAGGGGAGGAAGGGATCTTGAAAAGATCTCCTCTGGGATGCATTTTAAAGACTGCGAAATAGTAGGGGGAGATCCCCTTACTTGGAAACAACTTGTGGAGTATTGTAATCATTGGTGGCCACTATACACTCTGGAAGATCGAGAAAAGAGGCCAAAGAATGGAAATTTAAGATGTAACACAATTTTGTAACACGCTGTTTTGCAGGAGGGAGGAAAAGTGGATAAGTGGGATGAAAGTGTGCCATTCTGGACAGGCGCCTAATTCAGGTGCAGGACTATAAAATAAGTGAGAAATTGAAAATAGACTATCAGAGTAAGAATTCAGAAATTCAACGCTTGCGGTATGAATTAGAGAAGGAAAAGAGACATTCACCATTATTGGAATGGCAAATTGAAACAATGTTGATGCAGGCACCCCAACCCCCTAATGTGTGACAGATCAAGAAGCTAATTACTAACACTGAGCCTGAGGACTGGGATGGGGACATATGGGGAGCTTCAGATAAGGAGATAGAAGACGACTCCTCAGAACCAGCGGCTGTTCGGCTGCTGATCAAAACTGAAAGATTGGAAGGACCCCAAGGTCGGAATCCCCGCACTACAATTTGGACTGCTCCTTATTCAGGTTCAGAATTAGGAGAACTGCAGACTAAATTTTCAAGAAAGCCTAGGGAAACCGAAACCGAATATTTGTGGAGAGTTTCTCTTTCAGGTGGCGACAGAATATTGTTAGACAGAGAAGAATCTTTAGGCTTCTGGGGTCCAGGAGTGTTTCTAGATGAAGGGTTCCCAGATGATAATCGATCTATTACTGCTCAAATTGCTTTTTGGGCAGGGGGAATAGACCCCAGAGAAAGAGGCGAGCCACTAGTAATCAAAGTTAAAGGTTTGTCTGGCTTATCAGAAACAATGCAATAAGCGGCTTGCATTCAGGCAATGTATGACCCAGGACATTTTGATGTTCTGTTACTGGCTCCAGTAGACCCAGTCCATCTAAGGCCTCTCACTAAGAGTCTGCCCTACACGGCAAAGATACATCTGCAAAATTTGAAGGAAAGGCTCATTAGGGCCGGAGAGCATAATGATCAGAACCGCCACGCCCCCCTTTACACGTTCCTACTTTGGCGGATCTGTTACATGACATGGTGAGTCATGGACGAGAGATGGCATGGTCAGACCTTGAGCCTCTGCCAGAACAATTAGGGGGAGGTAGGAAGGTGTTTCACACAACAAAATTGGAGGGTCAGCCATACCCAAAACATAAACAGGAACCCTTTCACGGTCCACCAGGACCTGTAAATAAGAAACACAAACTGCGCAGTAATTTATGGCAACAAGCATTAGCTTTAGGAGTGCCCCACTCTATGCTGCATGGGCAATCCACTGACTGGATCAATAAATTGGTTCAAATCCTGGAACATAAAGTGACTGAACCTCCTCCTTCAAGCAGGCAGGACAAAAACTCCACCTCTGCCCCTCCTCTGACAGAGCAAACAATCCATTTGTGCCTCTAAGGGAGGAGCTGAGGAGATCAAAAAATTAAACAATGCGGATTGGGACTCGGGCTGCCCAATCAGCATAATACATATTTTTCAGTGATCCAAGAACAAAGAATCCTATATAGCAATTCCCATGGGTCCCCCAAAAAATAGTCTAGAATTTTTGATTGATACTGGAGCACAGATTAACATCCTGAACAAGTTGCAAGCAGAATCCTTAGGAATTAAACCTTCTCAAAAATCTATTGTGATTAGTGGAGTTACAGGTGCTAAAGAAAAATGCCCACTTGCTAGGACACAATTATGGTTTTATGGGGAAAAGAGGATGACAGCTGTGGATGTGGTACTAAGTTCACACCCAGGGAACATTCTAGGATATGATGTGCTTAGAGGAAAGCGATGGTATCTGCCTAATGGTAGCATTTTGAATTTTGGAGGAAAGGAGTGGGAAAAGGGACTCCTCTCTAGTTCACACAGTGAAAGAGGCAGAAAAACTATGGACCCACACAGGATATCAGTGTCAGGGACCTTTTCCATTGTTAAGCCTGTGGGAGCATATCTAAGTAACAGAGGCTTCCCGATACAAGTCGGATACAATGAGCCGGACTAAGACCAAGGTGAAAAGATCGTGGGAAAGTCACCAGCTGGAAGAACACAGAAGTAGGAGAGGAAGAACCTGTAAACAAGCTTATCAGTGCAGAATAGAGGACTGTGTGCGGGCCAATCATGTAAACGTGTGCCCCGATATCTACAGCCAACCTAGTACAGTAGAAGATGTGTGGACGGTAGTATGTAACCAATCGCAATGTAAGCGTACGCGTGGCTAGATGACTTAACAGAAATGTAGTAGATAAATAGAGAGCTGTAACGCGAATAAAGCGATTTCTGCTAGACTCATATTGAAGCCTTCAGGAGTCGTGTCTGGCCTCCCGCATATGGGCAATCCTATTTCGCATAAATCAACGGTTATTTCAGGGGCGTCACTAGTGCTTATTGACTGGATTGTGCTTCCTGTTATAGTATCCCTAATTTCCCATTTCCAGTTAATGGGGCGATAAGGACTGTGCTCCTATCTTAACCCCAAAGTTTGTATACACACTGTTAAAATTAACCAGGCTCCCCATATCTGTCTACTCATTTTCTCTGTATTGTGACCCTTAGTGGGTTACTAGGGTCCTTGGAAATAGTCCACTTATCTGAATCTGGATTCAGTTGAGGAGGAGCCGGTTTCACGTGGGAGGGATGGATCCATGCAGGTTTTCTGGTGACCTTCACCGCTGTTGGAGTGTGAAGTATCACTTGGTGTGGCCCTGTCCACCGAGGTTTCAATGATGCTGTTCGGAACCTTTTGATGTACACCAAGTCCCCCAGTTGGTATGGGTGAGCTGGCTCTTGTATAGGCTTCCGGCTCTTGTTGTGGTCTTGTAAGACTCGGTGTATCTGCTCTCGTACCTTTTGTAATGCCTGGAGGAACACCGGAGAGCTGTTAGTAATGCTCACGGTTTTTGGGAATATGGCCTCACTTTGCACAGGGTCCTACACTCTTTGTAGAGATTGCCAGTGCATGACACTGGAGGATACTAGTGAGGATGGTTCATCATCCTGTGTGTTTCTAACTAGCACATTCATGTCCCTGTGAGACCACAAATTAACCTTTCTCTTTGCTTATGGAACTATTCTGGATCTTGATAATTTGCTTTGCATTTTTTACGTCCGTCTACTATATATAATTTTATATATAGTCATCCATTCTGTATGCATGTGTGAGAATATAACTTGTCTTTGGATACTGGAATGATGTATGCATTCGTTTTGATCCATAGTTTACCTTTTAGTGTTGTTAGTAGATAAATAGAGTGCTGTAATGCGAATAAAGCGATTTCTGTTAGACTCATATTGAAGCCTTCAGGAGTCGTGTCTGGCCTCCTGCAGATGGTGACCCTGACGTGATACGATTTCAGCGCATTTGAAGAGGGACACCCCGACGGGAGGACCCGGCTGGGGAACGGCTCGGCGGGACCAAGGTCCGGGACGGATTGAGTGGCAATCCGTGAAGATTTTAAGATTCGTTGCAACGGTCACCTGGTGGAGGTGAGCAGCTGGGGCAGGAGATGGGGCAGTCAGTAACTAAGGAAGAAAGTGCAATTGTTATGCTCCTCCTGCATATTCTCTCTAAGAGAGGAATTAAGTATGATGAACAGACCCTCTGCAAGCTTTTGATCTGGTGCAGAGAGAATGGGTTCAAAGCTGAGCCCCACCTAGCATTCGATGTGGAGACGTGGGAGAACGTAGGGCGGCAGCTCTGGGATCATATCGCTGACGGGGATAAGCAGGCCAGGGACCTTGCTACTACATGGAAGCTGGTCCTGTCTACCTTATCCGATATGAAAGCAGAAAAGGAAGTGGCCGCCGGAGCAATGGCAGCCTTTGCAAGCATTTCAGGAATGGGACCGCCATGCCATCGAAAACGGCTGGTGTTTAGAGATCCATTAGCAACCCCCCCGCCCGCGCCTGCCCCCCTGTCCCCGCCCCTGTCCCCGCCCGCACCTGCGCAGTCTGTGCCCCCGCTTCTGGACCCCCACGGCGAGCCTGAGGCACGGCCTGGCTGGGTCCAGGACTTGCTGGATCGCCTTGAAAACTGAGAGAAGGGGGCCGGGGAAGTGAAAGCGAATGAGACCAAGGAGACTTATGTTGCTGAGGGTTTGACAAAACTCGTGGGGGTGGTGCAGGGAAAAGCGGATTGTGATCCCCAAAGTCACTGGAGGGAGGTGAGACTGTCATTAGTGAGGCAAGGAGTGTTGTCAGCATTTCCTGTAATAGCGGGTCCTCAGGGTCAGCCAAATCAGTGGACACCTTTATCATTTGATTTAGTGAAAGAAGCACGTAAATCGGTGCAGCAATACGGCTTACATGATCCCTTCACCCAGGCTATTGTTAATTCAATTCTATCAAATCACTTGCTGACACCTTTTGACCTATGCCAGTTCATGCAGGTAACTTTGACCCCTATGCAAGAAGTCTTATGGTGCTCCCACTGGACAGAGGACTGTGATGTTGCAGGCCTCAATAACATGGAACGGCGTGATGGGGATCCGTTGCGCCTAGCAGGGCCTGTTGCAGTTCAAACGGCGCGGCAACCTGGTTCAGGGACGGCACGGCGACCACCCCCAAGCCACTCGGACCATCAGCTCGCTGACACCAATGTGGTGGATGGCAAATGGCGTTTATTGATGGGTAACAAGGTGTTATATAGCTAGGTTTACAACGTCACATCCGTCTGCTTACATCATAAACTAAACACTGTTGGCTATTAGGGGGCCCTATCTTTCCGTACAGCACGATATCTTCCGGCCGCCAGACCCTAACTATCTGCAACAGGGCCTGCTGCCTTAACGGGATTTGGAAATTTTGCTAACCCTGCAGATCAAGCACGATTTCCACCCGAGGTGCTACGCATGTCGGCAGACTTAGCCAGGGAAGCTTTGCGATCTGTACCTGAGGACGGGAAACTGATCCCACCTTAACAAAAAGGTAAAACAAGCAAGCGGGGAGTCGTATATGTCTTTCTTAAAGCGCTTGTGAGAGGCCCTAGAACGCGCCTCTCTGACTCCAGAAGCGAGAGAAGCCACACTGATGTCTTTAGCGGTTGAGAACGCTACTGTGGAGTATAAGCGAGCACTTAGAGCACTACCACGGGATGGCTCGATTGCGCAAATGATGGAGGCTTGTGAGCGTATTGGCTCGGATGAGCAAAAGGTGGATTACATGGCACATGCATTTGCAGCAGCCGTACGACCTTTAGTTAACAAAAACAACCCGCGCTGCTTTAAGTGCGGACGTCCCGGTCAACTCAAAGCTCAGTGCCAGTTCAATAAAAGGGGCAGCGTATATGCGTTTAATGGAGATTGCAATAGATGTGGGAGGTTTGGTCACCGGGAGAAGGAGTGCCGCTCCCAGGCACACGCAAACGGAACCAGGTTGGGAAACAGGAAGGTGAGCGTGCTGGGATCTCACGCGCCGATGAAAGTAAGATCCCGGGGAGCTTGGATAGCATCACCGCCACCACAACAGGAAGTGCCGGAGTGGACATTGCCCTCGCAGTAGACGCAATGCTCGCTGACTCCAGCGTACAATGCCTCCCATCCACTACTTGCGGCCCGCTGGGAAAAGGATTAAGTGCACTACTGTTAGGTCGCTCATCGGTTACACGCAAAGGCCTTTTTGTATTGCCTGGCGTGATTGATGCCGACTTTACGGGTACCATTCATATGATGGTCTGGACCCCCAGTCCGCCTATTCATGTTCTGGCTGGGGAGAAGATCGCACAGCTAGTGCCATTTTTTGCATGCATTCCCAAATCTAAATCAAAAATGAGAGGGAAACAGGGTTTTGGCTCAACCGGGACCCCTGAAATACACCTGGCAGTGGACATTTCAAAATGACAACCAATGGAACAGGTAACATTAAAACACCCATGTGGGCATCAGACATCAATTTCAATGTTAGTGGACACTGGGGCGGACGTAACGATTGTCAGTGTGGCTGCCTGGCCTCACACCTAGCCATTAGAAACTCCATCAATTCCTGTTATGGGGGTAGGTGGATTGCAAACAACGCGTGTTAGTAAGGAGCTAGTTCAATGCTGTATGCCAGATGTTGCAGTATTAAACCATATGTCACCAATGCACCCATATTGCTGCTAGGACGAGACGCGCTAAGCCAGCTAGGTGCGCGATTGGTTACTGACCAACAGGTTTTCTAGCGGCGGTCACTGGGAGAGAGTGACCGGTGATAAAATTATCCTGGACGTCTAGTACACCTGTCTGGGTCGACCAGTGGCCGCTGTCTGCAGAAAAGGTCGCTCACTTACAAGCATTAGTACAAGAGCAATTAGAAAAGGGCCATATACAGCCTTCAACTAGCCCCTGGAATACGCCTGTCTTTACTATCCCGAAAAAATCTGGGAAGTGGCGATTGCTGCATGATTTGCAGAAAGTAAATGCAGTTATGAAAGATATGGGAGCTTTGCAACCAGGCTTACCATCGCCTGTGATGATCCCAAAAGACTGGGACATCTTAATAATCGATTTAAAAGATTGTTTCTTTACCATACCATTGCATCCTGAGGATCATGAAAAATTCGCGTTCTCTGTACCCTCAGTTAACAAACAAGCCCCTATGCAGCGATATCATTGGGTAGTGCTTCCCCAGGGTATGAAAAATTCGCCCACCCTGTGCCAGCTCTATGTCTCGTGGGCATTAACTCCCATCCGTCAGATACACCCTGAACTACTGATCTATCATTATATGGATGATATCTTAGTAGTCGGAAAGCATCTGGAGGCAGAAAGTCTGCTGACAGAGATGGAAAAGATCCTAGGAGCGGGAGGTCTACAGATAGCGCCGGAGAAAGTACAACGGCAGCCAGCTTGGCGCTACCTGCCCTGGGAGATTACAAGAACAGTTGTTAGGCCACAAAAGCTCTTTCTGCGAACAGAAGTCACTACCCTAAACGATGTACAGAAGCTCCTGGGCGATATTAATTGGGTACGCTCGGTGTGCGGTATTTCCAACGCGGATATAGAACCCCTCATACAACTCCTTCGGGGAGGAGGGGGAATTGATGCCCCACGTGAGCTTTCCCCCAAAGCAAAACTAGCACTACAAAGGGTATCTGAAAGGGTATCAACCGCATATGCCAGTTGCTGGGACCCTGATGAACCGGTGGGTTTGCTCTTGCTAAACCACAACCACTACCCGCTGCTGCTATTGATGCACTGGTTTGAGGATAGAGATCCCTTTCAATACACTCGAGTGGATATTTTTGCCTATTCAACCCAAGCGTACGGTGACAACTTGTTTAGAAGCTTTTGCACAGCTGATAATGAAAGGCCGATCTCGGGCAGTGGAAATAGCAGGATTTGAACCCAGTTTTATCGTTGTGCCATTAACTGCAGAATACCTACATTGGGCTTCACAGAACTCTGTGCCACTTCAAGTTGCCCTCTTGGACTATCCAGGGCAGGTTAGAGTCCACCTTCCACCCCATCGTTTTATGGCCGCGGTCAAACTTGGACAGTTCGAAGAGTGCCCTCCTCGGCGATCCCCAATGCCGGTTAAGGGAGAGACTGTGTTTATGGACGCCGGAGGGAGATCACAGAAGTCAGCATTAACCTGGAAAGAGGGAGACGTCTGGAAGGAGGTGGTGCTATCAGACTTTAGTGGTTCCACTCAACAACTAGAATTACGTGCTGTCGTCATGGCTTTTCAGCGCTGGCCAGATCAGGCCCCAAATGTGGTCTGTGACTCCCTGTATGTAGTAGGTATTGTTCAACGCATGGAACGCGCAATTCTGAAAGAAGTTAGCGATGCAGCTCTGTTTGCCCTCTTTAAAACACTCTGGCTATTGCTCGACAAACACGAGGTGCCATATTTTATTACACATATTCGGAGTCACACAAATTTGCCAGGTGATCTGTCGGAGGGAAACCAATGGGCAGATCAGCTGGTAGCTCCAGCATGGACGGGCCCCACACCGGATAAGTTTCAACAGGCTCAGCGTTCCCATCAATTTTTCCATCCGTCTGCCAATTCGCTACGACGACAATTTAACATGACAGACGGTGTGACACGATGGATTATACAAACGTGCCCTGATTGTCAGCAATTCACAGGTGGCCGCCCAACTGGGGTGAATCCCAGAGGTACTGGTCCGTTGGAACTGTGGCAAATGGACGTTACCCATATACCAGAGTTCGGCAGACTAAAATATGTCCATGTGTTGGTTGACTGTTTTTCTATGGCGGTCTGGGCCACGGCACAGACGGGTGAATCCAGCAAATATGTTCAACGCCACATGCGGGTGGCTATGGCAGCATTGGGAGTCCCACAAAGGGTAAAAACTGATAATGGGTCTGGCTATGTCGCACGAGGGACACAAGAGTTTTTCCATCTTTGGGGCATAGCGCATGTTACGGGCTTTCCGCACTCCCCTACTGGGCAGGCCATAGTGGAACGTATGAACCAAACGCTGAAACGCCAGCTTCAAAAACAAAAAGGGGGAGAATTGGGAATTATGCCTGCAGAGAGATTGGCAAAAGCAATATATGTTTTAAATTTTTTGAGATATTACCCCAGGACAGCCTAGTCCCTCCGATGGTCAAACACGGGGCTGGGCTAAAGGGAGCCCTGACAGAAGTAAAATCGGGCCCGTGTAAGGTGATGCTGAGAGACTGGAACATGGGAAAATGGACAGGATCTTTGGACTTGATAACCTGGGGAAAGGGGTATGCTTGTGTCGTTACAGATACTGGAACCAGATGGGTGCCAGCGAAATGGGTGAGACCTTGGCTAGAAGCAGACTCCCATATATCAGACGTAGCAGGCAAGCAGCCGGTACCCTAGCTGTGGAAAGTGTGAGCCTGCAGAAGAACAACATGGGAGGAAGAAGTGTTACTGTTATTAGCTGTATATTGTGGCTTTTAGGAGGTAATGTTGCTTTTAATGCTATTATAGGAGCTGATGCTGCTTTTAATGGATATGTCATGCTTCTTAGGCATATTGTTAATTATACGCAAATTAAGAGTTGTTGGCTTTGTGGGACAGCAGATCAATTTGATGCACTGGTGTTAGGTATTCCTCTAAGCAACTGGACAGACCTGAATCCGTATAGCCTACTCAATACGTCATATCAGTGTACACAGCAGAATGTCACAATGGAAGGAAAGCCCTTTATACTTCAATTGGTTAGCAACACGGTGCCTTATATATATTATAACTTATCAGGCCCGAATCTTGGCACCTTTCAAAACAAAACAGGCCATTGGAGGACCATAAAGCTTAAACTGACCCATAGCGGGGATATAAATTCTGCAAGTAGCTATTCTGTGGGAGTAGGAGACCGACTATTGATAGGGAAGAGCCACCACAAATACATATCTAAGAATAAACCCAACCTGCAACTTGCCAGGGGGTCATTGGTGGCTGTGCGGAGACCAAGTTGCCCGAAAACAGGTCCCAGGCAACTGATCAGGAGAATGTACTATGGGACTGTTAGCCCTGCCGCTAACAGTATTTAACCATTCAGACATGAGGGGAATAGTAAGGGGCCTTTGGGGAAAGTCTAGAACCAAACGAGAGATTGATAATCCATCAGCATGGATTCACCAAGGGAAAATCTTGCCTGACTAACCTGATAGCCTTCTATGATGAAATGACCGGCTGGATAGACGAGGGGAGAGCGGTGGATGTCGTCTATCTCGACTTCACCAAGGCTTTTGACACCGTCCCTCACAACATCCTCCTGGGCAAGCTCCGGAAGTGTGGGATAGATGAGTGGACAGTGAGATGGATTAGGAACTGGCTGGATGGCAGGGCCCAGAGAGTGGTGATCAGCGGTGCAGAGTCTAGTTGGAGGCCTGTGGCTAGTGGGGTCCCCCAGGGGTCAGTCCTTGGTCCAGTCCTGTTCAATTTATTCATCAATGACCTGGATGAAGGCACAGAGTGCTCCCTCAGCAAGTTTGCTGATGATACCAAACTGGGAGGAGTAGCCGATACCCCAGAGGGCTGTGCTGCCATCCAGAGGGACCTGGACAGACTGGACAACTGGGCGGTGAAAAACCTCATGCAATTCAACAAGGCCAAGTGCAAGGTCCTGCACCTGGGGAGGAATAACCCCAGACACCAGTACAGGCTGGGGACCGAGCTTGTGGAGAGCAGCTCTGTGGAGAAAGACCTGGGTGTCATGGTGGACGACAAGTTGACCATGAGGCAGCAGTGTGCCCTCGTGGCCAAGAAGGCCAATGGGATCCTGGGCTGCATTAAGAAGAGCATCTCTAGCAGGTCGAGGGAGGTGATCCTGCCCCTCTACTCAGCCCTGGTGAGGCCGCATCTGGAGTACTGTGTCCAGTTCTGGGCTCCACAGTACAAGAGGGATGTGGAGCTGCTGGAGAGAGTCCAGCGCAGGGCTACAAGGATGATCAGGGGCCTGGAACATCTGCCCTATGAGGAGAGGCTGAGTGAGCTGGGCCTGTTCAGCCTGGAGAAGAGAAGGCTGAGAGGGGATCTAATCAGTGTATATAAATACCTCAAGGGAGGGAGTGCAGAGGACGGGGATGGTCTCTTTTCAGTGGTGGCCACTGATAGGACTAGAGGAAATGGCCGGAAACTGAAACATCAAAAATTCCATAGGAACTTAAGGAAAAATTTCTTAACAGTGAGGGTGACAGAGCACTGGAACAGGCTGCCCAGAGAGGTTGTGGAGTCTCCTTCTCTGGAGATCTTCAAAACCCGCTTGGATGCAGTCCTGTGCCACGTGCTTTAGGTGTCCCTGCGTATGCAGGGGGGTTGGACTAGATGATCTCTAGAGGTCCCTTCCAACCCTAAGCATTCTATGATGATTCTATGATGATGAATCCTCTAATAAGATACAATACCGGATTCCATAGCTTTGTTAGGGCAGTTTTGCCAACCCTTGGTATTGTTCAATACCGAGAGGGCGATTTTAAATATTTCAGGTGAAATGGAAATCATCGCTAACAGAACATCAGAAGCAATTCTTGGATTGCAGAGGTGGATTCCCTGAGAAAAATAGTCTTACAAAATCGAAGGGCCCTTGACATCCTAACCGCACAGGCTGGAGGAGTATGTACCCTGATAAATGAAACGTTGCAGCTATACTGATCAGGCCGGCAAAATACTTACGGATGTCCAAGACATTTGGGATCACGCAAGGATTTTGCATAAAGTCACAGAGGATGAGGGTCTGTCATGGTTGGACAATTTATTAAGTGGATGGGGAATTTCGGGATCGTTTCGCTCGTTATTTAGAAGTGCTGGAATGATGTTGCTGATTCTATGTTGCATTCTACTAGTTGTGCCTTGTTTATTGAAATGTGTATCCAATATGATTGAGAATACTGTAAATAAGGTTTGGCTGGTTCAAGAACAAAAAGGGAGAATTGTGGGAGCATATCTAAGTAACCGAGGCTTCCTGATAGAAGATGGATACAATGAGCCGGACTAAGACCAAGGTGAAAAGATCGTGGGAAAGTCACCAGCAGCAAGAAAACAGAAGTAGGAGAGGAAGAACCTGTAAACAAGCTTATCAGTGCAGGATAGAGGACTGTGTGCGGGCCAATCATGTAAACGTGTGCCCCGATATCTACAGCCAACCTAGTACAGTAGAAGATGCGTGGACAGTAGTATGTAACCAACTGCAATGTAAGCGTACACGTGGCTAGATGACTTAACAGAAATGTAGTAGATAAATAGAGTGCTGTAACGCGAATAAAGCGATTTCTGCTAGACTCATATTGAAGCCTTCAGGAGTCGTGTCTGGCCTCCCGCATAAGCCCTATCCTTAAAGGCACCCCCCCTCCCAAAGGTGTCCCACAGGAGGGAATGATCCACAAATGGTATGCTTACCTAGAAGGAATAAGCCACTCGTTATCACTAAAAGAAGGACCAACTAAGAACTCCAAATTACAACAGCCAGTAAGCTCAGACATTATGACATTATGTCTTCCTTATAAAACTTCACCTATTAAGGTAGCTCTAGAATTCACTATATCTTCTAAAAAGGACAGAATATGGTTTACTGATGCCTCTGCCCGAAGAACAAGCACGGGGTGGAATTATAAGGCAGCAGCCCTGGAAATAAGCTCAGGACGGTCAGTAACTGAAGAAGGTGACGGTAGTGCCCAGGTCGGGGAACTCCGAGCCCTGCTGTTAGCTGTGGAAAATGGAGCTGAGGTAGTTTATACCAATTCCTATGCCACATTTAAGGGAGCAATGCAATGGATATGTCAATGGGAGGCAAATAATTGGGAGGTAAATCGTGTACCAGTGTGGAGGACAAGTGACTGGCAGAGACTTTTGGAAGTAAGCAGACACCGACCTCTAAAGATAGGATGGGTAAAGGCACATGCAAAAACTAGTGCACCAGCGACAAAGTGGAATCAGGAAGTCGATAGATTAGCACAAGTGCAAACAGTAGCTGCTGAAGGAGGTGAGTGGCAAAGGCTAATCAAATGGTTGCATGTGAAAAGGGGACATTCAGGGAAAAAAAAAATGACCTATATCACGAATGTGTGGCATGGGCATGGCCTGTGTCAGGAGCATTAATTAGTGAAATCATATCAGCTTGTCCTCAATGTCAACTCCGACTAAAAATGAACCATCCCAATCAAGCCCTCCCTCAGCACATTCAAAGAAACAAAGTCTTATGCAGTATCTGGCAAATTGATTATGTAGGACCATTGAGACCCTCTCGTGGTCAAAAATATGTGCTGGTAGGTGTGGAAGTAGTATCCAGACTAACCATGGCTATGGCAGTAAGCGCAGCCACTGGTGAGAATGCTGTGAAAACCCTGCAGGACTGGTTTAGTAGCCTCTCAGCACCAGATTGCATACAAAGTGATAACGGGAGTCACTTCACTGCTACTGTGGTGCAAAATTGGGCAAAATATGAAGGAGTAAAATGGGTGTTTCACACTCCCTATTATCCCCAAGTTAATGGTATAGTGGAAAGAGTCAATGGCATGATTAAGAAATATGCAAAGGTGTCACTGGGATCTGTGGCTATCCCAAGCAGTCTACACAGTAAATAACAGGTGGGGGACATATAGAAGCCCCAAAATACAAGCTTTCTGCCCCACAGGGCCTCCTGCTCCCACTTTATCAGAGCCCTCAAAGTCACAACATCACACACCTATTCGAATGCAGGTGGGACAACCTGTGATGGTAAAATTGCCCTCTATCGGTGTTGTTCCTTTGATTTTGTCTAAACCTTGAGGACTATGTGCCTGGGAAGCCACTGATGCTAGTGGGAAAATGCACTGCATAAGCAGTCATTGGATCATTCCAGACTTTTGATTCCTAACCAAAACCTAGACTGAATATAAATGCCTGTTTGCACTTGCAAAATCAGTAACAACCCAACATGTGCCGATCGAGACAGAGATCGAGCAATTCTTCCTTTTGCTTTTCAGGATATCAACACCCCAGAACACTGGAAAATTGTACCTGGAACCAAGAACTCTCCTATACTGAAATGGAGCATCCACAAGGGTTGTTAGTTTTCTGCAGTGTGTGTCTTGTTGTTTTGATTGGTGTGTAAACTGGACAGTTGTAATAGGGTTATCTTAAATAGGATAAAGTTGTAGTTAGTATCAGCAAACATGGCTTTTAAAACTCGCATTGGAAAGATATTGTGGAAGCATTGAAGAGCAGGGGATCAAGGTTAAGAACCAGAAGCATTTTATTGAGCATCAGATAAAGCTTATATACCATACTGTCCCAGATACAATACCATATTTGCCTACAAGCATGTGAAGCACAGTTACTGAATAAGCCAATAATCTAAAGCTTACACTGAGACTATCCAATCAGCTTCTCAGTCCCGCAGCAGCCGTACAGTTGCTTTTGCTCCTTGTTTGCTGAAGAACACCTGCACTGCCATCCTTGAGGTTGGTTATCTACTAACGAGGCATCCTGTACTACTGTCCTTGAAACAGGCCTCCACAAGATACGCTTTGGCTTGATATGTTTAGTGCACTGGAATCAAGGAGATACCCAAAGTGAGAACAGGCAAACGTTATCCATCCCTGACTCTGCCACACATGGTTTGCAGGCTAACTTTGTCCTAACTTTATTAAAGGGGTTTGCAACTGCTCTCAATGAATCTAGTATTACTGCTTGCTTGCCTCTACCTAAATCTGTAGAAGACACTCTTCTTATGGCTATCCTTCCCACTGACATAGCAGGGAGCTTGCTGAGGTTGTGGAATACACCGGGTACTCTCCATATAGTGAATCCTTATTCTCCAGAGAGAGAGCTAGTTGCTGTGCAATTTAGTTGGCCATTTAATTTTTCTACGATTGATAACACCAGTTGCACTTATTATGAAAACAATATTACTGCAACTCTTCCTTGTAGATGGATTTTATGGGGAGCAACGGATTTGCAACCTTGGGGACAAGCAACCGCCACCCTGCAATACAGTCAACCTGTAAATGCATCCTGGTGTATACAGTGGAATAGAGGGCAAGATTGTCTTCCTCAAAATAATCATAACTTAAACTGCTCTTGGTTTGGAGACTTTCAGGACTTCACAGGTTTTACACCATTTGGCCCAGTATTTTCTTTCAGTTCAGTATCAAACAAGTCAGTGTTGTGGTCTTGCCAAAATGTGATAAATTGCTCCAATTGGGAACAACACAATTGAGTCAGATATTGGCCAGTTTATATTTCCCTTAAATTAGGCTGTCTGTGCTATAATCACAACACAAGATACAAATCAGTAGGTGTAAACTTTGCGCCTCGTAATGACTGCCATATAGCTTCTGGTGACGCGCCGGCTGGTTTGATCTGGGCCTGCAGTCATGCCAATATGTATACCTCCATATGGGCTAGATTACCTGAACTGCAACATACTTTGGGCCTTCCAACATTGTGCCCCATGTGGAGGAGGAATTCCCTCCAACCCCACTGGATGGCTCGTGCAAAACGGGCAAAAATAGAACTGTCAGGACATGTAGAGGGGTGTAGGACCCAGGAGCAGCTACCTGCATAGCCTGGGGAATGGAAGGATTTTTTTGGATTTGGTGGTGTTACCATGCGAACGTGATTATGGTTAAGTAAACTAGCCTATCAAGTAGAAAAACTAGCTAATGCCACCGATACTAGTATACAGTTGCTCAAACATCAATTACAACCTATGGCAAAAATGACTCTCCAGAACTGGAGAACCGGATGGCACTGGACGTGATGCTGTTACACCAAAATGGACTTTGTGGCTACCTAAACCTCTCCAGTACCGACTGCTGTATTTATATCCCTAACATTACACAGGACCTCGAAATCCAACTAGAGAAGATACGACAGGCGGTGAAAGGCACCCATAAACTCCGGGAATCAATGAACACTAGTTGGCTGGCGAAGGTGTTTAGTTGGTTCGGATTTGTTGTCACTGGTTGGATCCAAAGTTTGATAGAATATGTGGTGATGTTCACTGTGATGATAGTTATCCTAAGTATAGCAATATCCTGGGTAAAATCAGCTATACTGCCAGAGTTGAGCTTATAGTTGATCACACTATTTGGGAATGCCATTCGCTCATAGAATCATAGAATGTTTAAGGTTGAAAGGGACCTCTAAAGGCCATCTAGTCCAACCCCCCTGCATACGCAGGGTCACCTAGAGCACATGACACAGGACTACATCCAAGCGGGTTTTGAAGATCTCCAGAGAAGGAGACTCCACAACCTCTATGGGCAGCCTGTTCCAGTGCTCTGTCACCCTCACTGTTAAAAAAAAAATTCCTTAAGTTCCTGTGGAACTTTTGGTGCTTCAGTTTGTGGCCATTACCTCTAGTTCTATCAGTGACCACCCCTGAAAAGAGACCAGCACCATCCTCCTCACTGCCTCCCTTGAGTTACTTAAACACACTGATCAGATCCCCTCTCAGCCTTCTCTTCTCCAGGCTGAACAGGCCCAGCTCCCTCAGCCTCTCCTCATAGGGCAGATGTTCCAGGCCCCTGATCATCCTTGTGGCCCTGCGCTGGACTCTCTCCAGCAGCTCCACATCCCTCTTGTACTGTGGAGCCCAGAACTGGACACAATACTCCAGATGCGGCCTCACCAGGGCTGAGTAGAGGGGCAAGATCACCTCCCTCGACCTGCTGGAGATGCTCTTCTTAATGCACCCCAGGATCCCATTGGCCTTCTTGGCTACGAGGGCACACTGCTGCCTCATGGTCAACTTGTCATCCACCATGACACCTAGGTCTCTCTCTGCAGAGCTGCTCTCCAGAAGTTTGGTCCCCAGCCTGTACTGGAGTCTGGGGTTATTCCTCCCCAGGTGCAGGACCTTGCACTTGGCCTTGTTGAATTGCATGAGGTTTTTCACCACCCAGTTCTCCAGTCTGTCCAGGTACCTCTGGATGGCAGCACAGCCCTCTGGGGTATCAGCTACTCCTCCCAGTTTGGTATCATCAACAAACTTGCTGAGGGAGCACTCTGTGCCCTCATCCAGGTCATTGATAAATAAATTGAACAGGACTGGAGCAAGGACTGACCCCTGGGGGACCCCGCTAGCTACAGGCCTCCAACTAGACTCTGCACCACTGATCACCACCCTCTGAGCTCTGCCATCCAGCCAGTTCCTAATACACCTCACTGTCCACTCATCTATCCCATACTTCTGGAGCTTGCCCAGGAGGATGTTGTGAGGGACAGTGTCAAAAGCCTTGGTGAAGTCGAGATAGACGACATCCACCGCTCTCCCCTCATCTATCCAGCTAGTCATCCCATCACAGAAGGCTATCAGGTTAGTCAAGCATGATTTCCCCTTGGTGAATCCATGCTGACTACTCTTGAGCACCTTCTTGTCCTCCATGTGCCTGGAGACAACAGCCAGTATGAGCCGTTCCATCAATTTTCTGGGGACGGAGGTGAGACTGACTGGCCTGTAGTTGCCTGGGCCCTCCTTCTTGCCTTTTTTGAAGACTGCCGTGACATGGGCTTTCTTCCAGTCCTCTGGCACCTCCCCCATTCTCCAGGATCTTTCAAAGATGATGGAGAGCGGCTTACCTTATCTCCAGCAGGTCGAGGGAGGTGATCCTGCCCCTCTACTTAGCCCTGGTGAGGCCGCATCTGGAGTATTGTGTCCAGTTCTGGGCTCCACAGTACAAGAGGGATGTGGAGCTGCTGGAGAGAGTCCAGTGCAGGGCCACAAGGATGATCAGGGGCCTGGAACATCTGCCCTATGAGGAGAGGCTGAGTGAGCTGGGCCTGTTCAGCCTGGAGAAGAGAAGGCTGAGAGGGGATCTAATCAGTGTCTATAAGTACCTCAAGGGAGGGAGTGCAGAGGACGGTGATGGTCTCTTTTCAGTGGTGGCCACTGATAGGACTAGAGGAAATGGCCGGAAACTGAAACACCAAAAATTCCATAGGAACTTAAGGAAAAATTTCTTGACAGTGAGGGTGACAGAGCACTGGAACAGGCTGCCCAGAGAGGTTGTGGAGTCTCCTTCTCTGGAGATCTTCAAAACCCGCTTGGATGCAGTCCTGTGCCACGTGCTCTAGGTGTCCCTGCGTATGCAGGGGGGTTGGACTAGATGATCTCTAGAGGTCCCTTCCAACCCTAAGCATTCTATGATTCTATGATTTTATGATTCTATACCTATGACATCCGCCAGCTCACGCAGCACTCTGGGGTGCATCCCATCAGGGCCCATGGATTTGTGGGTATCGAGGTTCCTTAGGTGCTCTCTGACCCAGTCTTCGTCTACCTAGGGCAAGTCTTCCTCTCTCCAGGCTTCTTCTCTTGTCCCTAGGGCCTGGGGCTCTAAAGGGCTGCCCTTGGTAAACACCGAAACAAAGAAGGCATTCAGCATCTCTGCTTTTTCTGTGTTATTTGTAACCAGGGTGCCCATCCCATTCACCAGCGGACCCACGTTTTCCCTGATCTTCCTTTTGCTGTTCATATATTTGAAGAAGTTTTTCTTGTTATTTTTAACCTCCCTTGCCAGATTGCATTCCAAACGCACCTTAGCTTTCCTTGTCGCATCTATGCACTCCCTGACTACGTTCCTGTATTTCTCCCAGGGGGTCTGTCCTTTTTTCCACATTCTGTATACCGCCTTCTTCTGCTTGAGCATTGCCACAAGCTCCTTGCTCATCCACGCGGGTCTCCTGCCCCCTCTGCCTGACTTCTTACACACAGGGATGCACTGATGCTGGGCATGGAGGAAGTGCCGCTTGAAAACTAACCAGCTCTCTTGAGCCCTGCTTCCTTCTAGAGCTCTAGCCCATGGGATTCTTCCCAGGAGGTCTCTGAAGAGGCCCCCCTGAAGTCCATGGTTGCAAGGCTACTTACAGCCCTGCCACCTCCTCGTTGGATCCTGAACTCCACCAACTCATGGTCACTGCAGCCGAGGCTACCCCCCACCTTCACATCTCCTACAGGTCCCTCTGTATTTGATAGCACGAGGTCCAGTAGCCCACCTCTTCTCATCGGCTCCTCCACAACCTGCATCAAAAAGTTATCATCAACGCTCTGCCGGAACCTCCAGGACTGTTTGTGCCTGGCTGTGTTGTCCTTCCAGTTGATGTCGGGATAGTTGAAGTCCCCCATGAGAACCAGGGCCTGTGACTGTGAGGCAGTATCCAGCTGACTATAGAAGGCCTCATCAACCTCATCCTGGTCAGGTGGCCTGTAGCAGACAGCCACCACAGTGTCTCCCACATTAGCCTGCCCTCTAATCCTTACCCACAAGCTCTCAACTCCCTCATCATCTACTCCCAGGTTGAGCTCCATGCATTCCAGTTGCTCTCTCACATAAAGAGCAACTCCACCACCTCGCCTTCCCAGCCTGTCCTTCCTAAAGAGCACATAGCCTTCCATGGCAGCGCTCCAGTCGTGTGAGCTATCCCACCACATCTCTATGATTCCAATGATATCATGATGCTGGGACTGCACACAGATCTCCAATTCGTCCTGCTTATTCCCCATGCTTCGCGCATTGATGTACAAGCATTTCAGGGAAGTAACTGAGCTTGCAGGTTTCCCAGGAGGGGTGAAAGAGGACCCTCTGTGAAAATTTCCTGTCCTCACCTCCTCCCCCCTACCACAGTCCCGCAGGAAGCCATCTGACCTAGGCTGCGTGGTACTGTTCGCCGTGTATGTGTGACACTCCCCTTCCCCCTTCTCATCTAGTTTAAAGCCCTCCTAACCAGGTTGGCCAGCCTTTTGGCAAAGAGATGTGTGCCCCTCTTGCTGAGATGGATCCCATCATTCCCCACTAGCTCGTGGTCATCAAACAGAACCCCATGGTCCTAGAAGCCAAAACCCTGTTGCCAAGCCCAGCGACACAGCCAGTTGTTGATCTGCCATATCCACCTTCTCCTCCTTGAATCCATTCCCCTCGTTGACAGGATAGAAGAGGAAACTACCTGGGCTCCCGTACCTTTGATGGCCATCCCTAGGGCTCTGAAGTCTCGCTTGATATCCCTCAGTTTCCCCATGGCATCATTTGTGCCCATGTGAAACAGTACGAGCAGGTAATAGTCAGAGTCCTGAACAAGCCTTGGGAGCCTTTCTGTGACATCCTTTATTCGGGCCCCTGGCAAGTAGCAGACCTCTCTGGATGAAGGGTCTGGTCTACATATCTGTGCCTCCATGCCCTGCAGTAGGGGGTCACCCACAACCATCAGCTGTTACAGTTCAAACGGCGCAGCAACCTGGTTCAGGGACGGCACGGCGACCACCCCCAAGCCACTTGGGCTTTCAGCTAGTTGACACCAATGTGGTGGACGGCAAATGGCCTTTATTGATGGGTAACAAGGTGTTATATAGCTTGGTTTACAACGTCACATCCGTCTGCTTACATCATAAACTAAACGCTATTGGCTATTAGGGGCCCTATCTTTCCATACAGCACGATATCTTCCGGCCGCTGTTCCCTAACTATCTGCAACAATCAGCCGCCGTTTCTTCCAGGTGCTCCTTTTCTCCTTAGGGGGAGGAACCTCACAGCGTGGAACTGACTGCCTCTCTGTAGACAGCCCCCTAGATGGGCCTTGGTTCGTGACCTCCTCTAACTGATCCCCAAGTTCCAGGGCCTCGTACCTGTTGGATGTGGTCACAGGTGGAGGTGAGACGGGCTGTGGAAGGGTTCTTCTGCCACCTTGAGTAGGGACTTGTTTCCATTGTTGATCGTCCCTCGATACTGTTAATTCTGCCCCCTCTGCCCTATGGCAAGAGGATACTGGATTTACAGGCTGAATCGGGGGGTTCTCAGAGTGGCTTTCCTGGGAAGACTGCAGAACACAGCTCCACCAGTCTATTTCTCTTTCACATTCCCTGATGGCCCTCAGCCTTTCTACCTCCTCCTTTAGCTCCACCACCAGGCCGAGCAGGTCATCCATCTGCTCACACCTAAGGCAGGCTGTGTTTTCGCTACAACCCGGTAACATGGAGAGGCTCAAACATTCCCCACAGCCAGAAACCTGGACCGCTGCATGTTTCTGTGGCGGTTCAGTCTGGGTCGCCATAGTCTTCCTGGTGGAAGCTCTCTGCCATGGCTTTACCTGATCTCCCACTGGTGGAATAGTCTGTGGAGAGGATTCTTTTCCACCCCTGGGAGGAGACTCCCTGACCCCTGCCTACACCTCCTGCCTGCGCTAACTGCCACACCACACCCTGCCTGATCGACCTGCCTCCTGGTCTATCCTCCTCCCTGGGGGGAGCTTTTGAAATCCTGCCTGCCCTGCTGGCTCCGCCCCCGCTGAGTCAGAGCCGCCTCTGGCCAGGAGCTCAGCACTGCCCGGATGGGGGTTGGCGCTGGGGCTGCCTCTCGCTCTGTTGTTCGCCTCTATACCAGGAGCTCCGGCACGAGCGTCCGCTCCAGATCCCTTCCCTTCGAGATCCTAGGGATCGCTCCTAGGAAGGCGATCGGACTGACCGTGAGCAGACTGTTGGTGAATCTGATACTGCCAGAGTTGGGCGTATAGCTAACACAGTATTTGGTATCCCTATTAAGAGATGAGTCCAGCCGCCCCCAGTCCCTCTAACCTTTGAGGATCGGCTGGAACGCAAGGGGATTCATCTCTTACCAAATTTGCCCCCCGCCACCTCCCCATTAAACCGCCACATAGATGAAAAATTGTAAATCCTTTTCTATCTAGGTTTTCATCACTCCTCTTTTGTGGTCGGTTATATAGATATAGCAATATGGCTTCGTGCTTGACATAAGCTGACTTGGCCTGACTTAGGCTTAGAGCCTGGCGCTCAGAAGATCTCGCGATGTTACGGAAAGCAAAGGGTCAGCAGAGATTAAGGCGAGTCAGCTGTCTTACTTTGAAGAATCAGTACATAGCCATATAAGGTAACATTGTTGCTAATTGGTGGCAGAGTAAGCTTCCGCATTCGCAAGGAGTATAACTGTAGTGAGCAGTAAACAATAAATGGCACTCCACTTCAACCATATTGGTGTTACATGGTTTATCCCCTCGCGGGGTAGGATGGCCCCGGAGAGCCCGACCTCTGGGTGAAAACGTTACGTTGCTGAGAGCTGAGACCGGAGACCGCACGGCCGGAGACAGCGAACGGCAACACTCTTTGTAACCCAAAAAACAGTTTCAAAGTGAAACTTAGAACCTGAGAAATGAATTGTACAAAGTTAGTGGTGATTTCCTATCACATACGCACACTTAGTGGCAATCGCATACAACCCTTCTGATAAAGCCCTTGGGGGATTTTTCTTAACCTTATATTTCTCCTGGACTCCCTTCAGTCTAGCACCTACCTGTACATTTTGCCAAAAAACAAAATCAAGGCCATATCATTAACTTGTACAAACAGCACTTTATTTTCATATAACCCTAAAAAAAAATTGTGTGAGTCACAGAGGACTTTTCATTATATTATATTAAAAGTATATAGCAGTTTGCCTCCTTAAGCAATTTCACATGATTAGACATGCATCACAGCCCCAGGAAGACCACTACTTCATCAGCTGGGAAGGAGATAGAGGCCAATTTCCAGAACTGCAAGCCTGCATCAGAACTCAACTTGCAAATCATTCAAAAAAATAAAAATAAACAAGAAACAGCAGTGAATACATAGAATACCAACAGATTTGATGTCTGATCATCCATTTTTGAAGAGAGCCGACACTATGGCATAAACAGCTATCTTGGCAGAACATACAGTCTCCCTCCTTGCACATGCTATTGGCACACATATGTCAATTCAGCATATATTTGCCTCTCCTAAAGTCTATTGATTTCAAAGTGAGAAGCTCTCTGACAAACACCTTTCAAAGTACTCTGCTTCCTCTATGAACAACTGCAAAGTGCAGACCTGGGACTTGACTTTATAGTAATTTATTTCAAAGAGCTTCACTGTCATTAAAATTAAGAAATTGTTATTGGGATTTTTTTGAACTTTTTTTTTTCCAGATTCCATCACAAAGGTCTTGATCTCAGTCTAATTCAGACAATGAAGTATACTTACAAGAAAACACCTGATGTTGCCTTTGCGAGATACGTCATCCCTTTGCTATCTAATTTGCAGAACTGGCACCAATGTGACACAGCATTGTACTGATGATTTCCCAAAATCCACAAAACAGCTAGAGTTGCACAACCACTGTCCCTGTAGAGCAAGCCATCCTTGTCTTGCTGTAACAGCCCTGACTACTTTTTCTCTCCATTCATCCATCATGCTTTTGACTGTACCCTTGGGAACATGACAGTTACTGGAGAAAGTTTCTGCCTGTATATCATGTCTGCAGAAGATCCTTTGGTAGACAAGGCAAACAGGTGAGTTCAGAAAGCACAAAAAAATAATGCCCTTCTCACCCAGAGGTAGGAAGAAGAGATGCTACAAAGTCCCCAAGAAGAACTATAAGCAGGATATTGAATAAGGTAAAGTAGAAGAACTGGACAAAAAGCACAGAACACGGAGTTACCATGGTGCCTGCAGAGAGCCATCACCAGGAGGATATCAGAGACCACCCCAGATCACATGACTTTGATTTGGTGAAGAAGCTCAAGCTTTGTAAAACTATACTAAGCACATTAACAGAAACTGGAAGATTTCTTCCCCTTCCAAAGCTCATTTTAACATTGCACAGAAGATAGACATACATGAAACATACGCATAGGTGTCTTCTGAGACAACCAACAACTTTGAGCATTTATATACAGATCCATGCTTAAAGATACTCAGCATTATTCAGGCCTTAACAAATATACACAAATATTTATACTCACAAAAAAATACATTTACACTCACATTTCAAGAATCCATTAAGTAATCAGATTTTAAGAATTTGACAATCATGCAATTTGAACTCAAAGTTTAAATAATGTCTATTTATTTGAAAAATGTTATTTGTAGGAAAATGGAAATTCTTTCTTAAACTCAGTATCTGGCTCAAGAAGAGATAGGTCTATTGGAACAACCATCTCATCCTGCATATGTAAACAAATGAAGAAAACTGCATGATATCTTTCTCACCAAGATGTTTCTTCAAGCCAAGATAAAGCTTTAAAGGGAATTAGTAGGAGCTCCTAAATCTACAGTAATTACTGTAATTTTTAAAGCCCCTATGTATAAAATTGCCATATTCACAATGGGGTGCACAACGTTAACAGCCCTCTAAAACTCAGCATACAACAGCTTTGAAAATTATACCTTGTACATCTGCTGTGTTTATTCATGCTCAAGTTTCAAGTTCCACTAATCTATCCCACACTTCTCTCCTTAAGCTTGCTTAAGCAAAGAGGCTTTTACTATTTGTTGAATGCTCCAGAATAGAGCATTCCTTTTGGACTTAGCCAAACCCTAGATTTTCACCTCAGGTGCTTTTTAATTGCTTAATATATAACTTCATATTGAATAGACTTTTATAACTCTTATCTACAAGTATGAATGTGATGGGACCCAAAACCATTAGATATTAGATCTTCCTACCCCCAGAAACAATCTCAGACCCTACTTAAAAAGGTCAGATAAAACTCAGAGAGCAAAGGAGTGCAAAGACATAGGAAAATTAGTTAGCAGATAATCCAGGGAGCATTTTTCAAAATGGTTCAGGTGTGGGCATATTGAGGAGCAGGGTCTCAAGGCAGTGAGCCGCAAGACATTTATTAGAGCATCAGCATACATTCTTATAGACGAACACCCGGATACATCACCCATATAAGGAGGGTGCACGAGATAAAAGCCTGCTCTACTTAGTCAATGATCATGCCTAGCTGACAGCAGAGAAACAGTTTGTCTTGTTCTTGCCTTGCGGTTGAGCAATGTGCTTATCAGGCATAAGCATTGCAACTTCGTATTCTATATTCATACAGCTGCTGGTTTCAGTTCCTTGTTTCCTGCAGAGAATACTATGTTCCTTGTTCCCACACATTCAGGCATAAAAATCCTACATGCTATTGTAATATGAAACCTTGGAGATTCAATGCAATAACTGGAGATGCAGAAGTTTCTTTTTATTATGAAAGATGTTTATGTGAAGAGCAAAATAGATAAGAGAAAGCAATGGCTAAAGAATACTTGATGGGCACTTTAATCTTCTATTAATATGCAAATTTTGTTCTTTAGAACCCTAGAAATATTTTTTTCATAGGCTATTTGAAAATGGTCTTACTCTCCCAGAGGTCCTTCTTGTATGAATCTAAGTGAAACACTGTATTTATGCTAATTCCCCAGATACTCTTGTATGCATCATTTTCTTTTTGAAATTATATGGCGTTTATTGAACCACATTTGTAAAACCTTCCACAGCTGATTTCATTCTAAAGATCTCCTTTAATAGAGCTGAGTCCCCTGTAGATCCACATCACGTGAGGATGTTAAGAAAAAAAAAATCATTTTCGACAACAAGAAATGAAAAAATGCCTGTAGGAAAATTTGGATAGGAACTTCTGACCAAAAAAAATGGATAATTTTATACCCATAATCAACTTTAGTCACATATAACTGGTGCCCCTGAATATTCTCAAAAATATTCTAATCAGTAATATTGTTTTTAGTAAATGACAAGCTTAAGAGCAAAAGCAGCCTCCGTGCAGGAAAAGCATCTTTATTGGCATATATTCACAAATGCATTTCTCAATTCCCTTTATACCTAATCATAGGAGCTACTTCCAGAATGAAAAATTAAAAATAATAAAAATAATAATAATAAAGCATAATCTTGCTTGCTGGTATCAAAGAGGAAAATAGGAAATTTTTGTTTGCTGTGCATTTGTAAAGTGGAGATCTTTCCAATTGGAGCTGAATAAATGCAACCATCATTTTCTCTCCCTACTTTTTCTGTAGAACTGACTGAACAACATTATGAGCCAAAGCCTGCTCCTCCTGAAAGAAGACTTTTTCACCTTCTGTGCAATTATCCATGAATAAGGTAAACAAGTTTAGCTCTAAAAGGCATCTGTGGAACTAGGAATCATCAAGTCTGAGGCCTTTTTTTTTTTTGGCCTCGTTATTTTGAGGTTTGTAAATGTTATATCTGACTTTTCATTATGAATCCTCTTTGTAACTAATCCCACATCAACGCCTTCCCACTCAGTTGCTTTGTGAGCAGAGCGCTCTGAATGTGGATTTCTTCTGACAGAGTCTCTTGGGAGTTAGAAGTAACTCCATTACTGTGAATAATATTACATCTGTACAGCTATAAACTAGTGAGGGAGGGAGACTCATACCCTCAATTTCCATCAACACGTACCAATATAAGATAGCCCTACATTAAGTCTTATCTGCAGGCACATTCTGGAAAGTTAAACAGGACTCCAAAACACAACCATGAAGACAGATTTTCCTAGCACTACAAGCAAGCATTAGAGGTTCACTTGATATATCGATATATATTTGAAAGCATGATGCTCTAATATTTGTTTTTTGTTATTATAAGGAGGACACAAATCATGTATTTCTGCTTGTGCTGGCATGCTTAAAGTCATTATTCAATTTAGGGACAACATAAAAGAAATTCAAATAAAAAAGCCACAAAGATTTTTTTTCCCTGTGGGAAACCTGCATTGAGCAGACACAGCATTTTTTCAGATTATATAAAGTATATGATGAGTAAGCAACACTAAAGAGAGCAAAGTCACAAGAAAATACATAAAAAATACTGTAGGAAGTGAATACATGATTCTCAAGATAACTCAGGTTGCTCAACACGCAACACCTAGGATTAGGGAGAGCAACTCTGAGCTATGCTCAAGGATTCCTACAATTCCTCCTGCTTCAGCTACCCAAGAATCAACTTGACTCAGGGTTACCGACCCCACTCTGCCTTTGAAGAAAAAAAAAAGGGGGGGGGGGGTAAACAGGGACAAAGAAAGGAGGCAGGGTAGAAAGACTTAATGCAGGACTACCCAAGCTAAAAGCCACAGATGGTGGAAGAGGACTGTGACAGTCACAGTAGCTGTTTCAATTCCCTTTGCCTGAAGATATAGCTTTAGCAAAAAGAAACATAACACAGAGCCAAAATCAAATATTTTACTTGGCGTTAATTTTGTGAATCAATTTAATGTGAACAAACAGTAGTAAAAACGATGATTGTCATAGCCTGCAGGGAAGGATTTGAATGTAAAGGAAAAGATGGAGTGAATCTGGGAGGGCAGGAGGAAAGGGAAGAAGGGCAGACTAAATGATCACAGACAGCAAGACATAACCACCCTTTCTGCAGTATATTCTGCTCTTTTTAAAGCCCAGTTTAGTTCACACAGAGAGATCCTACCCTAGAGGCTTTCAGTGTCTCGCTCCCCTGCACTGATGTGAGATTAGTCTTCTCGCCAGCAGTGCTCCATGCTTGCACTAAAGCAGGCATCCATGGTCAGAAATAAGCTTTTTTTGTCCATTAGCAGCATTTACTCAAATTGATTCACTCAAGTTGAGTGAATCAAGTTGATTCACTCAAGCTGATTCATTTGAGTAGATGTACTCAAGTTGAGTAAATAAAGTTGATTCTCACAAGATGATTAACTCAAGTTAATTCACTCAAGTTGATTCAAGCAAGCTGAGGGAATCAAATTGATTCACTGAACTTGATTCACTCAAGTTGATTTGCTCAAGGTCATTGACTCAAGTTGAGTGAATCAAGCTGATTTACTCAAGTTGAGTGAATCAAGTTAATTCACTCAAGTAGTTTCACTAAAGTTGATTCACTCAAGTTGATTCAATCAATCTGAGTGAGTCAAGTTGATTCACTCATGTCGATTCATTCAAGTTGATTCACTCATGTTGATTCAATCAAGTTGATTCAATCAAGCTGAATGATCCAGGTTGATTCACTCAAGTAGATTCACTTAAGTTGATTCAATCAAGCTGAGTGAATCAAGTTGATTCACTGAAGTTGATTCAGTCAAGTTAATTGAATCAAGTTGATTCACTCAATTTGATACAGTCAACTTGGTGTACTCAAGATGAGTGAATCAAATTCATTCACTCAAGCTGATTCGCTCAAATTAATTGAATCAAGCTGAGTGTATCAAGTTGATGCACCCAAGTTAATACAGTCAACTTGGTTTACTCAAGTTGAGTGAATCAAGTTCATTCACTCAAGTTGATGTTCTGAAGTTGATGCGCTCACGTTGATGTGCTCACGTTGATGTACTCACATTGATGTACTCAAGTTGACTGAATCAAGTACATTTACTCAAGTTAAATGAATCAAGTTGATTTACTGAAGTTGATTCATTCAAATTGATACACTCGAGTGAATCAAGTTAATTCGCTCAAGCTGATTCACTCAAGTAGATTCACTGAAGTTGAGTGAAACAAATTGATTCACTCAAGTTGATTCACTCATGTTGATTCAGTCCCATTGATTCAATCAAGCTGAATGAACCAGGTTGATTCACTCAAGTTGATTCACTCATGTCGATTCACTTAAGTTGATTCAATCAAGCTGAGTGAATCAAGTTGATTCACTGAAATTGATTCAGTCAAGTTGATTCACGCAAGTTGAGTGAATCAAGTTGATGAATTCAAGTGGATGCACTCAAGTTGATTCAGTCAAGTTAATTGAATCAAGTTGATTCACTCAAGTTGATACAGTCAACTTGGTGTACTCAAGATGAGTGAATCAAATTCATTCACTCAAGCTGATTCGCTCAAATTAATTGAATCAAGCTGAGTGAATCAAGTTGATTCACACAAGTTGATTCACTTAAGTTCATGTGCTCGAGTTGAATGAATCAAGTTGAATCACCCAAGTTGATACAGTCAACTTGGTTTACTTAAGTTGAGTGAATCAAGTTCATTCACTCAAGTTGATTCATTCAACTTGATTCACTCAAGTTGATTCAATCAAGGCAAGTGAATCAAGTTCATTCGTTCGAGTTGATTCACTCATGTTGATTCACTCATGTCGATTCACTCAAGTTGATTTAATCAAATTGATTCATGTAAGTTGAGTGAATCAAGTTGATTCACTCATGTTGATTCAATCAAGTTGATTCCCTCCAGTTGATTCCATCAAGTTGAGTGAATCAAGTTGATTCACTCGAGTTAATTCACTCAAGTTGATGCGCTCAAGTTGAATCACTCAGGGTGATGCACTCGAGTGAATCAAGTTGATGCGCACAAGTTGATTCACTCAAGTTGAGTGAATCAAGGTAATCCACGCAAGTTGATTGACTCAACTTGAGGGAATCAACTTCAGCGAAACAACTTGATTCACTCATCCTGAGGGAATCAAGTTGAGCGAATCAGCATGAGTGAATCTATGTGATTCACTCAGCCTGATTCACTCAACTACAGGGAATCAATTTGCACGAATCAACGTGAGCCAATCGAGTCGATTGACTCAAGTGAATTAACTTGAGCAAATCAACTTGATTCGCTCAACTTGAGCGAATCAACATGAGTGAATCAAAGTGATTCACTAAACCTGAGCAAATCAACCTTAGCCAGTCAACTTTGACTCAACTTGAGCGAATCAACTTGAGCGAATCAACTTGATTCACCCATCTTGAGCAAATCAACTACAGCAAAACAACAAGATTCCCTGAACTTGAGTCACTCATCTGGAGTGAATCAACTTGCTTCACTCAAGTTGATTCACTCAACTCGAACGAACAAACTTGAGCCGCTCCACTTGAGCGAATCAACTTGAGCGAACCAACTCGAGCCAATCCACATGAACGAACGAACTTGAGCCAATCAAGTTGAGCCGCTCCACTTGAGCGAAGCAACTTGAGTGAGGCAACTCGAGCCTTTCCACTGGAGCGAACCAACTCGAGCCATGCCACTTGAGCGAATCAACTTGAGCGAACCATCTCGAACCACTCCACTTGAGCGAACCAACTTGAGCCATTCCACTTGAGCGAAAGAACTCGAGCCGATCCATTAGAGCAGGGGTCCTCAAACTTTTTAAACAGGGGGCCGGTTCACTGTCCCTCAGACACTGTCTGATTGTTATAGCTCTTGAAGTTGCCTTTTTTTCCTAATTATTGCATCTGTTCATGTTGCCTCTAGTTGCCTCTCAGCCAGAGTTTAGAGTAGCTGTTGAGTTAAACATTTTCTGAAGTGAATTGTTGAGTGTTTTTTGTGCCAGTGATGCCCAATTTATATTTTATTCATGCTGCACAATTGATTTCTGTGATTATGGTCAAAGGATCTGCTCGAGGGGGTGTCCCTTGTTCAGCTCCAATGCAACCCTATTCATGTCTAGGATCAAAAACCATTTGGAAAGGCTCCTGTGGTGTGTAGGCTTAAGGCTTTGGCAACCTTCTAACTCGTCCAGAACAAGTATTCATCCCACCCTATAGACCTCTATATGAGCATTGCTCAATGCAAAAGCATAAAGTCTAATTGTTTGCTATTTTTGACCTCATATTTATGCCATTTAAAGCTGCGTGAAGTGGATGCATGTGGAGCAAATATGTTACCAGTCTGCTTTGAAAGCATTCAGTATGGATGTTGAGTTCACTTTGCTAATGACAGGTGATTTTACCAAGTCTAATATGGTGGAAGCTTAACCTTACAACATCAGAAACGTAAAACAACAAATGTAGACTTGGTCAGTGAGCCAACAGTGAGGCCTGTGTTACTGGCATTCCCCTTGCGCCCACCACAGGCCCCTTGGGTCTTTGACAAAGGAGAGAGTTATGTTGAGAAAGAGCAGCCATGACATTAAAGGGGATCTGAAGTCTTTCTTGCAGGGTAAGTGCTAATACTTTGCCCACTGACCACATCAATAGGCTTTAAGATCTCCGGGGGATTTGTTTTGTGGTTCATGTCTATTACGTGACTCTGCATCATGCACATATGTGGAAAGTTCATTCCTTACTTTGAAAGGCCCTCTTAACTCTCATTTATGCTCTGAATCAGCTTTCAAAAGTCTTTCAAAAGTCTAATGTTGAAATGGCAGGAGATTTTCTCAGAGCTGTTTGTTTCTCAAAGCCTATATATCAGGGGTCCTCAAACTTTTTAAACAGGGGGCTGGTTCACTGTCCCTCAGACACTGGCGGGGGCCGGACTATAGTTTGGAAAAAAATGAACGAATTCCTATGCACACTGCACATATTTTATTTGTAGTAGTGCACAAAAAAAAAAAAAAAAACAGGAAAAGGAATGCAATATTTAAAATGAAGAACAATTGTAATCAACAAAAACAAATAATATTTCAATGTGAACTATGGGCCTGCTTTTGGCTAACGAGATGGTCAATGTTAGGTTCCATATTTGTCACTGCTAGTCGTAGCAAGTGATGCAAGTGTTCATCAGTTAGTCTGGATCTGATTGGAGATTTCAGATGTTTCATTTGGGAAAAAGTCTGCTCACAGACATAGGCGCTGCCAAAGATGGTTGCAATTTTGAGTGCAAGGTTCCTGAGATTATGATATGTCTCTGAGGGGAGAGATGCATAGAAATTAGTAAGGCTGCTTGATTTTAATGCATCTTTCAGCGAGTCACGAGTCTGTAGTTCGGCCAATTCCATTTGGTAAATTGGATCAACAGTTTCAATGCCAACAGAAAATGGGTTCGAGAAAAGCTGTATGTCCTGTTCATGGAGACGAAGCTCTTTAAATCTAATTTGAAACTCCTTTTGCAACATTTCTAGTACATCCATACATGTTTTGTTTGGGAATGCAACTGCTGGTTTTTCTGCAGACAGGTTTTGAGTTGTGGGGAGATGGCAGAAGTTTTCCTCCTTTACTTGGTTAATGAGCAGGTCTAATTTGACTTGAAATGCTTTCACACGTGAATACATATCACAGATGAGCTTCCCCTTTCCCTGAAGTTGGACATTGAAATTGTTGAGTAGCTCTGTTAAATCTGTACTTCTGGTACTTCTGTACTGGTACTTCTTTGTTTTTAGAAAGCATAAAATCATAAACCTGTGGAAGTAAGTCATAAAATCATTTCAAAACTCTCCCTCGACTCAGCCAACGGACTTCTGTGTGGTACAGAATATCTTCATAGGCAACACTTAGCTCAGACAGAAATTCCTGAAACTGTCTGTCGTTTAGTGCATGAGCTCTAATGAAGTTAACACAAGAAACTACAATTTTCATGACAGAGTCCAGCTTCAGTGATTTACAACACAGTGCTTGTTGGTGGATGATGCAGTGTATGGCTATTGGATGTGAATGGTTGCGTTTGTCCATCTCTTTGTTAATGCGTGCAACCACTCCTTTCATGGACCCCACCATGCTAGGAGCACCATCAGTTGTCACACTGAATAGTTTACCCCAGTCCAGCTCCAAATCATTCATAGTTTGGCAAACTTTCTCATAGATATCCTCTCCTGTAGTTGTTCCTTTGATGCTTTTCAGCACAGCAAGCTCCTCTGTGACTTCGAAAGAATCATTTGTCCCACGAATGAAAATTAGAAGTTGTGCAGAATCACGAACATCATTGCTTTCGTCGAGGGCCAATGAGAAATAGCAAAGTTTTTTTGAGGAGTTTTGCAACTGCAGATTCAAATTTTCCCCCATTTCTTCAATCCTTCGTGTCATTGTAGGTCCTGAAAAGCTCACTGTACTAAATAAATCCGCCTTCTCTGGATGCATCTCTTTGGCAATAGAAAGAAGGCATTCTTTAACAAATTCTCCCTCTAGGAATGCTCTGCAAGTGCGCGCTATGAGCTTGGCAACTTGATAGCTTGCTCGAAGTGATGATATATTGAGCTGCTTTTCCTTCACAGAAGTATTTTGCTGAGTTGTCAATCCATGTTCCAGTCTTAATATTTTATCTTTTCTCACTTGTCCAACCAAAGAATCATATTTATCTTTATGTTGAGTTTCGTAGTGTCGACGCAAATTGTATTCCTGGAACACAGACACTGAATTCTGGCATATCAGACAAACAGCTCTTTCTTTGTACTCCGTGAAAAAATAATCAGAAGTCCACTCTTTTTGGAATACCCTGCACTCGGAGTCAATTTTTCTTTTTTTTGACATGATGGTGCGCGCGCTTCCCACTGGTGCTGGCTTGCTTGTCCTGCCTGGGAGCTGGAGGGAGGGAGGGAGGGAGAGACGGGGGAGCCGCCCACCTCGCTGATGCCGCCGCCCCCCTCCTCGGCCCGGCCGCACAGTCCGGAAAGGGTGGCCAGAAGGCACTGAAGGAACTTTGCTGCGCCGGGGCTCTGGCGATTCGCCCAAGTTGGCTGGACCTCGCAGTCCAGAGGCTGCTGACTGAGCTTGCCCAGCATAGGAGGTGCCCACACCTCTCGCCTGCCGCGCATTGCAGAGGAGGAGGAGGAGGAGGAGGAGGAGGAGGAGGAGGAGGAGGAGGAGGAGGAGGAGGAGGAAGGGGCGGCGGCAGTGCGGTTTGTAGCCGAGAGGCGCCCCCTGAGGGGGGCAGGTCGAGGACGAGGCGCTGGTTTCAGCCCAGTCCCGGTGGGTGCTTGGGGGCTGCGGAGGCCGGCGCGCGGATTAAGTGGCAGGAAGTCATCTGCAGCTGCTTAGTTTCCCCCCCCAACCCCCGGCGGGGGGGTTCTGTAAATACCGGCGGGCCGGATTGAGGGCCCTGGGGGGCCGTATCCGGCCCGCGGGCCATAGTTTGAGGACCCCTGCATTAGAGCTAACCAACTCAAGCCGCTCCATTTGAGCGAACCAACTTGAGTGAACCATCTTGACCTGCTCCACTTGAGCGAACCAACTTGAGTGAACCAACTCGAGCCGCTCCACTCGAGCGAACCCACTTGTGCCGCTCCTCTTGAGCGAAGCAACTTGAGCGAAGCAACTCGAGCCGATCCATTTGAGCGAATCAACTTGAGCCAATCAACTTGATTCACACAACCTGATTCACTCAACTTGAATGAATCAACTGTTGCCAATGGAGTTGATTGTCTCAGCTTCAGCGAATCAACTTGAGTCACTCAGCTTCAGCGAATCAACTTGAGCGAATGAACTTGAGCGAATGAACTTTATTCACGCAACTTGAGCCTATCAACTGTTGCCAATAGATTTGATTGTCTCGCCATGCGCAAATCAACTTGATTCACTCAACTTGAGCGAAGCAACTTGATTCAATAAACCTGAGCGAATCAACTTGAGCAAAAGAATTTGATTCCCTCGAGTGAAGCAGCTTGAGTGGATCAACTTGATTCACTCAACTTGATTTGCTCAACTTGAGTGAATCAACTTGATTCACTTGAGTGAATCAACTTAAGTGAATCACATTGATTCACTCAAATTGATTCACTCAATTTGAACAAATCCACTTTAGCGAAACAACTTGATTCACTCAACTTGAGCGAATCTACTTGAGCGAATCAACTTGATTCACTCAACTTGAACAAATTAACTTGAGCAAATCAACTTGATTCACTGAACTTGAGCAGATGAAATGGAGAGAATCAACTTGAGCGAATCAAATTGATTCACTAAACCTGAGCTAATCAACTAGAGCCAAAGAACTTCATTCACTCAACTTGAGCGAATCACCTTGAGCGAATCAGCTTAATCAACATTAAGTGAATCAACTTGAAGTGAAGCAACTTGATTCACTGATCTGGAGCGAATCAACGTGAGGGAATCAACTTGATTCACTCATCGTGATTCGCTCGATTTTAGTGAATCTACTTGATTCGCTCAAGTTGATTCACTCAGCTTGAGCGAATCATATTTAGCGAATCTACTTGATTCACTCATCTTGAGCGAATCAACTAGAGAGAGTCAACTTGATTCCCTGAACTTGAGTCACTCAACTGGAGCAAATCAACTTGATTCACTAAACTTGAGTGTATTAACTTGCTTCACTCAGCTTGATTCACTCAACTTGAGCCAATCAACTTGAGCGAATCAACTTGAGCGAATCAACTTGATTCACTCACCTTGAGCAATTCAACTTGATTCACTCACCTTGAGCGAATCTACTTGAGCGAAACAGCTTGCTTCAATCAACTTGAACGAAACAACTTGATTCACTGAACTTGAGCAGATCAAATGGAGAGAATTAGCTTGAGGGAATCAACTTGATCCACTCAACTTGAGTGAATCACCTTGAGCGAATCAACTTGTTTCACTCAACTTGTGTCGCTCATCTTGAGCGAATCAACATGAGCGAATCAAATTAATTCACTAAACCTGAGCGAATCAACCTTAGCCAGTCAACTTCTTTGAGTCAATTTGAGCGAATCAGCTTGAGCAAATCAATTTGATTCACTATACTGGAGCGAATAAACTTGAGCGAATCAACTTCAAGCTCAAGTTGAGCGAATCAACCTCAGTGAATCTACTTGATTCACTCATCTTGAGCAAATCAACTAGAGCAAATCAACAAGATTCCCTGAACTTGAGGCACTCAACTGGAGCGAATCAACTTGCTTCACTCAAGTTGATTCACTCAATGCCAGTGAACCAACTTGAGCCGCTCCACTTGAGTGAAGCAACTTGAGCGAAGCAACTCGAGCCGCTCCGCTCGAGTGAACCAATTCGAGGCGCTCCACTTGAGTGAACCATCTTGAGCTGCTCCGCTAGAGCGAACCAACTGCTCCACTTCAGTGAACCAGCTCGATCAAACCAACTCAAGCCGCTCCAATTGAGTGATCCAACATGAACCGCTGCACTTGAGTGAACCAACTTGAGCCGCTCCACTTGAGCGAAGCAACATGAGGCTCTCCGCTTGAGGTGCTCTACTTGAGGCTCTCCACTTGAGCCAAGCAACTTGTGCCGCTCCACTTCAGGCGCTCCACTTGAGGCGTTCCACTTGAGCGAAGCAACTTGTGCCGCTCCACTTGAGGCGCTCCGCTTCAGCAAAGCAAGTTGAGGCGCTCCACTTAAGCGAAGTAACTTGAGGCGCTCCACTTGAGCGAAGCAACTAAAGGCACTCCACTTGAGGCGCTCCACTTGAGCGAAGCAAATTGTTACGCTCCGCTTGAGCGAAGCAACTTGAGGTGTTCAACTTGAAGCGCTCCACTTGAGTGAAGCAACTTGTGCCGCTCCACTTGAGTGAAGCAACTTGAGCGAAGCAACTTGAGCCGCTCCACTTGAGCGAACCAATTCGAGGCACTCCACTTGAGCGAACCAACTCGAGCGAACCAACTCAAGCCAATCCACATGAACAGACGAACTTGAGCCAACCAAGTTGAGATGCTCCACTTGAGTGACACAACTTGAGACGCTCCACTTGAGCGAAGGAACTTGAGCCGCTCGACTGGAGCAAAGCAAATTGTGCTGCTCCACTTGAGGCGCTCCACATGAGTGAAGCGACTTGTGCCGCTCCACTTGAGCGAAGCAACATGAGGCACTCCACATGAGGTGCTCTACTTGAGGCTCTCCAATTCAGCGAAGCAACTTGTGCCGCTCCGCTTGAGGCGCTCCACTTGAGCCAAGCAACTTGTGCCGCTCCTCTTCAGCGAAGCAACTTGTTTCGCTCCACTCGAGGCGCTCCACTTTAGCGAAACAACTTGAAGCGCTCCACTTGAGGCGCTCCACTAGAGGCTCTCCGCTTCAGAAAAGGAACTTGAGGTGCTCCACTTAAGGCGTTGCACTTTAGGCGCTCCGCTTGAGCGAAGCAATTTGAGGCGCTCCACTTAAGCAAAGTAACTTGAGGCGCTCCACTTGAGTGAAGTAACTAGAGGCACTCCACTTGAGGTGCTCCACTTGAGCGAAGCAAATTGTACCGCTCCGCTTGAGCGAAGCGACTTGTGCCGCTCCGCTTGACGCGCTACAGTTGAGGCGCTCCACTTGAGGCGCTCCACTTGAGGCACTCCACTTGAGTGAAACAACTTGAGGCGCTCCACTGGAGCGAAGCAAATTGTGCTGCTGCACTTGAGGCGCTTCACTAGAGCGAAACAAATTGAGGCGCTCCTCTTGAGCGACAGAATTTGAGGCGCTCCACCTGAGGCACTCCACTTGAGTGAAACAACTTGAGGCGCTCCACTGGAGCGAAGCAAATTGTGCTGCTGCACTTGAGGCGCTTCACTAGAGCGAAACAAATTGAGGCGCTCCTCTTGAGCGACAGAACTTGAGGCGCTCCACCTGAGGCGCTCCACTTGAGTGAAACAAATTGAGCTGCTCCTCTTGAGTGGAGCAACTTGTGCCGCTCCACTTGAGTGAAGCAACTTGTGTCACTCTGCTTGAGCGAAGCAACTTGAGGCGCTCCACTTGAGGCACTCTTCTTGAGCGAAGCAAATTGTGCCGCTCCACTTGTGGGACTGCACTTGAGCGAAGCCACTCGAGCCGCTCTTGTCGAATGAACGAACTCAAGCCGCTCCCCTTGAGCAAAGCAACTTGAGGCGCACCACTGGAGGGGCTCCACTTGAGCCAAGCAACTTGTGCCGCTCCTCTTGAGGCGCTCCACTTGAGTCAAACAACTTGAAGCACTCCACTTGAGTGAAGCATCGTGAGGCGCTCCAATTGAGCGAAACAACTTGTGCCACTCCACTTGAGGCGCTCCACTAGAGGCGCTCCGCTTCAGAAAAGGAACTTGAGGCGCTCCACTTGAGGCGCTCCACTTGAGTGATGCAACTTGAGGCGCTCCACTTGAGGTGCTCCCCTTGAGCATAGAGACTTGAGGCGCTCCAATTTAGCACGCCACTTGAGGGGCTCCACTTGAGGGGCTTCACTTGAGGGGAGACAATTGACGCGCTCCACTTGAGGCGCTGCACTTAAGGCCCTCCACGAGGATCTGTACTTGAGGCGCTCCAGTTGAGCGCGCCACTTGAGGCGCTCCCCTTGAGCGTAGCGACTTGAGGCGCTCCACTTGAGGAAAGCTACTGGAGGCGCTCCAATTCAGCGCGGCACTTGAGGCGCTCCGCTTGAGGAGCTCCACTAGAGCGAAGCGACTTGAGGTGCTCCACTTGAGGTGCTCCCCTTAGGCTCTCCACTTGAGGCGCTCCTCTTGAGTGAAGCGACATGAGGCGCTCCACTTGAGGCGCTGCACTTGAGAGAAGTGACATGAGGCGCTCCCCTTAAGGCGCTGCCCTTGAGGTAAAGCGACTTGAGGCGCTGTACTTGAGGTGCTCCACTTGAGGCACTCTGCTTGAGCCAAGTGACTTGAGGCACTCCCCTTTATGCACTCTGCTGGAGTGAAGCGACTTGAGGTGCTCCGCTTGAGGCGCTGCGCTTGAGGCGCTCCCCTTGAGCGTAGTGACTTGACGCGCTCCAATTTAGCGAGCCACTTGAGGCGCTCCACTTGAGGAAAGCTACTTGAGGCGCTCCTCTTCAGGCACTCCACTTGATGCGCTCCTCTTGAGCAAAGCGACTTTAGGCGCTCCACTTCAGTGAAGCGATGTGAGGCACTCCGCTTGAAGGGCTCCACTTCAGTGAAGCGACTTGAGGCGCTCCACTTGAGGCGCTCCGCTGGAGCAAAGCGACTTCAGCGAAGCGACTTGAGGCGTTCCCCTTGAGCGAAGTGACTTGACGTGCTCCATTTGAGCGGAGTGACATGAGCAGAGTGACTTGAGCGAAGCGACTTGAGGCGCTCCTCTTGAGGTGCTCTGCTTGACGCGCTCTGCTCGAGCGAAGCAACTTGAGGCGCTACGCTTGAGCGAAGCGACTTGAGCAAAGCGACTTGAGGTGCTCCACATCAGGGGCTCTGCTTGAGGCGCTCTAATTGAGGCGATCCACTTGAACGAAGCGACTTGAGGCGCTCCACTTGAGGCGCTCCAATTGAGGGGCTCCACTTGAGTAACGCAACATGACGCGCTCTGCTTGAGGTGCTCCACTTGAGCGAAGTGACTTGACGTGTTCCACTTGAGGCGCTCCACTTGAGGTGCTCCGCTTGAGGCGCTCCACTAAAGCAAAGCAACTAGAGGCGCTCCATTGAGGCGCTCCACTTGAGGCGCTCCGCTTGAGCAAAGCGACTTAAGGCACTCCGCTTGACGCGCTCCGCTTGAGCGAAGTGACTTGATGTTTTCCACTTGAGGCGCTCCTCTTGAGCAAAGCGACTTGAGGCGCTCCCCTTGAGGCACTCTATAGAGGAATGGTTAGAGAGCCGCGGACACCGCTGCCCAGCAGGCCTGCTCAATCCGGGCTTTCAGGTTTCAGTGAAAGAACAAAGGGACTGCTAACTAGGAGATAAGGAAGTAGACCAAGGTCAGAGGGAATAAAAGAGCTGTTGAACTAAAAGGATGAGCTAAAAAATTAAGGGGGGCTGTAAGGGTCTTAGTTAGATCATTGTCTACCAATTAGGAGCCTGTGTTATTACATCACTAACTGCTAGAATCATATAAATGTACTGCATGTAAGCTAATAAACAAAGTCAGTTCCAGCTTCTATGAAGTTGCTGTCTGGCATTCCTAACCCGCTCCAAGCTGAAACAGCACTCCACTTGAGGGGCTCTACTTCAGCGAAGCAACTTGAGGTGCTCCGCTTGAGGTGCTGCCCTTGAGCGAAGCGACTTGAGGCGCTCCGCTTCAGGCGCTCCACTTAAGGCCCTCCACTTGAGCGAAGCGACTTGAGGCGCTACTCTTGAGGTGCTCTGCTTGAGGCGCTCCGCTAAATCGAAGCAACTTGAGGCGCTCCCCTGAAGCACTCCGCTTGAGCGAAGCGACCGGAGGCGCTCCCATTGAGGCGCTCCGCTTGAGGCACTCCGCTTGAGGCACTCGGCTTGAGCAAAGTGACTTGAGGCATTCCCCTTGAGGCGCTCCCCTTGAGGCAAAGTGACTTGAGGCACTCTGCTTGAGGCAGTGTGCTTAAGTGAAGCGAATTGAGGCGCTCCGCTTGAGGCGCTCCGCTTGAGCAAAGCGACTTTATGCACTCCACTCGAGGGGCTCTACTTGAGGCGCTCCCCTTGAGCGAAGCGACTTGAGGCACTCCTCTTCAGGCGCTCCGCTTGAGCGATGCAACTTGAGGCGCTCCGCTTAAGCGAAGCGGCTTGAGGAGCTCCCCTTGAGGCGCTCCCATTGAGGCAAAGCGACTTGAGGCGCTCCGCTTGAGGCGCTCCGCTTGAGCAAAGCGACTTGAGGCGCTGCCCTTGAGGCCCTCCCCTTGAGGTGAAGCGACTAGAGGCGCTCTACTTGAGGCTCTCCACTTGAGGCGCTCCGCTGGAGCGAAGCAACTTGAGGTGCTCCGCTTGAGGCTCTGCGCTTGAGCGAAGTGACTTCAGCAAAGGAACTTGAGGCGCTCCACTTGAGGCGCTCCACTTCAGCGAAGCAACCTCAGCAAAATGACTTGAGATGGTCCGCTTGAGGCGCTCCACTTAAGGGAAGCGACTTGAGGCGCTCCCTTTGAGACGCAAAACTTGAGGCGCTCCAATTGAGCAAAGCGACTTGAGCGAAGCGACTCTTGAGACGCTCTGTTTGAGGCGCACCGCTTGAGGCGCTCACCTTGAGGCGTCCGTCTTGAGTGAAGCCACTTGAGGCGCTCCGCTTGAGGCGCTCCACTTGAGCAAAGCAACTTGAGGTGCTCCACATGAGGTGCTCCACTTGAGGTGCTGCATTTGAGTGAAGCGACTTGAGGCGCCCCGCTTGAGGCGCTCACCTTGAGACGTTCCTCTAGAGCGAAGCGATTTGAGCAAAGCAACTTGAGGTGTTCCACTTCAGGCATTCCACTTGAGCGAAGTGACTTGAGGCGCTCCGCTTGAGGCGCTGTGCTTCAGCCAAGCGACTTCAGCGAAGCGACTTGAGGCGCTCCCCTTGAGGCGCTCCACTTCAGCGAAGCAACCTGAGCGAAATGACTTGAGATGCTCCGCTTGAGGTGCTCCACTTTAGTGAAGCGACTTGAGGCGCTCCGCTTGAGGCGCTCACCTTGAGGCGCTCCACTTGAGTGAAGCGACTTGAGCAAAGCAACTTGAGGTGCTCCACTTCAGGTGCACTACTTCAGTGAAGGGACTCCAGCGAAGCGAATTCAGGCACTCCACTTGTGCAAAGCAACTTGAGGTGCTCCACATGAGGCGCTCCACTTGAGGCGCTCCACTTGAGCGAATCGACTTGAGGCGCTCCACCTGAGGCGCTCCACTTGAGACGCTACCCTTGAGCGAAATGACTAGAGGCACTCCAATAGAGGCAAAGCGATTTGAGGTGCTCCACTTGAGGCGCTACACTTGAAGCGCTCCAGTTGAGTGAAACGATATAAGGCGCTCCGCTTGACCAAAGCGACTTGAGGCGCTCCACTTGAGGCGCTCCACTTGAGCAAAGCGACTTGTTGTGCTGCAATTGAGGTGCTCCACTTGAGGCGCACCACTTCAGCGAAGCGACTTGAGGCGCGCCAATTGAGGCGCTCCCCTTGAGCGAAGCGACTTCAGGCACTCCGCTTCAGGGACTCCTCTTGAGGTGCTCCACTTGAGCAAAGCGACTTGAGGGACTCCACTTAAGGCACTCCACTTGAGCAAAGCGACTTGAGGCACTCCGCTTGATGCGCTCTGCTTGATGCGCTCTGCTTGAGGTGCTCCACTTGAGGCGAAGCGACTTGAGAGAAGCGTCTTGAGGTGCTCCACTTGAGGCGCTCCTCTTGAGCGAAACGACTTGAGGCACTCCACTTGAGGTGCTCCACTTGAGCCGCACCACTTGAGGAGCTCCACTTGAGCGCGCCACTTGAGGTGCTCCCCTTGAGCTTAGCGACTTGAGGCGATCCAATTCAGGGCGCCACTTGAGGAAAGCTACTTGAGGCATTCCCCTGGAGGCACTGTATTTGAGCGAAGCTACTTGAGGCTCTCCGCTTCGGACGCTCCACGTGAGGCGCTCCACTTGAGCCAAGTGACATGAGGCGCTCCACTTGAGGCGCTCCACTTGATTGAAGCATCTTGAGGCGCTCCGATTGAGCGAAGCGACTTGAGAAGAGCGACTTGAGGCGCTGCACTTGAGGCGTGCCACTTGAGGCGCTCCACTTGAGCGAAGAGGTGTGATGCCCTCCACTTGAGGCGCTCCACTTGAGGCGCTCCGCCTGAGCGAATCGACTTGAGGCGTTACACTTGAGGTGCTCCACTTGAGTGATGCGACTTGAGGCCCTCCACTTGAGGTGCTCCACTTGAGGGGCGACTTGACGTTCTCCACTTGAGGCTCTCCACTTAAGGCCCTCCACTTGAGGCGCTCCAGTTGAGCGCGCCACTTGAGGCGCTCCACTTGAGGAAAGCGACTTGAGGCGCTCTTCTTGAGGAGCTCCACTAGAGCGAAGCGCCTTGAGGCGTTCCGCTTGGGGCGCTCCGCTTGACGGGTTCCACTTCCACGAAGCGACTTCAAGCGTTCCACTTGAGGCGCTTCACTTGAGCGAAGCGACTTGAGGCGCGCCACTTGAGGTGCTCCTCTTGAGGTGCTCCACCGGAGAGTAGCGCCTTAATGCACGCCACTTGAGGCGCTGCACTTAAGCCCCTGCACTTGAGGGTCTCCACTTTGAGCGTTGCGACTTTGAGCGTGCTCCCTTTGAGCGTTGCGACTTGAGGCGCTCCAATTGAGTGCGCCACTTGAGGCGCTCCAATTGAGCGAAGCGACTTGAGGCACTGCACTTAAGGCGCTCCCCTTGAGCGAAGCGACTTGAGGCGCTCTGCTTGAGGCTCTCCCCTTGAGGCGCTCCGCTTGAGTGAAGCGACTTGAGGCGCTCCCCTTGAGGCGCTCCGCTTGAGGGAAAGTGACTTCACGCGCTTCACTTGAGGCGCTCCTCTTGAGCGAAGCAACTTGAGGCGCTCCTCTTGAGGCACTCCACTTGAGGCGCTTCCCTTGGGCAAAGCGACTAGAGGCGCTCCCCTTGAGCGAAGCGACTAGAGGCTCGCCGATTGAAGTGCTCTGCTTGAGCAAAGCGACTTTAGGCGCTCCGCTTGAGTGAAGCGACTTGAGGCGCTCCCCTTGAGGCGCTCCACTTGAGGGAAAGTGACTTCACGCGCTTCACTTACTTGAGGTGCTCCTCTTGAGCGAAGCAACTTGAGGCGCTCCTCTTGAGGCACTCCACTTGAGGCGCTTCCCTTGGGCAAAGCGACTAGAGGCGCTCCCCTTGAGCGAAGCGACTAGAGGCTCGCCGATTGAAGTGCTCTGCTTGAGCAAAGCGACTTTAGGCGCTCCCCTTGAGGCAAAGCAACTTGAGGCGCTCTGCTTGAGGCACTCCACATGAGGCACTCCACTTGAGCAAAGCAACTTGAGGCGCTACACATGACGCGCTCCCCTTGAGGTGGAGTGACTTCAGGCGCTCCCCTTGAGGCGCTCCCCTTGAGGCGCTCCCCTTGAGGCAAAGCAACTTGAGGCTCTCTGTTTGAGGCTCCCCACTTGAGGCGCTCCGCTTGAGCGAAGTGACTTGAGGCACTCCGCTTGACGTGCTCCACTTGAGCGGAGCGACTTGAGCGAAGCGACTTGAGGAGCTCCTCTTGAGGCGCTCCTCTCGAGGTGCTCCGCTCGAGCGAAGGAACTTGAGGCACTACGCTTGAGCGAAGCGACTTGAGCAAAGCGACTTGAGGCGCTCCACTTGAGGCACTCTATAGAGGAATGGTTAGAGAGCCACGGACACCGCTGTCCAGCAGGCCTGCTCAATCCGGGCTTTCAGGTTTCAGTGAAAGAACAAAGGGACTGCTAACTAGGAGATAAGGAAGTAGACCAAGGTCAGAGGGAATAAAAGAGCTGTTGAACTAAAAGGATGAGCTAAACAAGTAAGGGGGGCTGTAAGGGTCTTAGTTAGATCATTGTCTACCAATTAGGAGCCTGTGTTATTACATCACTAACTGCTAGAATCATATAAATGTACTGCATGTAAGCTAATAAACAAAGTCAGTTCCAGCTTCTATGAAGTTGCTGTCTGGCATTCCTGACCCGCTCCAAGCTGCAACAAGTGGTGCCCGAACAGGGACAAGATTCCGAACAGGGACCCGAGCGAGAAGTACGAGTGCAGCTGAGTGATCCAACCAAGAAGGTGGACCGGAGTGGGTAAGCCGGTCGTGATTGCGCACACGGATAGACGGCGTTGAGGGGCAAGAAGCCGAGACCCGGACTGTACGTACAAGATGGATCGAGAAGCCACGGTGCAACTGCTGCTTGACTTGTTAGCAAAAAGGGAGGCAGCGGTTAGCACGAAAAAGCTGTTTGAGCTTGTAAAGTGGGCAAGAGAGAAAGGACATTTAAAGGAGCCACAACTTGTTTTTAGTATAACAGAGTGGCGTGAGATAGGGGACTCATTATGGGAAGCCACTCTGGAGGGCAGCAAAACTGCCAAAGAACTGGGTCATACTTGGCGCGAGGTGGCGAATCAGCTCAAGTGTATGCAGGCTGAAAAGAAGATGGCAGCAGCGGCAACGCAGATGCTGCAAGGGGAGGAACCGCCCCCCGAGGTCTCCCTTGCGGCGCGAGCCGCACCTGGCCGAGGGGCTATTGCTACCCCAAAGAGCTCCCGAAGGGAGCTGCTTGAGAGCGTTACCGGAGGAGGACCGTCACAACCCCGTCGCCCGTCAGAGCCGCTACCGCCGCCACCGGAACCTGCATCTGCTGGATCAGCTCCGACTCCCGAGTCGCCAGTACAGCCTATGGCGCCACCGCCCCCAGCGTGGACAGCTGGGAACCAGCCACAGGAGCAGCCACCGGAACGGTGCCAGGACCGACCCTCTGATCGACTGTCCCGGGAGTCCCCCAGGGCCCTTGATCGAGTCCAGGCAGCTGGGCCAAAAACATGCGAGGGGTGGTCTGGATCCTCCGGTGGGGGGGTCGGGTCCGCAGGTCTCCTCTCGTTGGTCCGGTGTTATTAGAGATGCAATTTTGGAGGGTCAATGGGAGCCGGCCATGAGGGTGGCGTGCCCGGTGACCTTTGAGCCAGATGGCCAAGGGTGGGGAGCGGGCAAGTGGGATCCGTTTGACTGGAAAATTATGAGCCAGTTACGGGATACGGTGGCGCATTGGGGCGTCAAAGGTGAGCCATCCAGACAGATGTTATCCTATATCTTTAATAGTGATTTGCTTCTCCCTAGTGATTGTCAACAGATTGCAAAATTGATTTTGACACCTGGTCAGTTGCTACTGTGGGAAAGACAGTGGGCGGCCCACGCAGCGCGTGAATGTGCCATACCTCGGCCTCAGGGAGATCCGCTGGAGGGATTACGGGTTGAAACGGTGCTGGGTCAGGGGCCGTATGGCAGTATTGACGTGCAAATGCGATTTCCAGCCATCTTGTTAAGGCTGGTGACGCAAACTGCCCTATCGAACTTTATGTCCTTACCTGAGGAGAAGAAAGGCCCTTCCTTCGTGGGAATTAAGCAGGGTATGAACGAGTCCTTTGGTGAATTCGTTGACCGCCTGCTTAAGGCCTTGGAGGAAATGGATACGCTAGATGAGAAAACAAGGAAACTTATGGCTCAATCCTTAGTGGTTGAGAATGCTAATAAGCACACCAGGGATGTTCTGGTCACTTTGCCACAAGGGGTTTCGCTCGAGGAGATGCTTGAAGAACTTGCCCATCGGGGTGTGGGAAACCCAGGAGCATTTTTAGGGGCTCAGGTAGAGCAGGCATTACTTGATTCAGTGGCGCAGCAAGCCCAAGCATTTTGTGTCTTAGCTGCTGTGCCACAGCCTTTGGTGGGCCCAAGAGGAAACCAAGGAAAGAGGGAAAATGCGAACGGCCCTAAGTGCTTTAGGTGTGGAAGGAGGGGTCATATCCGAAAAAACTGTAGTGAAGGGCGAGTTTTGTTGCAGATAGTTAGGGTCCGGCGGCCGGAAGATATCGTGCTGTACGGAAAGATAGGGTCCCTAATAGCCAATAGTGTTTAGTCTATGATGTAAGCAGACGGATGTGACGTTGTAAACCTTAGCTATATAACACCTTGTTACCCATCAATAAACGCCATTTGCCGTCCACCACATTGGTGTCAGCGAGCTGATGGTCCGAGTGGCTTGGGGGTGGTCGCCGTGCCGTCCCTGAACCAGGTCACCGCGCTGTTTGAACTGCAACAAGTGGTGCCGAAACCCGGGAAGTCATCGCCTGGACGGGTGAACGGCAGCCAGAGCAAGTGGACCACCCCGGCGAAGGGGACGCTACCGAATCAACAAGGAGGATGGAAGCCCTCGTGAAGGTCGTATCGCATTTACATAAGCATTGGGGGATTGATTGTAAGCCAAAGATTTGTAAGCCAAAAGATTTTACTCTCGCAGTTGCGAGGCTTTTAAAAATTAAGGTTATAGACCAGCCAGTGGATATTCTGAAGTCCCTGAAGCGTGTCCCTGAAGTGTGGGACAAATGTACTAAGGCGTTAGCCGAGGAGATGATGTCTTCGGGTTGTGGGAAAAAACCTTAAGGCTTGGGGAAAAGTTGTACAAGCCTTGCAGAAAGCTAGAAAAGAGCAGGAGACCTGGGTAGCAGTAAGGGACTGTTTGTTGGCCACCCCGAAAATGGGAGTCGGGGCAGCCGCACAGACTTTGCACCCCCCAGATGATGGCAATTCTGCTGAGCCTAAAGGTCTGCAAGAGGGTGATACATCCCCTCCATCCCCAAACCCCGTCCCACTTACAGAGGAGCAGAAACAGCTGAAATCTGTTTGGAGCGAGCTAGCCGAGGAAGCTAGGAACATTGAAAAGAAGTCAGAGCATGGGGACGTCTGGGCCAGGCCACCACCCTATGCCCCTCAAAATGGCGCCGAGCCGCAAGGGGTAGGGCGGGGCGAGGGTGCCTCCGGCGCGAGTGAGGCGCCGAGAACCAATAGGAATGACCGGACAGGTGAGGGACGCGCGAGTGAGGCGCTGAGAACCAATGAGCCTGACCGGACAGCTGAGGGAGGCCCGAGTGAGGGGCGGAGCGAGGGGCGGAGAAGAAGCCCGAGTGAGGGGTGGAGAAGAAGCCCGAGTGAGGGGCCGAGAGCAAGCCCGAGTGAGGGGCGGAGCGAGGGGTGAAGAAGAAGCCCGAGTGAGGGGCCGAGAGCAAGCCCGAGTGAGGGGCGGAGTGAGGGGCCGAGAGAAAGCCCGAGTGAGGGGCGGAGAACTAATCAGAGCGGTCATTTCAAAAACTTAAGGAAGGAGAAAAAGAAGGTAAACAGAACTAAGAGCCAAAATATTCCCATCCAAATTAAAGAAAAACCGGCGGGGGCAGACATGATTAAGCATGTTGCAAAGGAAGAGCATCTGACCCCAATTCAGGTGGCTGTTACCTTCAAAATAAAACTAATGAAAATTGTGAGTTTCTATTCACAGGACCGGATCATCGGACACCCCCGTAACCCGTACGCCACGGTGACAAGCATCCCGCCCGAGCCTGTGAGTTCCACACCGACCGAATCCGGGAAACAACAAAACAGCCTCCACAGGAGGAGGCCGCGATGCCTTTGCGTGATCTTAATTTTGTAGCTTGTCACTATAGGACAGGTAGAGTCACACCAGCCCTTTAAATGGGGTACTTGAACAGATTGAACAATCTTGAGCAATTAGTACAAAAATAACTACAGGGCCACCAGTTTTCAGTGCCATGCCTTGCCAACTAGCACCCATTGAACCCTGTTCCAAACGCAGCTGGTACGAAAATTTGTTCACCGTTTCGCCGTGGTTAACCACCCTGATATCCACCTTGATAGGGCTGATCACAATGATCATGATGACGCTAATCTTTGGACCCTGTATATTGAATAAGCTCATGCCGTTTGTCAAGAGTCGGCTAGAGAAGGTTAACATCATGTGAGTAGAACACCGACAACTGCTTTAAGAATATATCCACTCAGTATTACCCCCAAGTTATCCCAAGGTACACCCTATTCCTACACCCCGGTATTACCTGTCATCCCCTACCTTCCACGTGCCTTCTTCTTTGTGCCTTATGTTTTATGTCAAGTTTATGATATATAATTTTAAGATTGGTATAACTATAAGAATAGAATAAGATAGTAATAAGAATATGTAAGAATAAGATAGTTGTATTTTAGCTAGTTTTGTTATGCATAGGGAGGGGGGAAGTTGTTGCAGATAGTTAGGGTCCGGCGGCCGGAAGATATCGTGCTGTACGGAAAGATAGGGTCCCTAATAGCCAATAGTGTTTAGTCTATGATGTAAGCAGACGGATGTGACGTTGTAAACCAAGCTATATAACACCTTGTTACCCATCAATAAACGCCATTTACCGTCCACCACATTGGTGTCAGCGAGATGATGGTCTGATTGGCTTGGGGGTGGTCGCCGTGCCGTCCCTGAACCAGGTTGCCGCGCCGTTTGAACTGCAACAGAGTTTGGTGTCCTCAATGCCAGAATAACACCCATGCTAAACTAGAGAAGTGGGAAACACAGTTATTGAGTGCTAGTAAAGAAAAGGCACGGCTGGAGGAAGCTTATGATAACCTTAAAGATGAAATCCTTAGAATGAAGGAAGAGAGCAATAGCATTTCATCCCTTAAAGAGGAGTTCACTCAGCGAATAGCAGATGCTGAAAAGAAGCTCCAGCTTGCATGCAAAGAAAGGGATGCAGCTAAAAAGGAAGTAAAGAATGTTAAAGAAGAATTGGCTACTAGACTTAATTGTAATGAAACAGCTGAATTACTGAAAGGAAAAGATGAGCAAATGAAAGGATTAATGGAAGAAGGAGAAAAGCTTTCTAAACAGCAGCTGCACAATTCCAACATTATTAAGAAACTAAGAGCAAAGGAGAAAGAGAGAGAAAATACTAACACAAAACAGAACAAAAAGATTAAGGAACTGGAAGAGGAATTGCAGCATTTAAAACAGGTACTTGATGGCAAAGAGGATCTTGAGAACCAGCATCGAGACAGTATTAAACAACTGAACAGTGTTGTAGAGCGACAAGAAAAGGATCTTAATAAGCTCCAGGCAGAGGTAGAAGATCTTGAAGAAAGGAACAGAAGTGTCCAGGCAGCACTTGACAGTGCTTACAAGGAACTTGCAGATCTTCATAAAGCTAATGCCACAAAGGACAGTGAGGCACAAGAGGCAGCCCTAAGTCGGGAAATGAAGGCAAAGGAAGAACTTGGTTTAGCTTTGGAGAAGGCCCAGGATGAGGCACGGCAGCAACAAGAAGCTTTGGCGATTCAGGTGGCAGACCTGCGGCTAGCGCTGCAATGTGCAGAACAACAGGCAGCAAGAAGAGGACTACTTACGTCAGGAAATCAGTGAACTACAACAGAGACTGCAAGAAGAGGAGAGTCGGAACCAAGAACTGAGTCAAAGTGTTACATCTGCTACACGGCCACTGCTCCGGCAGATGGAAAATTTGCAAGCCACGCTGGGAGCGCAAACCTCCTCGTGGGAAAAATTGGAAAAGAATCTTTCTGACAGACTTGGTGAATCTCAAGCCCTTTTGGCAGCAGCTGCCAAAAGAGAATGGGCTGCAACAGAAGAACTTCTTTCTACTAAAGTTCAGATGTCTTCTACTGAATCCCAGAATAGTCTTTTAAGGCAAGAAAATGCTCGTCTCCAGGCTCAACTAGAAGGGGAGAGAAACAGACTGAAGAAAATGGAAAATGAGAACAGTAGATACGAGGTTGAACTGGAAGGTCTCAAAGATGAGTATGCAAAACCCCATGAGGAAGCAAGAGGGGAAAAGGAATGGTGTAATGGAAATGTTACCCACAATACGGGAACTATCCGGCCTAGGAAGCTTCCCACTGGGTGGTTTTTGATATGTGGGAACCGAGCTTGGGCTGGCATTCCGTCCCAGCCTATGGGTGGGCCTTACACATTTGGTCGCCTTAATATGATTTGGCCACACGGCCCTCCGGGGAACAGCAAGACCCTGTTAAGGCGATCAAAAGGAGCAGCGAACTCTCTTAGCTCAGAACGTGAGGATAGTGTTGATCTCTGGAGCACTTGGGAGGTTGTAGCAGCGTCCTTCTTCATCCCCGGGGTATCAGCCGCGCGGGCACACCGAGATATTGAGCGCCTTGCCTGCTAGGCCTTGAAACAAGTGAATGCAACCAGTACTGTGCTTAGTGAGTTGTCAGATGACTTATCCCAGGTACAACACGCTGTACTGGAAAACCGTGCCACTATTGATTTCCTGCTTCTTGCTCACGGACATGGGTGTCAGGACTTCGACGGAATGTGCTGCATGGACTTGCAAGATCACTCGGCAGCGATACACCGCCAGATTCACGATTTGATCAAGCATACAGAGAAGGTCAACAAGGATGTGGCATTTTTTGGTCTAGACGGACTAACGGACTGGTTAGGAATTGGGGGATGGATAAAATCTGTACTCAAGTCCTTGCTGATGCTACTGTTATGGGGATTGTTACTGGTAATTGGGTTGATGATGGCCTGGGCCTGTGTTCGCGCTCTATTAACCCGCCTACTGCATGCCTTTTCACGCAATACGAATCTGACACCTCAAGGCTGGCTTGCTTCCCGGGGTCACCTAATCTAAAGAAAAAGGGGGAATTATAGAGGAATGGTTAGAGAGCCGCAGACATGGCTGTCCAGCAGGCCTGCTCAATTCCAGCCTTCAGGTTTCAGTGAAAGAACAAAGGGACTGCTAACTAGGAGATAAGGAAGTAGACCAAGGTCAGAGGGAATAAAAGAGCTGTTGAACTAAAAGGATGAGCTAAACAAGTAAGGGGGGCTGTAAGGGTCTTAGTTAGATCATTGTCTACCAATTAGGAGCCTGTGTTATTACATCACTAACTGCTAGAATCATATAAATGTACTGCATGTAAGCTAATAAAGGGAGTCAGGTCCAGCTTCTATGAAGTTGCTGTCTGGCATTCCTGACCCGCTCCAAGCTGCAACAGCACTCCACTTGAGGCGCTCCCCTTGAGGCAAAGCGACTTGAGGCACTCTGCTTGAGGCACTGCGTTGAGCGAAGTGACTTGAGGCGCTCTGCTTGAGCAAAGCAACTTGAGGCGCTCCACATGAGGCGCTCCACTTGAGGTGCTACACTTGAGTGAAGCGCCTTGAGGTGCTCCACTTGAGCGAAGCGACTTGAGCGAAGCGACTTGAGACGCTCCGCTTGAGACGCTCCCCTTCAGGCAAAGCGACTTGAGGCGCTCTTCTTGAAGCACTGCGCTTGAGCGAAGCGACTTGAGACGGTCCACATGAGGCGCTCCACTTGAGGTGCTCCACTTGAGGCGCTCCACTTGAGGCGCTCCACATCAGCAAAGCGACTTGAGGCGCGCCAATTAAGGCGCTCCCCTTGAGGCACTCCACTTGAACAAAGCGACTTGAGGCCCTCCACTTAAGGCACTCCACTTGAGTGAAGCGAATTGAGGCACTCCACTTGCAGCACTCCCCTTGAGCGAAGCGACTTGAGAGAATCTACTTCAGCGAAGCGTCTTGAGGCGCTCCCCTTGAGGCGCTCCACTTGAAGCGCTGCGCTTGAGCAAAGTGACTTGAGGTGCTCCACTTGAGGCGCTCCTCTTGAGCGAAGTGACTTGAGGCGCTCCGCTTGATGCGCTCCACTTAAGGCGCTCCACTTGAGAGAAGCGACTGGAGGCGCTCCGCTTGAGGCGCCCCCCCTTGAGGCGCTCCTCTTGGGTGAAGCGACTTGAGGCGCTCTGCTTGAAGCACTGCGCTTGAGCGAAGCGACTTGAGGCGCTCCGCTTGAGGCGCTCCGCTTGAGGCGCTCCTCTTAAGTGAAGCGACTTGAGGCGCTCACCTTGAGGCACAGCGATTTGAGGCGCTCTGCTTGAGGCACTATGCTTGAGCGAAGCAACTTGAGGTGCACCGCTTCAGCGAAGCAACTTCAAACAAGCAACTTGAGGTGCTCCGCTTGAGCAAAGAAACTTGATGCGCTCCCCTTGAGGCGCTCCACTTGAGCGAAGCGACTTGAGGCGCTCGCCTTAGGCGCTCCGCTTGAGGTGCTCCGCTTGAGTGAAGCGAATTGAGGCACTCCGCTTGATACGCTCCACTTGAGCGAAGCGACTTGACGCACTCCGCTTGAGGCGCTCCACTTGAGTGAAGCAACCTGAGGTGCTCCGTTTGAGGTGCTCCCCTTGAGCGAAGTGACTTGAGGCGCTCCGCGTGATGCACTCCACTTGAGCGAAGCGACTTGACGCACTCCGCTTGAGGCGCTCCACTTGAGCCAAGCGACTTGAGGTTCTCCTCTTGAGGCGCACCACTTGAGGCTCTCCACTTGAGAGAAGCGACTTCAGCGAAGCATCTTGAGGCGCTCCAATTGAGGCGCTCCTCTTGAGAGAAGCAACTTGAGGCGCTCCGCTTGAGGGGCTCCACTTGAGGCGCTGCTCTTACATGAAGCGACTTGAGGCGCTCGCCTGGAGGCGCTCCCCTTGAGCGAAGCGACTTGAGGCGCTCCGCCTGAGGCGGTCCCCTTGAGGCGCTCCTTTTGAGTGAAGCAACTTGAGGAAATCCACTTTAGGCGCTCCCCTTAAGGGGAAGCGACTTGAGGCGCTCCTCTTGAGGCGCACCACTTGAGCGAAGCAACCTGAGCCAAGCGACTTGAGACAGTCCGCTTGAGGCGCTCCAGTTAAGGGAAGCGACTTGAGGCGCTCCACTTAAGGCGATCCACTTGAGCGAAGTGACTTGAGGCGCACCGCTTCAGCAAAGCGACTTCAGCCAAGTGACATGAGGAGCTCCGCTTGAGTAAAGCAACTTGAGGCGCTCCACATGAGGTGCTCCACTTGAGGTGCTCCACTTGAGTGAAGCGACCTGAGGCACTCCGCTTGAGGCACTCACCTTGAGGCGCTCCTCTTGAGTGAAGCGACTGGAGCAAAGCAACTTGACGCGCTCCACTTGAGAAAAGCAACTTGAGGCGCCCCCCTTGAGCGAAGTGACTTGAGGCGCCCCCCTTGAGGCGCTCCGCTTGAGCGAAGCGATTTGAGACGCTCCGCTTGAGGTGCAGCGCTTGAGGCGTTCCACTTGAGCGAAGTGACTTGAGTCGCTCCCCTTAACGAAGCGACTTGAGCAAAGCGACTTGAGGCGCTCACCTTGAGGCGCTCACCTTGAGGCGCTCCTCTGGAGCGAAGCGACTTGAGCAAAGCAACTTGAGGTTCTCCACTTCAGGCGCACCACTTCAGCAAAGGGACTCCAGCGAAGCCAATTCAGGCGCTCCACTTGTGCAAAGCAACTTGAGGCGCTCCGCTTGAGGCGCTCCACTTGAGCGAAGCGACTTGAGGCGCTCCCCTTGAGGCAAAGCGACTTGAGGCGCTCCCCTTGAGGCAAAGCGAATTGAGGCGCTCCCCTTGAGGCACTGCGCTTGAGCGAAGTGACTTGAGGCGCACCGCTTCAGCGAAGCGACTTCAACCCAGCAACTTGAGGCGCTGCACTTGAGGTGCTCCACTTGAATGAAGCGACTTGAGCAAAGCAACTTGAGGTTCTCCACTTCAGGCGCACCACTTCAGCGAAGGGACTCCAGCAAAGCAACTTCAGGCACTCCACTTGAGACAAGCAAATTGAGGTGCTCCCCTTGAGCCAAAGCGACTTGAGGCGCTCCCCTTGATGCGCTCCGCTGGAGCGCATCGACTTGAGGCACTCCGCTTGAGGCGCTCCTCTTGAGCGAAGCTACTTGATGCGCTCGCCAGGGGGCGCTCCCCTTAGGCGCTCCGCTTGAGCAAAGAGACTTGAGGGGCTCCACTTGAGTAAAACGACTTAAGGCGCTCCGGCTGACCAAAGCGACTTGAGGCGCACCAATTGAGGCGCTCCCCTTGAGGCGCTCCACTTGAGCGAATCGACTTGAGGTGCTCTGATTGAAGCACTGCGCTTGAGCGAAGCGACTTGAGGTGCTCCACTTGAGGCGCTCCGCTTGAGGCGCTCCACTTGAGGCACTCCCCTTGAGCGAAGCGACTTGATGGGCTCCGCTTGAGGCGCACCTCATCAGCGATGCGACTTGAGGCGCACCAATTGAGGCACTCCACTTGAGCGAATCGACTTGAGGCGCTCCAATTGAAGCGCTGCGCTTGAGTGAAGCGACTTGAGGTGCTCCACTTGAGGCGCCCCTCTTGAGCGAAGTGACTTGAGGCGCTCCGCTTGACGCGCTCCACTTGAGGCACTCCACTTGAGTGAAGCGACTTGAGGCACCCCGCTTGAGGCGCTCCTCTTGAGCGAAGCGACTTGAGGTGCTCCTCTTGAGGCGCACCACTTGAGGCTCTCCACTTGAGAGAAGCGACTTCAGCGAAGCGTCTTGAGGCGCACCAATTAAGGCGCTCCGCTTGAGAGGAGCTACTTGAGGCGCTCCGATTGAGGGGCTCCACTTGAGGTGCTCCTCTTAAGCGAAGCTACTTGAGGCGCTCACCTGGAGGCGCTCCCCTTAGGCGCTCCGCTTGAGGCGCTCCGCTTGAGCGAAGCGACTTGAGGCACTCCGCTTGATGCGCTCCACTTGAGTGAAGCAACTTGAGGCGCTCCCCTTGAGGCGCTCCCCTTGAGTGAAGCCACTTGAGGCACTCCGCTTGAGGCGCTCCTCTTCAGCGAAGCGACTTGAGGTGCTCCTCTTGAGGTGCACCACTTGAGGCTCTCCACTTGAGAGAAGCGACTTGAGGCGCTCCACTTGAGAGAAGCGACTTGAGGCGCTCCACTTGAGGCACTCCACTTGAGCAAAGCGACTTGAGGCAGTCCATTTGAGGCGCTCCACTTCTTAAGGGAAGCGACTTGAGGCGCTCCCCTTGAGATGCACAATTTGAGGCGAAGCGACTTGAGAGAAGTGACTTCAGCGAAGCGTCTTGAGGCGCTCAGCTTGAGCGAATCGACTTGAGGCACTCTGATTGAAGCGCTGCGCTTGAGTGAAGTGACTTGAGGTGCTCCACTTGAGGCGCTCCTCTTGAGCCAAGCGACTTGAGGTTCTCCTCTTGAGGCGCACCACTTGAGACTCTCCACTTGAGAGAAGTGACTTCAGCAAAGCGTCTTGAGGCGCTCCAATTCAGGCGCTCCGCTTGAGAGAAGTGACTTGAGGTGCTCCGCTTCAGGGGCTCCACTTCAGGCTCTCCTCTTGAGCGAAGCGACTTGAAGCGCTCGCCTTGAGGCGCTCCCCTTAGGCGCTCCGCTTGAGGTGCTCCGCTGGACCGAAGTGACTTGAGGCACTCCGCTTGATGCGCTCCACTTGAACGAAGCAACTTGAGGTGCTCCGCTTGAAGTACTCTCCTTGAGGCGCTCCGCTACATCGAAGCAACTTGAGGCGCTCCACGTGAAGTGCTCCACTTGAGCAAAGCAACTTGAGGTGCTCCACTTGAGGCACTCCGCTTGAGCGAAGCGACTTGAGCAAAGCAACTTGAGGTGCTCCACTTCAGGCGCACCACTTGAGCAAAGGGACTCGAGCGAAGCGAATTGAGGCACTCCACCTGAGCAAAGCAACTCGAGGCGCTCCACATGAGGTGCTTCACTTGAGGCGCTCCACTTGAGGCGCTCCACTTGAGGCGCTCCACTTGAGCGAAATGACTAGAGGTGCTCCAATAGAGTCAAAGCGATTTGAGGTGCTCCACTTGAAGCGCTCCAATTGAGGCGCTCCACTCGAGCGAATCGACTTGAGGCGCTACACTTGAGGCGCTCCACTTGAGTGAAGCGTCTTGAAGCGCTCCGCTTGAGTCGCTCTCCTTGAGGCAAAGCGACTTGAGGCACTCTGCTTGAGGCTCTCCACTTGAGGCGCTCCGCTTGAGCGAAGTGACTTGAGGCACTCCCCTTAATGCGCTCTGCTGGAGCGAAGCGACTTCAGCGAAGCGACTTGAGGCGCTCCTCTTGAGGCGCTACACTTGAGCAAAGCGACTTGAGGCTCTGCACTTGAGGTGCTCCACCTGAGGCGTTCTACTTGAGCGAAATGACTTGATGTGCTCCACTTCAGGCACTCCGCTTGAGCGAAGCGACTTGAGGCACTCCGCTTGAGGTGCTCCACTTGAGGAGCTCCGCTTGAGCGAAGCAACTTAAGGCACTCCACTTGATGTGCTTCTCTTGAGCGAAGCAACTTGAGGTACTCCGCTTGAGGTGCTCCCCTTGAGCGAAGCAACTGGAGGCACTCCGCTTGAGGCGCTCCCCTTGAGGCAAAGCGACTTGAGGCACCCCACTTGAAGGTCTCCACTTGAGCGAAGCGACCTGAGGTGCTCCACCTGAGGTGCTCCTCTTCAGCGAAGCGACTTGAGGTGATCCCCTTGAGGTGCTCCCCTTAGGCGCTCCGCTTGAGGCGCTCCGCTTGAGCAAAGCGACTTTAGGCACTCCACTTGAGGGGCTCTACTTGAGATGCTCTGCTTGAGCGAAGTGACTTGAGATGCTCCTCTTGAGGCACTCCTCTTGAGCGAAGCGACTTGAGGCGCTCCCCTTGAGATGCACAACTTGAGGCTCTCCACTTGAGCGAAGCGACTTGAGCAAAGCAACTTGAGGTGCTCCCCTTGAGGCGCTCTGCTTAAGCGAAGCGACTTGAGGTGCTCCCCTTGAGGCGCTCCCCTTGAGGCAAAGCGACTTGAGGCGCTCTCCTTGAGGCACTGCGCTTGAGAGAAGCGACTTGACGCACACCGCTTCAGCGAAGCGGCTTGAGACGCTCCACATGAGGCGCTCCACTTGTGATGCTCCACTTGAGTGAAGCGAATCGAGGCGCTCCGCTTGAGGCGCTCCAGTTGAGCGAAGCGACTTCAGGAGCTTTGCTTAAGGTGCTCCGCTTGAGCAAAACGACTTGAGGCGCTCCGCTTGAGGCGCTCCGCTGGAGCAAAGCAACATGAGGCGCTCCGCTTGAGACGCTCCACTTGAGGAAAGCGACTTGAGGCGATGCCCTTGAGACGCACAACTTGAGGCGCTCCACTTGAGCGAAGGGACTGGAGCGAAGCGACTTGAGACACTCCGCTAGAGGCACTCCGCTTGAGGCGCTCACCTTGAGGCGCCCCTTGAATGAAGCGACTTGAGGCGCTCCGCTTGAGGCGCAATTCTTGAGGCGCTCCACTTAAGGCCCTCCACTTGTGTGCAGTGACTTGAGGCGCTCCTCTTCAGGTGCTCTGCTTGAGGCACTCCGCTAAATCGAAGCAACTTGAGGCGCACCACTTGAAGCGCTCCGCTTGAGCAAAGCAACTTCAGGTGCTATACTTGAGCGAAACGACTTGAGCAAAGCGACTTGAGGTGCTCCACTTCAGGCGCTCCGCTTGAGGCACTCTAAATGAGGCCACCCACTTGAACGAAGCGACTTGAGGCGCTCCACTTGAGGCGCTACCCTTGAGCAAAATGACTAGAGGCGCTGCACTAGAGGCAAAGCGAATTGAGGTGCTCCACTTGAAGCGCTCCAATTGATGCGCTGCGCTTGAGCGAAGCGACTTGATGTGCTCCACTTGAGGCGTTCCACTTGAGCGAAGTGACTTGAGGCACTACCCTTAATGCGCTCCGCTGGAGCGAAGCGACTTCAGCAAAGCGACTTGAGGCGCTCCGCTTTAGGCGCTCCACTTGAGGGAGGCGAGTGGAGGCGCTCCACTTGAGCGAAGCGACTGGAGCGAAGCGACTTGAGATGCTCAGCTTGAGGCGCACCGCTTGAGGCGCTCACCTTGAGGCGCCCCTCTTGAGTGAAGCAACTTCAGGTGCTCCGCTTGAGGTGCTCCCCATGAGCGAAGCGACTTGAGGCACTCTGCTTGAGGCACTCCCCTTGATGCGGTCCGCTTAAGCGAAGCGACTTGAGACGCTCCTCTTGAGCGAAGCGACTTGAGGCGCTCCTCTTGAGGCGCTCCCCATGAGCGAAGCGACTTGAGGCACTCTGCTTGAGGCACTCCCCTTGATGCGGTCCGCTTAAGCAAAGCGACTTGAGACGCTCCTCTTGAGCGAAGCGACTTGAGGCGCTCCGCTTGAGGCGCTCCAGTTGAGCGAAGCCACTTCAGGCACTCCACTTAAGGCGCTCCGCTTAAGCGAAGTGACTTGAGGCACTCCCCTTGATGTGCTCCGCTGGAGCGAAGCGACTTGAGGCGCTCCGCTTGAGGAGCTGCGCTTGAGCGAAGCGACTACAGCGAAGCGACTTGAGGCGCTCTGCTTGAGGCGCTCCACTTCACCGAAGCAACCTGAGCGAAACGACTTGAGGCGCTCCCCTTGAGGCGCTCTGCTTAAGCGAAGCGACTTGAGGTGCTCCCCTTGAGGCGCTCCGCTTGAGCGAAGCAACTTAAGGCACTCCACTTGATGTGCTTCTCTTGAGCGAAGCAACTTGAGGTACTCCGCTTGAGGTGCTCCCCTTGAGCGAAGCAACTGGAGGCACTCCGCTTGAGGCGCTCCCCTTGAGGCAAAGCGACTTGAGGCACCCCACTTGAAGGTCTCCACTTGAGCGAAGCGACCTGAGGTGCTCCACCTGAGGTGCTCCTCTTCAGCGAAGCGACTTGAGGTGATCCCCTTGAGGTGCTCCCCTTAGGCGCTCCGCTTGAGGCGCTCCGCTTGAGCAAAGCGACTTTAGGCACTCCACTTGAGGGGCTCTACTTGAGATGCTCTGCTTGAGCGAAGTGACTTGAGATGCTCCTCTTGAGGCACTCCTCTTGAGCGAAGCGACTTGAGGCGCTCCCCTTGAGATGCACAACTTGAGGCTCTCCACTTGAGCGAAGCGACTTGAGCAAAGCAACTTGAGGTGCTCCCCTTGAGGCGCTCTGCTTAAGCGAAGCGACTTGAGGTGCTCCCCTTGAGGCGCTCCCCTTGAGGCAAAGCGACTTGAGGCGCTCTCCTTGAGGCACTGCGCTTGAGAGAAGCGACTTGACGCACACCGCTTCAGCGAAGCGGCTTGAGACGCTCCACATGAGGCGCTCCACTTGTGATGCTCCACTTGAGTGAAGCGAATCGAGGCGCTCCGCTTGAGGCGCTCCAGTTGAGCGAAGCGACTTCAGGAGCTTTGCTTAAGGTGCTCCGCTTGAGCAAAACGACTTGAGGCGCTCCGCTTGAGGCGCTCCGCTGGAGCAAAGCAACATGAGGCGCTCCGCTTGAGACGCTCCACTTGAGGAAAGCGACTTGAGGCGATGCCCTTGAGACGCACAACTTGAGGCGCTCCACTTGAGCGAAGGGACTGGAGCGAAGCGACTTGAGACACTCCGCTAGAGGCACTCCGCTTGAGGCGCTCACCTTGAGGCGCCCCTTGAATGAAGCGACTTGAGGCGCTCCGCTTGAGGCGCAATTCTTGAGGCGCTCCACTTAAGGCCCTCCACTTGTGTGCAGTGACTTGAGGCGCTCCTCTTCAGGTGCTCTGCTTGAGGCACTCCGCTAAATCGAAGCAACTTGAGGCGCACCACTTGAAGCGCTCCGCTTGAGCAAAGCAACTTCAGGTGCTATACTTGAGCGAAACGACTTGAGCAAAGCGACTTGAGGTGCTCCACTTCAGGCGCTCCGCTTGAGGCACTCTAAATGAGGCCACCCACTTGAACGAAGCGACTTGAGGCGCTCCACTTGAGGCGCTACCCTTGAGCAAAATGACTAGAGGCGCTGCACTAGAGGCAAAGCGAATTGAGGTGCTCCACTTGAAGCGCTCCAATTGATGCGCTGCGCTTGAGCGAAGCGACTTGATGTGCTCCACTTGAGGCGTTCCACTTGAGCGAAGTGACTTGAGGCACTACCCTTAATGCGCTCCGCTGGAGCGAAGCGACTTCAGCAAAGCGACTTGAGGCGCTCCGCTTTAGGCGCTCCACTTGAGGGAGGCGAGTGGAGGCGCTCCACTTGAGCGAAGCGACTGGAGCGAAGCGACTTGAGATGCTCAGCTTGAGGCGCACCGCTTGAGGCGCTCACCTTGAGGCGCCCCTCTTGAGTGAAGCAACTTCAGGTGCTCCGCTTGAGGTGCTCCCCATGAGCGAAGCGACTTGAGGCACTCTGCTTGAGGCACTCCCCTTGATGCGGTCCGCTTAAGCGAAGCGACTTGAGACGCTCCTCTTGAGCGAAGCGACTTGAGGCGCTCCTCTTGAGGCGCTCCCCATGAGCGAAGCGACTTGAGGCACTCTGCTTGAGGCACTCCCCTTGATGCGGTCCGCTTAAGCGAAGCGACTTGAGACGCTCCTCTTGAGCGAAGCGACTTGAGGCGCTCCTCTTGAGGCGCTCCCCATGAGCGAAGCGACTTGAGGCACTCTGCTTGAGGCACTCCCCTTGATGCGGTCCGCTTAAGCAAAGCGACTTGAGACGCTCCTCTTGAGCGAAGCGACTTGAGGCGCTCCGCTTGAGGCGCTCCAGTTGAGCGAAGCCACTTCAGGCACTCCACTTAAGGCGCTCCGCTTAAGCGAAGTGACTTGAGGCACTCCCCTTGATGTGCTCCGCTGGAGCGAAGCGACTTGAGGCGCTCCGCTTGAGGAGCTGCGCTTGAGCGAAGCGACTACAGCGAAGCGACTTGAGGCGCTCTGCTTGAGGCGCTCCACTTCACCGAAGCAACCTGAGCGAAACGACTTGAGGCGCTCCCCTTGAGGCGCTCTGCTTAAGCGAAGCGACTTGAGGTGCTCCCCTTGAGGCGCTCCGCTTGAGGCAAAGCGACTTGAGGCACTCTGCTTGAGGCACTGCGCTTGAGCGAAGCGACTTGACGCACACCGCTTCAGCGAAGCGGCTTGAGACGCTCCACATGAGGCGCTCCACTTGTGATGCTCCACTTGAGTGAAGCGAATTGAGGCGCTCCGCTTGAGGCGCTCAACTTGAGGAGCTCCTCTTGAGCGAAGCGATTTAAGCAAAGCAACTTGAGGCACTCCACTTGAGCAAAACAACTTGAGACGCTCCCCTTGAGGCAAAGCAACTTGAGGCGCTCCGCTTGAGGCACTCGGCTTGAGGCGCTGCGCTTGAGCGAAGCGACTTCAGCAAGGCGCCTTGAGGCGGTCCTACTTGAGGCGCTCCACTTGAGCGAAGCAAACTGAGCGAAGCGACTTGAGACACTCCGCTTGAGGTGCTCCATTTGAGCGAAGCGACTTGAGGTGTTCCGCTTGAGCGAAGCGACTTGAGCGAAGCGACTTGAGCGAAGCGACTTGAGACGCTCCGCTTGAGGCGGACCGCTTCAGGCGCTCCATTTAAGGCCCTCCACTTGAGCACAGTGACTTGAGGCTCTCCTCTTCAGGTGCTCTGCTTGAGGCGCTCCGCTAAATCGAAGCAACTTGAGGCGCACCACTTGAAGCACTCCGCTTGAGCGAAGCAACTTGAGGCACTATGCTTGAGCGAAATGACTTGAGCAAAGCGATTGAGGTGCTCCAATTGAGGCGCTCCACTTGAGCGAATCGACTTGAGGCGCTCCCCTTAAGGCAAAGCAACTTGAGGCACTCTGCTTGAGGCTCTCCACCTGAGGCTCTCCACTTGAGGTGCTCCACTTGAGCGAAGCAACTTGAGGTGCTCCACTTGAGGCGCTGCGCTTCAGCGATGCTACATCAGCGAAGCGACTTGAGGTGCTCCCCTTGAGGCGCACAACTTGAGGCGCTCCATTTGAGCGAAGCGACTTGAGGTGCTCCGCTTGAGCGAAGCAGCTTGAGATGCTCAGCTTGAGGCGCACCGCTTGAGGCACTCACCTTGAGGTGCCCCTCTTGAGTGAAGCAACTTCAGGTGCTCCGCTTGAGGTGCTCCCCATGAGCGAAACAACTTGAGGCGCTCCGCTTGAGGGGCTGCACTTGTGCAAAGAAACATGAGGCGCTCCGCTTGAGGCGCTCTGCTAGAGGCGTATCCCTTGAGTGAAGCTATCTGAGGCGCTCCACTTGAGGGACTCCCCTTGACTGAAGCGACTTGAGGCGCTCTGCTTAAGGTGCTCCCCTTGTGCAAAGCAACTTGAGGCGCTCTGCTTGAGGCACTCCGCTTGACCGCAGTGACTTGAGGCACTCCCCTTGAGGCGCTCCCCTTGAGGCGCTCCCCTTGAGCAAAGCGAATTGAGGCGCTCTGAGTGTGGCACTCCACTTGAGCGAATCAATTTGAGGTGCTCCACTTGAGGCGCTCCTCTTGAGCAAAGCGAATTGAGACGCTCCTCTTGAGGCACTCCACTTGAGCGAAGCAATTTGAGGTGCTCCACTTGAGACGCTTCACTTGAGCAACGCAACATTAGGCACTCCGCTTGAGGTGCTCCACTTGAGGCGCTCCGCTTGAGTTGCTCTGCTTGAGGTGCTCCGCTAAAGCAGAGCAACTTGAGGTGCTCTACCTGATGCGCTCCGCTTGAGCAAAGCAACTTGAGGCGCTCCACATGAGGCGCTCCACTTGAGGGGCTCCACTTGAGCGAAGCGACTTGAGGCGCTCCACTTGAGGCGATCCCCTTGAGGCGCTCCCCTTGAGCGAAGTGACTTGAGGCGCTCCGCTTGAGGGACTCGTCCTGAGCAAAGCGAATTGAGGCACTCCTCTTGAGGCACTCCACTTGAGCGAAGCAACTTGAGGTGCTCCACTTGAGCCAAGCACCCTGAGGCGCTGCACCTGAGGAACTCCACCTGAGCGAGGCAACTTGAGGCGCTCCACTTGAGGCGCTCCGCTTGAGGTGCTCTCTTTAAGCGAAGCGACTTGAGGCGCTCCACTTGAGGCACTCCCCTTGAGTGAAGCGACTTTAGGCACTCCCCTTGAGGTGCTCCACTTGAGGCGCTCCACCTGAGCGAAGCAACTTGAGGCGCTCCACCTGAGCCAAGCAACTTGAGGCGCTCCACCTGAGGCACTCCGCCTTAGCGAAGCAACTTGAGGCGCTCCACTTGAAGCGCTCCGCTTGAGCGATACGACTTCAGGCACTCCACTTGAGGCAGTTCACTTGCGCAAAGCGACTTGAGGCGCTCCCCTTGAGGCGCTCCACTTGAGGCGCTCCCCTTGAGCGAAGCAATTTGAGGTGCTCAACTTGAGGCGCTCCCCTTGAGCAAAGCGATTTGAGGCGCTCCCCTTGAGGCGCTCTGCTTGAGCGAAGCAATTTGAGGCGCTCCATTTGAGGGGCTCCACTTGTGCAAAGCAACTTGAGGCGCTCCGCTTGAGGCACTCCGCTTGAGCCAAGCAACCTGAGGCACTCCACCTGAGCCAAGCAACTCAACGCGTCCCACCTGAGGCGTCCCACCTGAGCGAAGCAACTCCAGGCATTTCTGGAAGGGAGGGAGGAGTAGAATGGCCCTCTCATAAAAGATATATTTTTAAAAGGTATCTGAATGGGATAATTAAATTATTTCCACCAATAAGGAAAAGTCAGTGGGAAAGTTGCCCTAAGTGGAATCCTATGCATTTTATCTTTCTGCAATAGAGACATGTATGATGTGGTTTATTGTAAAAATGAAAAATCTTAATGTATTTTCTAGAGATGAGCTCAGAGGCAGCTGAAAAGCAGGTTGGTGGAATTAATCCATTTAACTGTATAGGACCAGGTGGTATAAATCTTGTTTTATGCTGGGAAGGAGGCAAAGCTTACAGTTGCAGACCATCTTTAAAAAAAAAAAGACAAAATCTGATTATTAAAATATATAGATAATAATTTAGTCCAGATTGAGTTAACTAACAGAGAGCAGTTAAGATCCCCTTCCTGTCACCCAGACACACGTGCACACAGAACAGTGCAGAGCTCCACCAGGACCACGAAGATGTTGCTGGATGAGTCACAGGGAGAACATGCATCTTTTACTTCACAGGTGCTGCAAACAAGCTGCATTGCTATCTTCTGTAGAAACCTGCTAACAGAAGTAGGCTTCTTTCATTATGCAAATTGTCAGTGCTATCAGGGCTATCTCCAGGTGCAGAGAGGACCACAGCTGTGCCCTGCCACCCTCTGCAAAACACATCACAGGACATGGGCAGAGAGGTGTTTATGCTGCCACAGACCTTGTCATGCTCTTCACTTGCAGGGAAGCAGAGATAGGCTGAACTAAAGGCTTCAAATTTTCTCTGTATCCCCATGAAGCTTTCTACATACCCCTGTTTTATGCTATGATATAAAAGAAGTAGGAAATCTCTGAGCACTGAAGTACACAGGGGTGCTGTAATGGGCCTAAGTGAGCTAACAGAGACCAGACCAGACTCTTTACTTCTCTGGTTAGCCATTGCCCACATTGACTCATTCACAGTTAAGTACAACACAAACATGATAGTAGTGACACACATGGCAGCAGCGAATTAGGTTTTAGAAGACCAGACAAAAAACAATTATCAAGGAAGACTAAATCCTAAATATCCTTTTATTTAAATTATCAAGACCCGATTTACCCAAAAAGATTTTTATAGCCATGTTACATGGAAATGTTCTGTGCTTTATCCAAAGGAAGCAATGTGCAAGACTCTGTGCATGTTTTATAATGAAAAGCAAGATAAATTGTCTTTATAGCATCAGCTGAGCTGTGGCAAAGACTGAACGACCTTCAACTTCTCAAAAAGGCAGCCTCACCATGTCAGTTCTTCACAAGTGACAAAAATATTACCCTGTAAACAGTTGGCAGAGACTATTAAGAATAATTTCTGAGTTATATATCATTGCAGTCGAAGAGATACTTCTAGATTTTTCTCTCTATTAATGTAAACCAAGTTAGTAATTCCTAACAAACTGAAGGCAGTTTTAAATCCATTAATTCTCTCCCCAATCTGTGCATGCATGTATTTGAGTAGATCAATCCGGAAAAAAAGAAAAAAAACCAACAACAACAACAAAACATTGACAAAAAGATATATATTTAAACAGCTAAAATTCTAACTACATAATTGCAACCTATGTCTTGTGGACATGCTTGTAAGTAATTTTAAATGCAGTCTTTTTATCCAAGCTGCCTCCCCCTGCCTAAAAGTCCGATTAAGAAAATATTCCATATTACATTCCAAATATTCCATATTCATGCCTAACTCCCAGGAGCTGCAGTTCAGCTAATTGCAAATCACTCAGAAGTATATTGTCATGAAATGAAAACACAAACCTTGCCACACAGAATTCCAATCTATATTCGGAGATTACTCCAAAAGGAGGTAACCATACAATAAAACGATTCAGGCAGGAGATAAGTTTGTTTTTAGAGAAGAGTTCTTTGACCTTGTGCATGCTTATGTATGTTCGTAATTTTAAAGTGGTTAAGTATCTCTCTAAATCAGAGGGAATATTTGCTAGTGTAACACTTTGACTGTGTGTTGCACAGCTCTCTACTTTCCAATACAGGTAAAAAAGCATCAATTACACCAGCCACAGAGTCTTTAGCTTTAGATTAATCTGAGATTTTGGCACTATGTGTTTTGGTGCACTGTTCTAGAAAACTCTTTTCTTCTGACCAAACTGAAAATATGTTTGTGGGAACAGATTCTGCAATGTGGAGTTCAGTGGCATGAAAAGTTTTCATTTTGTTTTTACTAAATAAAGAACTGTATTTGACTAAGACCTTGCAGATGTATATAGAGCCATGTGAGAGAAGGTAACATAATTAACTGATGTAATCTTTTCAACATGGAAGGTTTTTAAAAAAATGGTAACAAATATTCAGAACTACATTTCCCCATTATTCCTGATGATTACAGTTAGCAATATATGTACAAGCTATTTAAATATCTTTTATTCATTTAAAATACGTTGCCTGGAGGGATGTTTCTGTATTTCTTAAGCAGACAAAACTCTATCTGAGACACAGGGAGCTTAGCAAGAGCTGCACGAGCAGGCTCCTATACTTCGCAATCAGTGCAGTGCCCCACATCAAAGACAAAATAACATTACATCAAAGGAATACTGCTTTCACGCTCGCTGGCATGAAATAGCCTATTATTATTCAAAACAATGACACATGTACAAACGAAAAAAACAAATAGAAGCATTTGCTATTGTTTTATAGATGATAGGGCTGCTTTACTCTGACCCCCTTAGAGGCATGCATTTTCACACAATTCCTCCATAAATGCAGAAAAGTAATACCTAAAAGACCACTTGCTATGCTTATCTTCTCCTTACTAACTCTCCCAGTGACTGCAAAATCCTAATCATGATCCAATTAATTTGCATTATAGGAAGAGCATTTTCAGGACAACTAAATTAATTCTCCTGTCCAAAAATGTTTTTAAGAAGCCCAGTTGAGACAATGGCTGAACATAACATTTTATTTTCAAAACAAAATGAGATTCAGAGATGCGCTCAGTCTGCAGACAAACTCTCCCTTGGAAAAAGTGAGAGCACCCACAGGAACAAATGAATCCCTGGAGTCGCCAGCTCCACTCTCCTATTAGCACATAACCCCTTTCTCAACATACTGAACCTCATCTCAGAATCTACTGATTGCCCCCACTATTCACAGCAAAAGGCCACTGAAGGATTTTAATCCTCATAGGCATGGATGCTTTCTTTTCATTTCCAACCTAAATTTATGCAAGGCCAGTTCATTCCTTTCCATGCCTGTACCCTCTGTTAGCTCAGCCAGTGCTTCTTCCACTGCATCTACTATCCCCTCTGTCTCTTTCAGCCCTTTCTCTCCCTACTTTTTTCCTCCTCTCCTTTCTTTAATATCACTCTCACTACACCTGAAGAGCATAATTCATCCCATCTGTTTTGCAGGGTAGACTTTTCATATAGACTTGTAATTAAAGGAACGCAAGAAATAGCAGTAGCAAATGTCACCTTCCTACTATGGAAGAAAAAGAAGCTGCAAGTTTTAACGGTGGCACTAACTGCAACGAAAGGGTGCCAGAGACACAAGCTAAAAGAAGCAGGAAAGAAAAGCAGACCCACATCAGTGCCCGCAACCACCTACCCTGCATCCACATCTGCATGTTGCTCTTGTTGGACCAGGACCACTGCAGATGCCCCAGTCACCCGAGTGCACTGAAACACTGCTGTCTTGAGTGACGTCTCTTGAGAGAAAATACTTGTAGAAAAATCCTATTCAGGAGGCACATGCATTTATCTTCATAGTGATCTACCCATCATAGGGGTAGCTGCACTTGACTCAATAAAATCTAACCATGGGAAGACTACAAAATAGTTTACTTCAATAGCCTAATTCCCTAAGGAGTACAAAGCCAAATGACACGGGTAATTCCAGAGTATGTGTTTTCTACATACTGTCTGATGGAAAAGAAAGGGTTGGGGAAAACCAAACTGGTAAAAGTTTTGCATTATTTTTGTTGAGACTTGCAGCCTTTTACAGAATTATTTTATTATAAGCACTTCCTCTAAACCAGTAGACATATTCTATATGGCCTCTCTGGATTTACCCACTGCAAGGCTTCCTTTAGGATGACTGTTAATATAGGAGAAAGCTATGCGAGTTTTCATGATTTTTGTCCAGTCTCAGAAAGCTGTGTATGGGATAGTTTCCACAGTACCCTTGAACATGTGTATTAGTTCAAAACTAGAAGTTTGCTCCAATTGATGCACTCATGTTTTGTGCTGCACTAATTAAGCACCTTAAAATGTATTTTCAAATATTACAACTTGCAATAGATAAACTCTTCAATTTATTTCTTTGTTCTTCAGTGCTTAAATAGCAACTTCTCCATCCTCTGAATCATGGGATATTTAGAAAATTGGTGCAAACTACCAGAAGAAACCCAAATCTTGAGATATATATACACCTATATACGTATGGTTACTGTATTCAACATAGCATTACACTGGCCTTTACAAACATATCACTCCTTGAACAATTTTTCACATACCACTTAAACTCCTTAAAAGTGGAAAAAAATCATAGAATCATAGAATGCTTAAGGTTGGAAGGGACCTCTAGAGGTCATCTAGTCCAATCTCCCTGCACACGCAGGGTCACCTAGAGCACGTGGCACAGGACTGCATCCAAGCAGATCTTGAAGACCTCCAGAGAAGGAGACTCCACAACCTCTCTGGGCAGCCTGTTCCAATGCTCTGTCACCTTCACTGTTAAAAATTTTTTTCTTAAGTTCATGTGGAACTTTTTTGGTGCTTCAGTTTGTGGCCATTACCTCTAGTTCTGTCGGTGGCCACCACTGAAATGAGGCCAGCACCATCCTCCTCACTCCCTCCCTTGAGGTACTTATAGACACTGATTAGATCCCCTCACAGCCTTCTCTTCTCCAGGCTGAACAGGCCCAGCTCCCTCAGCCTCTCCTCGTAGGGCAGATGTTGCAGGCCCCTGATCATCCTTGTGGCCCTGCGCTGGACTCTCTCTAGCAGCTCCACATACCTCTTATACTGTGGGGCCCAGAACTGGACACAATACTCCAGATGTGGCCTCACCAGGGCTGAGTAGAGGGGCAGGATCACCTCCCTCGACCTGCTGGAGACGCTCTTCTTAATGTACCCCAGGATCCCAGTGGCCTTCTTGGCCACGAGGGCACACTGCTGCCTCATGGTTAACTTGTCGTCCACCATGACACCCAGGTCTTTCTCTGCAGAGCTGCTCTCCAGAAGGTCAGTCCCCAGCCTGTACTGGTGTCTGGGGTTATTTCTCCCCAGGTGCAGGACCTTGCACTTGGCCTTGTTGAAATTCATGAGGTTTTTCACCGCCCAGTTCTCCAGTCTGTCCAGGTCCCTCTGGATGGCAGCGCAGCCCTCTGGGGTATCAGCTACTCCCAGTTTGATATCATCAGCAAACTTGCTGAGGGAGCACTCTGTGCCTTCATCCAGGTCATTAATGAATAAATTGAACAGGACTGGAGCAAGGAATGACCCCGGGGGACTCCACTAGCTACAGGCCTCCAACTAGACTCAGCACCACTGATCACCACTCTCTGGGCCCTGCCATCCAGCCAGTTCCTAATCCACCTCACTGTCCACTCATCTATCCCACACTTCCGGAGCTTGCCCAGGAGGATGTTGTGAGGGACGGTGTCAAAAGCCTTGGTGAAGTCGAGATAGATGACATCCACCGCTCTCCCCTCATATATCCAGCTGGTCATTCCATCATAGAAGGCTATCAGGTTAGTCAAGCAAGATTTCCCCTTGGTGAATCCATGCTGACTACTCTTGAGCACCTTCTTGTCCTCCATGTGCCTGGAGACAACGGCCAGTATGAGCCGTTCCATCACTTTTCCGGGGATGGAGGTGAGGCTCACTGGCCTGTAGTTGCCTGGGTCCTCCTTCTTGCCTTTTTTGAAGACTGGCATGACATTGGCCTTCTTCCAGTCCTCCGGCACCTCCCCCATTCTCCAGGATCTTTCAAAGATGATGGAGAGCGGCTTAGCTATGACCTCTGCCAGCTCCCGCAGCACTCTGGGGTGCATCCCATCAGGGCCCATGGATTTGCGGGTATCAAGTTTCCTTAGGTGCTCTCTGAGCCAATCTTCCTCTACCCAGGGCAAGTCTTCCTCTCTCCAGGCTTCTTCTCTTGTCCCTAGGGCCTGGGGCTCTAAAGGGCTGCCCTTGGTAAACATCGAAGCAAAGAAGGCATTCAGCATCTCTGCTTTTTCTGTGTTATTCGTAACCAGGGTGCCCATCTCGTTTGCCAGCGGACCCACATTTTCCCTGATCTTCCTTTTGCTGTTCATATATTTGAAGTTTTTGTTGTTATTTTTAACGTCTCTTGCCAGATTTCGTTCCAACCGCGCCTTAGCTTTCCTTGTCGCATCTCTGCATTCCCTGACTACGTTCCTGTATTTCTCCCAGGGGGCCTGTCCTTTTTTCCACATTCTATATACCTCCGCCTTCTGCTTGAGAATTGCCACAAGCTCCTTGCTCATCCACGCAGGTCTCCTGCCCCCTCTGCCTGACTTCTTACCCACAGGGATTCACTGTTGCTGGGCGTGGAGGAAGTGCCGCTTGAAAACTAACCAGCTCTCTTGGGCCCCCGTGCCTTCTAGAGCTCTTGCCCATGGGATTTTTCCAAGAAGGTCTCTGAAGAGGCTAAAGTCCATCCTCCTGAAGTCCATGGTTGCAAGGCTACTTACAGCCCTGCCACCTCCTCGTTGGATCCTGAACTCCACCAACTCATGGTCACTGCAGCCGAGGCTACCCCCCACCTTCACATCTCCTACAGGTCCCTCTGTATTTGATAGCACGAGGTCCAGTAGCCCACCTCTCCTCGTCGGCTGCTCCACAACCTGTGTCAAAAAGTTATCGTCGACGCTCTGCAGGAACCTCCAGGACTGTTTGTGCCTGGCTGTGTTGTCCTTCCAGTTGATGTCGAGGTAGTTGAAGTCCCCCATGAGAACCAGGGCCTGTGACTGTGAGGCAATATCCAGCTGACTATAGAAGGCCTCATCAACCTCCTCGTCCTGGTCAGGTGGCCTGTAGCAGACACCCACCACAGTGTCTCCCACATTAGCCTGCCCTCTAATCCTTACCCACAAGCTCTCAACTCGCTCATCATCCACTCCCAGGTTGAGCTCCATGCTTTCCAGTTGCTCTCTCACATAAAGAGCAACTCCACCACCTCGCCTTCCCAGCCTGTCCTTCCTAAAGAGCACATAGCCTTCCATGGCAGCGCTCCAGTCGTGCGAGCTATCCCACCATGTCTCTGTGATTCCAATGAGATCATGTCGCTGGGACTGCACACAGATCTCCAGTTCATCCTGCTTATTCCCCATGCTTCGTGCATTGGTGTACAAGCATTTCAGGGAAGTAACCGAGCCTGCAGGTTTCCCAGGAGGGGTGAAAGAGGACCCTCTGTGATCATTTCCTATCCTCACTTCCTCACTAGCATACTCCCGCTGGAAGCCATCTCGCCTAGGCTGCGTGGTACTGTTCGCCGTGTCTGTGTGACACTCCCCTTCCCCCTTCTCATCTAGGTTAAAGCCCTCCTAACCAGGTTGGCCAGCCTTTTGACAAAGAGACATGTGCCCCTCTTGCTGAGATGGTTCCCATCATTCCCCACTAGCTGGTGGTCATCAGAGTGCCATGGTCATAGAAGCCAAAATCCTGTTGCCAAGCCCAGCAGCACAGCCAGTTGTTAATCTGCCATATCCACCTTCTCCTCCTTGAATCCATTCCCCTCGTTGACAGGATAGAGGAGAACACTACCTGGGCTCCCATACCTTTGATGGCCATCCCTAGGGCTCTGAAGTCTCGCTTGATATCCCTCAGTTTCCCCATGGTATCATTAGTGCCCACATGAAACAGTACGAGCAGGTAATAGTCAGACTCCTGAACAAGCCTTGGGAGCCTTTCTGTAACATCCTTTATTCGGGCCTCTGGCAAGCAGCAGACCTCTCTGGATGAAGGGTCTGGTCTACATATCTGTGCCTCCATGCCCTGCAGTAGGGGGTCACCCACGACCATCAGCCGCCGCTTCTTCCAGGTGCTCCTTTTCTCCTTAGGGGGAGCAGCCTCGCAGCGTGGAACTGACTGCATCTCTGTAGACAGCCCCCTAGATGGGCCTTGGTTCATGACCTCCTCTATCTGATCCCCAAGTTCCAGGGCCTCGTACCTGTTGGATGTGGTCACAGGTGGAGGTGAGGCGGGCTGTGGAAGGGTTCTTCTGCCACCTCGAGTAGGGACTTGTTTCCATTGTTGATCGTCCCTCGATACTGTTAATTCTGCCCCCTCTGCCCTATGGCAAGAGGATACTGGATTTACAGGCTGAATCGGGGGGTTCTCAGAGTGGCTTTCCTGGGAAGACTGCAGAACACAGCTCCACCAGTCTATTTCTCTTTCACATTCCCTGATGGCCCTCAGCCTTTCTACCTCCTCCTTTAGCTCCACCACCAGGCTGAGCAGGTCGTCCACCTGCTCACACCTAAGGCAGGCTGTATTTTCGCTACTCCCCGGTAACATGGAGAGGCTCAGACATTCCCCACAGCCAGAAACCTGGACCGCTGCATGTTTCTGTGGTGGTTCAGTCTGTCACCACAGTCTTCCTGGTGGAAGCTCTCTGCTGAAGTAGAAGCTCTCTGTCGAAAATGCCAGTAATGCCAGAAAAATGTCAGTATCAATTACATTAATAAGTACATTAATAAGACTTCTAAGTTGTAAAGTCCAATATGCTTTGAAAAGATGGGCAAAATGTAAGAGCACAGATTACACACTAGGTTAGGCTTTTTTTTTTTTTTTTTTTTCCTCTCCTTCTGGTATCCATACACTATATTGATGGTCAAATAAGGCAAAAAACAACTGGTTCTTCTAGTTAGGGAATGACTTATTGCTTATTTTTCTCCATATGCATCAGGGCAGAGTGCCTCAGATAGATAGCCAATTACTTGGTCCATATTTACAAGGCTTACTCATATAAGCCTGTGCTGAAATTTTCAAAAGTGTTCATTGTTCACTGTTCATTGTTACAATCCAAAAGCTTAACTCTCAGCTGAATATTCTAAAATTTCCAGCCACAGGTACATATACACAAACAACTGTTGCTGCCCTCAAGGGAATTTGCTTCTAATAATAGCTAAGTTTAATTTATTTGACAGCATCCTATGGTTTTATTATGATATGACAAAAGTTCTAGAGCCAGAAATTAATTCCTATATGCTATCTATTATCTGCAATACTTCATATCTTGTATCCTGCCAATTGAGACAGTAAGGGGACAAGTTGCAAAGGACTGGGAAATAATGCTTTCAGAGAATCACAAAATAAGTGTGAATGACTCCATGGAAAAGAAGAACTTTGCTAACCTCAAAGAATTCCATTATTTTTTCATTTGGCTTATGAGATCATATTTTTCTTTTCATGGTTCAAATTTAAACAAAATAAGAAAAAAAGACCAGATCAGGACACAGAGATGGACTGAGATTTTCTTCGATGATTCACATTATAAACAAACTCTATTCTTCTTGTACGTTGAATACCTAGTACATCCTGTCTTGCACTGTTCTGCCATTCTTATTGATGTTACAATAATTGAGTAACTATCAAACTGCAGTACTAAAAATGGGAAGACATTAGCAGATAGGAGCGCTAGCAAGTGTTACACCTTGAGTGGAGTTGAAATGTTTCTCCTTTGACTGCAGAGCACTGCCCAAGAGATGAAACTCTACAACGTTGATGCCCTCAGCAATCAAAACCTATCTACTACCTCAAAAGCTGAAAGAGCTATGTGCTAGACAGATTATCGGCATTCTGGGTTGCGACACAAATATTGTTCCAGTAAAAAGCTATAAAGATGAAATGGTGGTGTCTACAGAGCTGCTGCAAGGCTCTGCAAAAGGAAGCCACAAGGTCCTGCAGAGAATAAGGTCTGGCTTAGCCCCATCCTCCTATCAGCTCAGACATGCAGCCCATACACAACCATACAAACTACAGCCTCAAATGTAATTCTGTACAGGATTTTGGTCAGGTCAATATGTTCAACTGACAGACCCCCTAGCAAATCCACATACCTATCACAAGCTTTGCTCATGTAAGTACCTGAGACTTCAGCATAACTCTTCACCTTCCCAGTCTAACACACATGAACAAATTTCACAGGACTTCTGCTGTTCTCACCTATCACAAGTAGCACCTAAACATTCTTGGCTGATATTTGAATACACTCACTCTGCAAAAGTTAAAAACGTGCATAGAATAAATATGAGTACTTACCCAACAATAACTAATGCTTGCAATTTTACCACGCACATTAGAAAGGCCTAAAGCAGATTAATATTTCAATACTGTATTAGGCTTGGGAATTTTACACCCCATTTCTTATTTCCCAACTTTATCAGGAGTGTAGCAATTCAGCCAACTTTCGGCACGTTAAACTTCATTGTTTTCCGAGAGCAGCAAAGGCCCTATTGGCTTGTTTCTATACAAGAGAAGCTGTCAGGGATGAAAACATGAATGGTCTATTAGAAATTGGATAAGGGAATGACTGGGATTGAGAACTATCCTTAAGTATAATTTCCTTTCTGACAGTATTACAGTCTTGAGAAAACATACCTTTGAAAAACATAATTTTCAAAATGATACTATCTTTATTTATAACTTTCTCACTCCCAGAAATCAAAGCAATTTTGCAGAACACAGTGGCAAAATTTAGCCAAAAAAACTGTTATTAAATATATTTTCTCTAAAACAGAAGGTGAAGTTTTTAAATATGTAAATATTTTGACTTAAATGCTATACAAACTAATTTTATATAAGTACTTTCTATGGAGAGGGGAAAGAGAAAGCAAGAGAATGAAAGTACATAAAGACAAGGCAAAGCCAAGATTCAAAGCATGCTCCAAAAGGCATCCATAGGAAGGAAGAAAAAAAAACAAAAAGGCTTTTTTCACAATTTTCCTTAGATAAATGGATAGTCATACGCAGAGTACTAGCATAGCTGTAACAGACACCAAAAACAGCATCTGTGCTGTAACCAAGTTTCTTCCCTTATATGCCTACAAGGATTGACACACATGCAATAACAGAAGAATAAAGCAAAGGTTAGAGGGAATTCAGAGGTGCTTAATTAAAGTAGTTACCCTGACAACATCAAGCAACAGTAATCATGGTACAATACAGTAACTAGCCGCTTATAGTTAACTACTTGTCTAGACGTGCTCTACTGCTGTGAGCCCACGCTCATTTTCAAGCGTACAATTATAAACCTTTCTCACATGCAGTCCTAGGTCCTTGCACAGCTCCTTTGACTTCAGTTGAATTAACACCAGATGGAGACCTGAGCCAAAGATTCAAAACTTTCAGAAGCTTCTCGGCACCAAGTAGATTTCTCACCGACTCATCCTTCAGTTGGACTGAGCACAAGGTCTCCCAGCATTTACTGGAAATCCAGACATTTCCTGGGTTTCTCTTCAAAGAGAAGATTATACCTGGCCTACTTTAAGAAAAAGTGGAAAAGCATTTTATGTCTAGCTTGTCAAGAAGATAGTAGAGAGTAAACTCTGTTTTTAGGGCTGTTCTATTATTTAATTCATCTTACCACATCTATAAAAATATTGCAGTCCTTTCAAGAGAAAGGAACCTGCATTACCCAGCTGAAGGAATCTTACACTTTGCTTGCCAGATCACCAACCTAGCAAAGTGATGGATATACAAGGTGAGAAATGTTTCATGCAACTACTGCTCCAACTATTGACTGCAAGTCAGCATTCAGAACAAATAGGATGTATGTTATCTGGGCATTTTTAAACTTCACTCATTGTGATATTTTTCATTCAGGCTGACCTGTCTCCTTTCAAACTACTACAGAGGTAGAATTAATTGCAATAAAGTTTCATATCCAGGAAGCACTTGAAGGAGGTCTCTGTCAAGGGTCCACTTGGAAAAATGATTGAAAGCCCCTCTTCACATGAGGAATAAGCTTTGTAAATTCTCTAAACAGGAAGCAGGCTTGGGGTTAGTCTTCTGGAGTGTTAAATGCTTTACAGCAGTTCATAGGAAGCTTTTCAAGTTAGCATCTCATTCTTTTATGCCTCTGCATAGCCTTTAACTGAGTAATAATGCCCTATTATTTATCAATAATTTTTATAGTAGTTTCCTTCTTTACAGTTGGCAATAGCACAGACATCCCAGGTCCATGTGGCACAGCGTTCAAATGAGTTGAATTTTTTTCATTCTTGCAAACGGGATGTTTAACTACATAGCAGACAATACGTTATTAGTCTAAAAAAACCTCTAGTTCCATAAAGAATAGGAAATATTAATTCACTACTACTTTTCATATATGTTTTGAAGAGATATGCAGTGACGAGCACAAGTTTTCAGACAGAAAGATGCACCAAGTTATAAAACAACTGTTTTGTCCCCAGCTTTGTTCTTTCTAATTCTAATAGATTTAAGTACTATTTTTTTTTTCCAGAACTTCTTCAAATCCTTGTGGTTCATTACATCACCCTAGATATTAGTAGAACAAAAGCAAAACATCATATGAACACTAGGCTAGAGAGGATGTAAGTTTCTTTAGCACCTTCTGTCAAACAAAAGAAAACTTAGAAAGAAATATTACTGATGATAGATACATTCTTTAAAATACTTTGAATATAAACACTTAAACACCAAAAAGCTTAATCCTGGTTGCTTTATCCTAGGCCACAGCTGAATCTCTCTTAAGGAGTTAACATGATAAAAATATTAGTCCAGGGAAACCAAATAAGATGTACAGTTTTATACAAAGACTAAATAACTTTAAGGGGCAAATTCATGCAGTTCTGGGGTCCAGCCCATATCCCTGTTACAGGGCTACAAATAATATTGCTGCCCACAAAATTACAGCAAAAGCACAAGAAAAAAGATAGAGAATTCTAAAGCTGTCATATTTAATCTCTTTCACAAGTGCTATTTGGTCCAACCACAAATAATACAAGTAACTTATTATATTAGCAGGGACATATCCCACCAGCACTTTGCTTTCATTCACATTTGCTCTCCTAACCTTTAGCCTCCCCAGAGTGCTACAATGACTTTTATCCTTCAGCCAAGAGAGAGTCCAAGCCTTTTGAATGGAGAGAATACAGAAGAAAAGAAATTAATCAAAAAAATCAAAAAAATCAAAAAATGAAAACCCAATATTTTGATATTTTGACCATTTCTAAAGCCATTTTAGAATATATACATATATATATATAAACATTGTCTACGAACATTAAATGTTACTAACCAAAGAACCAGGCCTTCAAAATGAGACCTTGAGAACAACCTTTTTTCAAAATTTCTCACTATTTGACTTTACTGAAAGAAGGAAAGGCCTCTATAAGCAGAGGATCTATAACAGCTGGTCAGGCTTGTCACACCATCTGTCCTGCTGCTCCTTGCTAGGCCTGTTCCCTGCTACTCATAACATGCACCAAAGAGCAACAAATCTTAGGAATTTGTCCCAAGTTACCTATTTGACACTCGATAAACCCCTTGTTCCTCATTTCTACCTCTTCCTGCTGATGAATCCACTTTCAAATATCTTCTACCTGGGGAGCTGGACTAACTCAGCAGTAGGTTTTACTTAGGCCCCAAATTTGTTCCAAGAACAATGTTTTGAACCTTTGACAGAATACACAATGTGCAAGAACAATCACATAGCACATAACTAGTACTAACAGCCAATCTCTGACACAATTCAGAGATTGAAGCTTTTGACCATGTGGTGTCTTGTATGAGAAAAGATACCTGCTGAAGCTTCATCAGGGAGGTAGTGAAGGGGAGACACAGACTATCTGCTTTATTTTGATATACCTTTCTGCTTTTTTACTAAATGGACATTGACTTTTATTGTATTCAGCTCCTGCCAACTCCTGTCCAGCCCAGGATCCAGCCTTTCTCTCTTTCTCTCCCATCTGGGGCTGAAAAAGCAGAGAGCTTTTGTACCTTTTTTCAATTAAAAAACAATCAAACAAGCAAAAAATATATATATTCAAGGTATTCCGGTATTCCCTTTCTGAATGCTGGTCTCATTTCATTTTCAGGCTGCTAAAATTTGCTGCTAAAATTACAGCATAGAAGTTTGCCAAGTAGAATATCTATTTGATCTGCAAAGTTTCTTTAAAAAAAAAAAAAAAAGCCATAAGAAAATTCTCAGGTTATACCACAATTCTTGCCATGTGTAATGTAGATGTTACCCATATATTATAATACCTGCAACATCTTGTCTATTTTACCTCCTCAGAATAAGCAGCAAGTCTTTTATTTTTAGCATATGCCTTGCATATCTTTGGACGCTATCAGCTAAGTATGCATATATTACACTTAAAATGTAGTAGATTTGTCTTTTTAGCAGTTACAACACCTGTGTGAGTCAAGTTTGTTATCCATAGGTTAAAAACAGCTTTGCTTGTACAGATCTACACAAGCCCACATGCCATAAACAATTGCCATTCTCGACATAAGCGCCTTCTACTTTACTGCTTGAAACCCAATCCACAGGTCAGGTACCTGACCTTGGACTCTAATTCTATGGCAGAAGTCCTAGGCCTAGTTTAAAATCATTTAGAGATCATTTAGATACCCTCATCTATCAGCCCTTTCCAATTGTCTGCTTTTGCAGGGCCAATTTCAGATGCAGTTGATGACATCATCATTCTCTCAAGCCATCTCTTCCCTAAAAATAGTTTGTCAATGATGTCACTCTCCTCTCCAAAGCTAAGTAACTCTGAGTCCAGAAGAGGTTCCAGAAGAGATTTAGATAGAGAAGGAGGATTCACCATTTGCTTGCCTTCACTTGCATATCCCTCACTGGCACCAAATTTTGTATTGACCACATTCTCCTCCCAATGCTATATCTTCTGACCTTTTTCCTTCAATTTATGCCAGCTTGCACATGGCCCAGATGCTCTATCTGCTCTCTTGCAAATAGCTACAGTAGCTTTCTTGGCTGTGCCAACTTTAGGCAGGTTTGTGGGCAAGAGATTATCTTAGTTTCTCCCTGTCAGAATGTTTTAATGCTGTAGTGGTCCTTTTAAATTTAATCTTTTGGCCAAATTGTGGCACAATGATTTACTTCTCAAACCTACTTAATTTAATGGTCCAGTTTCTCAGCTTCTACAAGTTGTCAGTTATACTGAGTACAACTGAGTTAAAATATTCTACTCCAGCTGAGTAACTACCCTACATTCTTGCAAATGGGAAAATTAATCGCCAGAATAAAAAAAAAAAAAAAAACACTTTTCTATGGGGTACAAAAAATGAGCTCTGTCTTCTTCTCTGAGCAAGAAGAACAGTACTAGATAGACTTTTTGTCCAAAGTATCAGTTTAGTATCTGCATTCATATATACTTCAGCAGGGCTTCTATTTCATATCATAGTGTTAGTCTGTATCTGTAGCACCTTAATACAAGTATTTTGGGGAAAGAGTATCTCATTTAAAAAAAAATAGTGTCTTGCAGGAAAAAATAATAAATAAATAAAAGGTTGCCACAACTAGAACTTCAAAGATTCTCCTTGTGTATTATAGTTGTAATAATTCTTAATATAATGTCATTTTTCTACTTGTATTAACCTTGTATGGTCTTTTTCTGGACTTCATCAAAATGGTATATGAGTAATTCAAGTCTCAGAATTTCCAATCCACTTTTACAACTCTGACGTTTTAAGTGAAAAAAGAGGAAAAAAGAATCACATTTGATTTGAAATGTATTGTGCAGTCCACATTTAGATAAAATGAAACTGCATGATGAAAAAGATAGACACCAAATCTGCTTATTTTCCTTAAGCAGAAAGGATCCTGAAAGCAGAAAAGAGATACATAAACGAGATTTTAAGCAGAAGAGAGAAGAAAAAGTTTTGAGAGAGAAAACACAGGATTAAGAGAATATAGAAGTGAATGACAATTCTCTCACAGGAGAATACTATATACTAATGGGGAAAAATTAATCAGTGTTTTACAGCCGTCTATGCACTTATGGATCAACATGGTAGGTAAGCATTAGTGATATTAATAAAAATAGAAGAGAAAGAACATCTGTCTTGGATTGTATGTTTTTCAAACTGGTGAATAACATTTCTTTAGAGGAAAAACAAAACAAAACCAAAAAGGTGAATAACAGTTCTAAATGCCTACAGGTAGGCTTGCTAAGTGCACTTAACAGCCATCTTTTAACTAAATCCAGGAGACTACATGCACTATATCTACTGATTGGAAGAGAATTTTTTTCTCCCTGCAGGTTGTGAAAATAAAGAAAAAAAGAAAAAGAAAAAAAGAAAAAGGAAAGAGGAATGAGAAAGTGAGTGAGAATAAAAAAAGGACAAAAGGTTATTACAGAGAAGAAAGGACCCTTTTCCTTGGGATCATTAAATTATTCTTGGTTGGTTAAGCTATGGGAGTCATTATAGTGTAGGAAAAGATAGTGGGAGGGAGGAAGTGGTCCACTAAGGACACCCATCCAAAAGGTCTCTGCTTTTTTGTGGAGTGAGAACAAGTTTCAACAGTAATTTTTAGGATCTCCTTCCATTTCATACACCACCCCATCTAAGACTTCTCTTATCTCATGAATGCGAAATAGCAAGAAGAGGCAAAATGAGTTAACCAAAATCTGCACAGCCTGGAAAAGACTAATTTTAAGTTAATTTTACTTTCCTTTATCATGCAATTGAGTTAGCCTTAAGGGTCCATTTACCTTCAATGAAAGCACATAGCTTGAAGTGTCTGAAAATTACTGTGCTAACAGGAAAACACATCAGCATTCCCATTTTTTCTTATGCTGTACAGATCTCTGGCGTAACCCCTTCTCTCCATACCACCAAAATCTAGGTCCCTCAGCAGACTGAAACTGCAAAATTCCCACATCATGGCAGAGGAAGCCAAGGGCCACAGCATGAGCTGTGGTCCCTGTTAGGCCTTTACTTGATGTTGTAGAACAAGATCATTCCTCTACTTTTCTAGTGAGTCATTTATGACTTTAAAAAGTGTTTTGGACATAACCATTTCTTTATAAACTCATCACATAATTCTCATGGAGAAGTAGTAGTGGGAGTTGGAATTCGTATGCTGAAGAAAAACCTGTACCTTTTCATTTACAAAGTAACTCAGTGACCTTCACCTGTCAGCCACCATCAGTTTGGTTCCCTCCTTCACCTGTGGTGACCTGACATTTCCTACTGTCTCAAAGGACAACTTCCCACCAGGACATTCCCACTAGCATTATCTGCAAGGGCAATGCTCCCACTCACCAAAAAAAAAAAAAAAAAAAAAAAAACACACACACACACACACAAACAAAAAAAACCTTTCAGTCTTCCCTATATGCGTTTTCCCTGGGGAATGTATCACTTCAGATATGATTGCTGATATCCCATGTGTTATTTATGTAAAGGAGAAAAGTCATCAACAGGAGTGAGAGCACACACCACCCAATGGTCTGACTGCTAGGGCACACTTTCCTGTGACTCAAGTCTGCTCAGGCAGAGGAGGAAGTCTGGCTCTCCAACGACCTGGCTATGAGCCCTGAAGACAAAGCTCCCAGAAGAAAGATTTTTTCCTTTTCTAACAGCATTTTAAAACTATGCTTTCATCTCCTTTTCTTTCCAAATGCCCACCAATGAATTGTTTAGCCTCAGATTAAATAGAGCATTTTGATGAGACAAACCCAAATAATTTTGTCTCGCTTCTTGGTTTGGTTGCCAGAAAACAAAAACATTAATTATTCACACAGCCTTACAATGCAGAAAATGCCATTTATAGGTATTTTCCAATATCAACATGTGATTTTGTTTCTTTGCAAATGTATGGTGTTGTTACTGGAAGGACCAATTTGACAGTCTTGTGGAAGAGATGGTGAACCTTATCTCCAGCTGTTGAAAGCAGCCATAGCAGCAGAGTGGAAGATTCAATGTGCTCTGTCAATAAAACACGATACCCTGAAGGAGATTATGAACAAGAGTCTTCCAGGTTTTGGCAGATATTTACGTGTAGGCCAATTCAGCTATGTGACTGCCCCTTGCAAGCTAACATGAAATAATATTTTTCCATAAAGTAGGTTCTTGCACAGCTTTGCCCCTATTAAGTAGCTATCTGCACTCTTTCTTTTAGTCTATTTCCTTTAAATCTGAATCACTGTTATTTTTATTTCCTGATCTCTTTCCATTTATTAAAAGTAAGTACAGCCTATGGAGTTGGTGCCAATCTGCATTTGAGAAATAGCATAGCCTTTTGATGAATATCAGAGCATGTATTTTTCATGACCTTAACTGTCCCATGCTCACTCCCAACATCTCTTCCCTTGCATCTTTCCACAACTGGGAAAAGCCAAGCTTCTGCAGGATTAATGGGGCCATTCAAAAAAAAAAAAAAAAAAAAACAAGCAATGGGTTGCAGATAGAATAATTTTGTCCAATATTTTCACACCATTATCTCTGATGATGCACGAGCCTTGGGATACAAATTTATGACTTCTTGAGCTATATGCTTCTGCATTGCATGCCACATTGCAATTTATTATTCATTGCACTTACATGTGATATCCTTTTGGAATACATGTATATTTTCCAAAATGTATATGTACATATACACAAAAATATGAGTCAATAACCAACCTACTATTATTAGGAAGGGTACTAGCAACTGCTTGTTACTTGCAAATCCACCATCCTATTGCACTAACAATACAGTCTTTTTCCGATTTATATAAGTTGGAATAAGCCAGCTCTCCAGGGGAGCAGAAGGATCTTGCAGAGATATCTTTCCCTTTTCCCTGCAGATACAAAATGATGCATTTTACAAGAGTTGGTCCTCTGTATTTTTCCCTGAAAACAATGTTCTAAATGTATTAATTTGCAAAATATATAGGATAATGGCAGGAGTCTTTATGCTTTACTGGAAAGATCTGGCACCAGATGCATCATTTTTATCTACGCTAGCACAAGCTCCCATAGCAAAAACACATTCAAACGCTGTAATTTCCTCATATCCCAGGCTATTATCAACCCACTAACTACCTCGATTTAAAGAGAAGCTTCCTCTATAGATAAGCATTTCCATAATTTTCCACCCCATGGGGTAAATAGCTTCCTGCATACAGGTTCTTGTACTGGCCACTAATGAAAATGGGACAATTCCAAAACCGGGGAAATGGATCAACCGTAAGTAGCATATTTCTATAATAAGTGCATTCAGTCCAACTCAAAGTAGCCATATGGGCAGTTTTACATATTTATTTTTCTTGAAAAAACAGTCTTTTTTTTTGAAGTATCCAATCTGAGGTATGTATAGATAAGAATAAATTATAGGAACTTAAGGAAATTAGAATCAATTATAGGAACTTAAAGGAAAAAATTCTTAACAGTGAGGGTGACAGAGCACTGGAACAGATTGCCAAGAGAGGTTGTGGAGTCTCCTTCTCTGGAGATCTTTAAAACCTGCTTGGATGCAGTCCTGTGCCACGTGCTCTAGGTGACCCTGTGTGTGCAGGGGGGTTGGACTAGATGACCTCTAGAGGTCCCTTCCAGCCTTAAGCATTCTATGATTCTATGAATTATCACTCCATAAGTTCTCCTTTTAGCACAGCACCACTATATACACATTTAAATGACACCCTATCACAAAATCACTACTGTACTTTATCATATGGCTGGGCACACTTGTACACTGCTTTTGTAATTTCCCAGAGTAAGAGAAGATACACCAACAGTGTGACAAGATAGCCTGAAGCAATGGATAGCTGAAAGGAGCAAATCACATGTTAAAGTCTACAAAATATTTTGAAAATATTCTTGTTCTGAGTTTCTGATGTTTAACTTCTATTGCCAAAGGCACACAGTGGGTGTTTGAAGCGAGAAATTGTAATCTGCCTACACTCCACTCTCTAGTAACAATACTCAGTATAGCTTTGACATAGTGCTTTAAAAGGGATTTTAAAAAATAACAAATCTTGGCATACAATTCTTCACTGTTTTTCTTCCCCACAACTGTGGCTGTTCCTTGTAAAAAACACCACCACCACACACACACACACACACACACACACACACACACCCTGGAGCTAGGAGTCAAAGGTCCTGATGTGCCACTAAAATTTTACACAAAAAATAGTTTTCCGTTAACAAAAGAAATGAAGCCTAAAATAAGGTAACAATGGATCTCTTAAGATTATCTTTGCTCACACATGTTTTCTTTCAAGCAAGAGAAACAGCTTCTTTTACAGAACAGGTGAAATTCACCTTTATGAAGCCCAGACCTATGAACCATTTAACTCTCACTTAGGATAATTCTGTAGATTAGTGCTGTGATTCCATACAGATTTAGGACATTCCATACATATTTAGGACACTTTTATTATTATATTTAGTTTTATGCTATAGATTACAGTCCAGTTTATCCTGAAAGAGCTTACAAAAGAATCATGGTAAAGAAAATTCTTTCAAATTTTGCTCATTCTGTTTGGTGAGCAAAATAAAATCTTACATGTATTTTGGTCATCCAATTTATTTTGAGTACCTTCTCCTTAAAAAAAAAAAACTCTAAAATTAGTAAAGGTTATTCTTAAACCTGGAGATGAAGGTACAGATAGAAACTGCAGCATATACGCTATATATGCGCACTAAAACATACCAAGTCTTGAAGAAAAAAAAAAAAAGAGACAACTAACATAAAAGAAGGAATTTCTTCTAGAATACCTAGAGATTTGGGAATAAAGAACAAACAACATAGACCCTGATTTGTTATAACTGAAGACGTAACCATCCAGCAAAATTTCAGTCACAGGTACTGACAGTGTTTCTACCTGCTCTCCAGGCACACAGCTGCATTACTCCCTGTTTCATCCACCTTCAGGTAACCAATAGCATTGGAAAATTCTCCTCTTTCACCTCCAATTCTGGTGCAGAGGGAAATGTAACATCAGCAACATAGACCTTCCCACAAATCAGAAAATCCCTTTCTTATCACCTGTACTTAAAGTCTTCATTAGTGAGAGAGTGAGTCTCTCTCTAATGAGAAAGATGAGAAGGAATTCTTTTGGTTTTGACTGTATGATCAGCAGATTTTCATTATTTTGCGCATTCCCTAGACATCTTTTAGCCTAAATACAGATAAGGTAAAAGGGAAAGTTATGGAATTGATTCATCAGAAATCTATTTAGAAGCAATATAATACAAATGCTGGAAACACCCAGACCCTCAAGGTATCACCCTAATCTGTCCTGAACTCAGCATCAAAAGAATTCCAAAGAAACAGGATAGTAATCTTTTGCAAAGAAATGTAGAGGTTGAGCAGATCAGTAATACTGATATAAAAGGTCTTTCTAGATAATGCCATATACACAGTGTGACAATTCTATCTTGAATAGTACTCCAGCTGTTTTTCCAGAGAAGACTATTGAAAAAATGTTATTCATGTTAATCAAGTCTGTTTGACCAGAATTCTATTATTTGATATACAAGATAATTTTTTAGAACTTGGACCCAGTCTTGCTGAAACTACGTATTGGCACACTACTATCATTAGAGATGCTTACAGAGGGTAGTTGACAGCACAATCATAAGAAAAATATCTCTCATCAACCTTCCTCAAACACAGATGGGAAATCAATTTCTATACTCACAGGAGAGGCTTCCAAAGATGGCCCAACGAGAAACTCTCTCACTGTGGTTTTGCATTGTCCCTTGAAAGCACCAGTGGGAATATTAAATGGACAAACACACTCTATAGACTTCACTATTTCAGCTCCTGGATCAGGTTTCTCAGCCATCAGAATAAAAAAGTCTGACCTAAATTATAACATTTTTCCAAAAATAATTCTTTCTCAAAAGTAATTCAAGTGAGACACCAATGGTTTTTGGATACTCAGGCAAGATGTCAGAGTCTGGTGAGTGGTCGCACTTGGGGAGGTCTGAGAAAAAACTCTTTTTGTGTTAGGCCGCTGGAAAGAAAGCTATTTCGTTCTCAACAATATTATATAACTTGTACAGTTTCAAAATTGTATTCATTTGCCAAGTTCCAATCGATAGAAGTTTTCAACACCTTCCAGAAGTGCTGGCTGCCTACTGGTTAAATACACAGTACATATTTTAAAACTTTTGCCCTGTTCATCTATCTTATTTCTAATCCTAACAATAATTTCAGTTACACTTGCAAATGAGGTATCTCCTCAGATTCAGATAATTCTTCACGCTGGCCTAACTTATTACTGTCTGCCTTTTCCCCTAAAGATAGACCATATTTAATAGCAACCTTATGTAAAATACTGCCTGCCATTAATTCTTTTAGCTTTAAGAAAGACAGTGTAATAATGTTCAATCAAATTTGTCTAGACATCAAACTCATTTTTTAAGATCCCAAAAGTTATTCCGGTAACTGCACTAGTGAATTTTGAACTGTGTAATTTATTTCTGTAGGAGACTGGAAAAGTAAAAGTGGAATCAAGATAAAATTTTAAAGAAAAGCACTTTAACTTAGGAGCAGGATTTTTAATATTATTATTCAAATACAGTTTAAAAGAAAAAAGTCAAAACAAGTCAAAATTTTGCCAGGCTTTTGAAAAGCTCTACTCTGCTATAGCAGATTGTCTTAAAATGAATGAATTGGGGCATGAGCCTGGGTACTTATCTATGACATCTGTTACGTAGTAAATTGCATTGTGTGCCACATGCATAATGAAGAGGAAAGAGGGATTTTAGTTCCTAAAACATGCCTCATTATACGGTGGTACACAAATACAGGCAGTGATGCCCAGGACAGATGGAAAGGCTGCAGTGCCATAAAAATGTACAAATAATGTTGTTGTTTTTATCATTTGAAAAATGAAGATGGTGTATCTCTCAAGGACAAAAAACACACCCAAAAAGCAACAACTCTTAATTCTATGATGATTAAAAAAACAGAGGTGGCAGACACACAGCTAATGAAGACATCTCTTAGAAATAGCTTGTGTAAATCCACCTGCATGTAGCTTGACTGTTCCTCATAAGAAATACATTCTGTTTCTTTTTTTCTAATTCCTTTCTTGCTGGTTTGCACTTCAAAAACAGAGAGAACACATTACAGATAAGCATAATATTCCAATATTTAGGACTCCACTGCAAGATGATTTAGAAGACCAAAGCAGGTTCTCCAGACGTACAAATAATTTCCTGCCATTATGCAGCTGATTAGATTCATTAAGCACAGATTAAATCACACAAAAACAAATTTACGGGTGAAATTCTGAAACTCCAAGCTATCCCTGCTGCTAGGGCAAATTTAGGAGGCGCACTCAGCGCATGCACAGCCCTTTTCATTAGCGATCACTCCCAAATGAGCTCCAAGGACAAATGCCCCATAGTGTTAATTTTAAAAATGAAGGTTAAAATGCAGCTGCTTACGCTGAGAAATTTGGATCTGGGCTCAGTATTTAAATAACTGACCTGAGCACATGGACCTACATGCCTAATGTAAGGCTCCCAGGCTCTAAAAATGTGGGCTAACTCATTCAAGGAAAGAGTTATAGCACTCGCTGAAAGCAGTAAGTGATAAAGTGAGAGACTCTGTTAAGAAAATATTTGGATAAGGTTAGGAATGTCTACACTAAGCTGGTTTTTATTGCTCGGGGATCAAAATGGATAGGACTAGGATATTTATGATATTCCAAGAATGGAAACAAGCCAAAGGAAATTCTTAATTTAATACAGCAATACAGCTATTTCCAGGATATATTCAGCAGAAAACACTCGTTTCATGGACCCCACCATGGTAGGAGCACCATCAGTTGTCACACTGAATAGTTTACCCCAGTCCAGCTCCAAATCATTCATAGTTTGGCAAACTTTCTCATAGATATCCTCTCCTGTAGTTGTTCCTTTGATGCTTTTCAGCGCAGCAAGCTCCTCTGTGACTTCGAAAGAATCATTTGTCCCACGAATGAAAATTAGAAGTTGTGCAGAATCACGAACATCATTGCTTTCGTCGAGTGCCAATGAGAAATAGCAACGTTTTTTGAGGAGTTTTGCAACTGCAGATTCAAATTTTCCCCCATTTCTTCAATCCTTCGTGTCATTGTAGGTCCTGAAAAGCTCACTGTACTAAATAAATCCGCCTTCTCTGGATGCATCTCTTTGGCAACAGAAAGAAGGCATTCTTTAACAAATTCTCCCTCTAGGAATGCTCTGCAAGCGCGCTATGAGCTTGGCAACTTGATAGCTTGCTCGAAGTGATGATATATTGAGCTGCTTTTCCTTCACAGAAGTATTTTGCTGAGTTGTCAATCCATGTTCCAGTCTTAATATTTTATCTTTTCTCACTTGTCCGACCAAAGAATCATATTTATCTTTATGTTGAGTTTCGTAGTGTCGACGCAAATTGTATTCCTTGAACACAGAGACTGAATTCTGGCATATCAGACAAACAGCTCTTTCTTTGTACTCCGTGAAAAAATAATCAGAAGTCCACTCTTTTTGGAATACCCTGCACTCGGAGTCAATGTTTCTTTTTTTTTGACATGATGGTGCACACGCTTCCCACTGGTGCTGTCTTGCTCGTCCTGCCTGGGAGCTGGAGGGAGGGAGGGAGAGACGGGGGAGCCGCCCACCTCGCTGATGCCGCCGCCCCCCTCCTCAGCCCGGCCGCGCAGTCCGGAAAGGGTGGCCAGAAGGGACTGAAGGAACTTTGCCGCGCCGGGGCTCTGGCGATTCGCCCGAGTTGGCTGGACCTCGCAGTCCAGAGGCTGCCGACTGAGCTTGCCCGGCAGAGGAGATGCCCGCGCCTCTCGCCTGCCGCTCATCGCGGAGGAGGAGGAGGAGGAGGAGGACGGGGCGGCGGCGGCGCGGTTTGTAGCCGAGAGGCGCCCCCTGAGGGGGGCAGGTCGAGGACGAGGCGCTGGTTTCAGCCCAGTCCCGGCGGGTGCTTGGGGGCTGCGGAGGCCGGCGCGCGGATTAAGTGGCAGGAAGCCATCTGCGGCTGCTTGGTTTCCCCCCCACACCCCCGGCGGGGGGGGTGGCCGGGGGGGTTCTGTAAATACCGGCGGGCCGGATTGAGGACCCTGGGGGGCCGTATCCAGCCCGCGGGCCATAGTTTGAGGACCCCTGCTCTAGACCACGTTTCTTGTTAATCAAGATATTACATTCCGGTTTAATGTGTTTGAAACACGATTCAGACAGTTACACAACAAATAATACATACCATGTCTACACAGTCTTCCCCAATACATATGGCTTCACTACATCAGAGTAGATGCAGCCAAGCTAACCCTCAGACTACTTCACCTCTCAACTGAACAATTATAAAACTTCCTGGATGTTTTGCAAGTTCTGCTAATCCTGATGATGCTACTCAAATAAGACAAGCTTAAATCAAATGATATCTACCAACACTATTGTGATTGCAAGAGAGGCACTGGTTGCCCAAAATAAAAATATTCACGAGTGAATCTTAAGCATACTTGGCCTTCAGTAAAACTTAATTCAAAAAAAATAAAATTGTTGTAATGGGAAAATAGAAGAAAGTAAATACATGTAATTGCACATTAAATATTAATATGAAAATACATTTCCTGGAATTTTACTTATGTCAAAGGAAGTTCTGAACTTCATTACTCTCCAAAATATATTACGTTATTGTGGCTAATTCACATTCAAATTTCTTTACAGAAACCAACAGTTCTTTTTGAATGTGTACAACAAATTCTTCCTACATTGCTCAGCTCATCTGCAAGACTATGATGCCTTACTTACCTGAAGTCAGACGGCTGCAATTTACAATGCAACTTAGGCAACATAAACATATGTAATGATATATTTTACATATATTAACACCGGGGGTCATTTTCCCATTCCTACTTTGGGTGAAATCTAAGTTTTAATAAGGACAGACAATCTAATTCAACCTCACTAAGAAGGCCTAGAAGCTACAGGACCCCCACAGGGCTAGGAGATGATTAGTTAATAGCAGCAAAGCTACCAGCTAGCAAGATGAGTGATGATCAGAATTAGTGAAGTGCTTCAAGAGACCCAAGCAGGGGGCTGGAGCAACCCTAGGCTTAGGCACAAAAACAAAGTTTTTTTTAAACATTTAACTCAAATTATATATACAAAAGAAAGCTACTTGATGTTATAAAGTAAATACCTTATAACCTGTTCACATTTTCTGCTGTCCATATGGTTGTTGGAAAAAAAAAAATAACAGGAAAGCCAGCACATTTGTTACTGGGAGATACACTTGCAAGAAAAGTACAGGCCAAAACAGAGATCTTTCTAGATATCTAAGAGCATTGCTGTCCTTTGCACAATGGCTATTTCACAGAAACATCAATCATTCAGAAAGAAGCAAGAAGGTTGAAAGGCATTAGAAACTGGGTTAAAAAAAAAATCCTCCAGAATACTAGCCTGCTCTTATAACATTATTCTATATCAACCGGGTCTTAAAAGTCATGACTTTCTGGCCCGGATATCTATCATCTAAAGCATACTTGCTGTTATCCCTAGGAGGCCAGAAATGTATGAGTAAAGAGGGATTTTGTAACACAGCAACTGAAAAATAATAAACTCAATAAACCTGTGATGTGATTAAATTTGTGTGATTTCTTATGTGTCAAAAATGTTTCTAAAAATGTCAGTTCTAAAGACAGTGTAAAAACACAAGTTAGTAAATTTCAGGAGGGGAAAAGAGATACAAAAATTGACACTAGTCCACAAAATATAGTAAGTGTGCAACTATATAAAATCAAGCATAAAGGCTGCCAAAGGATGTGTGTACCTAAGAGGTTATTTTAGAGAAGAAAAAGAGTTTTGATCTAGACCATTTTTTGCATTACTTTAATGTGTGATACCTCTTGCAAATACTCCCTGCAACACTTTATTGCTGGGATTTCTCAAGAGAAACTCTGAACCAATCCTAGAATAAGACAACTGTATGAAGCTTACACTGTGATGAGCATCAACTACCTATGTTAAGCTTTGCACACAGATGAGCATTCTATCAGCAGCCAGAATACAACATAAAATGACCTAAACTTTGGGGTTGTTAGTACCGCAAAAAAAGAATTATCTTGTTGACAGTGGCAAGTTGTGGAACATTTTGCTCATATACAAGACTAGTAAAAGTTTACTTATTGTAATCTATTACTCAAAATATAATGCCCTGGAATAGCATAGCTCCAAGACACAAAGTCTAAATTGATCAATCATCTAGAATGATTTATAGCAGGGCCTGGTAGATCCTTAAATGGAGAAAAATAAGTCAATTGACCTGCAATTCCTAAGAAAATAAATCCATAAATTTACACAAACCAGGGAAGACTCAGAGGACTTAAGCCTTCAGGTAGAAAGAAATCATATATTTGATCCAGTCTTTAATTATTTAAACTAAGATACATGCATAATTTTACACAGGTGAACATTTCTAGCCAGAAGAAATTTATGCAAGTAGAAGTAATAAGTTAGCCAAATAAGTAAAGGTAGGACATTAGGAAGAGGTTTACATGCATTCTAGGAGTAGCAGAGAGGAAAGGATGGATGAAGATGTTTGCAATACATAGTTTACAAAGTTACAATCATTTTCTAACACCGTTTTCTTAATTGTTCTGAATGGGCTCAGGATTCGGCAATAATCATGCAGAACAAGGTGACTACATCGAGCATTTATTCAGGTGAAAGCACATAAAAGAATCAAAGTACGGATAACTACTCACGAGGTGATACCTGCCGGCAGGATACTGGACCCAAACATCCTCTCGAGCTGGCAAATCAGAGTTGTTGACTGGCTCCCGCGGAGACAGCATAGGCCTCAGAGTTTGGAGTTTCTTCTCTCCCCTCTCTCCTCACTGTCCTCCCTATGTCCGGTGCATCCTGGCACATAGGGTCATTACGACCCAGGAGGCAGGACAAGGGGCCGGACAAACTCCGCCTCTAGTTGCGCAACTCTCACCCCCTCCCTGGGTGCGCAGGCATGCATACCACTCCGGGGTCCCAGCCCTCAATTGGAGGGTCCTGCCTTCCTCCTCTTCTTCCTCATTTCCAGGTGTTTGGTCTCCAAAGCTAGTTTGGAGGACGTCTGCGGTTAAGCTGGCTACAAGCCCAGCCAAGCAGACGCCTTCAACAGGTTTTCGGAGGGGGCTGCCTGTGGACCGGGCTGAGCAGCTACCTTATTGCTCAGCCTAGGCAGGCAAACATCCTTTTTCCTCAAGGTCTGGCCTCTGCTTCCCACAGGAGATTGTTATGACTCTATAGATCACAGAAATTTTCATCTCCAATGCATGCCACCCCGTGTTCTGTAGAGATCATAAATGATCATAAAAATTCCCACCTCCTATACATGCCACCCTGCAATCTGTAGAGATCAATCTATCGTAGCCAAGCACCTGAACAGATAACGTTTTCATAGCAGTCTCAACCATGCCTCGTGTCAGCATCATTATGCAAGGGATACACCATATGATAATATTACAAAGAGAAATAACAGCGCTAATAACAGTTTCTGTAGCCATGGCCAACCCCACATCCATTGTCTGAAGGGAGTCCAATCACCATCCACTCTCAATGGATGAGTTAGATCCTGTAACGTCCGGACCTGGGCATGCATACATAGACGTGGCGTGGTCGCTTAGAGTCAGGCAGCACATGCCCCCTGCCTCCTCACACCTGTGGCCACGCATAAGCAGAAGCATAGCCATCACAGCGAGGTTGTATGCCGAGCCGAGTCCACATTTACCAACAATGATGGCAAAGCTGTTGCTGTAGCATTGCTGGATTTTGCTAGCCAGCATCCCAGTCTGCGTAGTGTGGTCAATGCTTGCGTGGCAGCAATACCTGGAGCCAGTGCCTTCGAGCAATGACGTTCTTACAATTCTCTCTCCTTTTTTTTTTTTTTTTTTAAAAAAAAAAAAAAAAGGTCTGTAAAATGGTAAGCCACCCTACTGTGCAGGGTGGTGTAAGCAGTCCAGCAGGCCTACATGTGAGTTAGCATAAGCAATTTTTCAGGCAAGTTCTGTGCACTTAGTCACAAGTTAATTATGCTAGCTGTCACTCATGCCAGCAGCAGGCCGCTTGGCCTACATTCGCCTCCTAGATGGCCCTCAGAGAGAGAGGTGGCCATCACTTACATCAAGGTCTGGCATGGCATGCGTCCCCACCGCTCAACGCCTAATGGGTTGCAGCCAGCAGCAGAGCTCGAGGTTCTTCTTGGTGGCAAACACAGAGACCAACCCAGTCTTGCCCTTGACTACGGGAGGAGGCGCTTAGACTTTTCAGCTGGTCATCAAGGTAGTGTCTCACTTGCCTCATGCAGTAGCAAGTCACTATTGTGGAACATACATGAAATCACAGCCTCTAATAACAACTACATTGTGAGCATACATATTAGAATCATTGAACAGAGTCTGATTACAACTTTCATTACTTAGCACGTATTTACATGTTGTTCTAGAACATACATATCCTTTACGTACATAAGCTAATACGGTTTCATTATTACTCTGTGGATTAATCCCAAAATGGCATATGCCCTCTTTGGCATCAAAAGGAAATGTTGCTCGCCTTAAGGGCATCATCTTCGGGGGTGTGGGCAGGTAGAGCACAGATAAACCTTCTCAATGGTGACATTCGCCAGGGTCAGTACGTAGGTGATGACTGCACGGAGGCCCTGGTCATGGGTGAAGTTCACAGGTCTCCATCATGCTCGAAGCTGTCGCTCTTTCTCTGTGGCCATGTCCCACAAGATTTTCTTTCAGATCTCGGTAGGGAGGACTCCGTTGTCACCATCTCTCAATATACCTGCAACAATACTCTGCACCCATGGCTGGGTGCAACTAAAAACAAATGACACATTATTTTATTCAATTCCCAGGGCTTGCAGCACACTCAGTGATCTCTACATTGGGTCACTGGCCCTTCCATGCCCCTCATACTGGACCTGGACCTTGGCTGTCGCTTCACTCTTGTATTCTATACTGAAGTTATGCCCCTAGTCTCTCTGCAAGGATACAAGTCACAGTACGGCTCTCAATCCTCCTCCTCCTCCCCCGGGAACAACTGGCCCACTTGCAAGGGAAGGCGGTGGGGGGGAAAGGGGGCGGGTTTGCCTTAATTTTTGAGAAATCCTCCACGGGGATCCCATTCAAGTATCCCTCTATGGTTTAATACCAATCCTTCCCTAGCAGGGAAGAGACTAGATTTTGCTCCAGATTCACATGCTACAGTCGAGGCGGCTACCGCACAATTCACACGGGATATCCCTCTCATCAGGGCAAGGGGCGCCCACTCTTTGGTCAACCCTCTATTGTTGAGCACTCTGATTGATTGGATCACCTGGACCTTCCCTGGTTGCAGCACCCCAGCAGCTTCAAGAATCCGGTGTATGGCTTGATGGCAGTCAGTCACAAGTTTTCCCTTGACAGGCTGGTCACTCAAACCCTAAACAGGGATTACTTCCCCCTTGTGCTTTTCTGGGTTCCCGGGCACTACTGTGACCTCTGGGTTCCCGTGTCCACCAAGGCACGAACTGTTTGTCTATTTTGTTCCGAACAATAAATGGCACGTGTAACGAATGGTCGATCATCTCGGCGAGCGATGTTACATTGGAACCCTTCGGACACTGGAGCTTGGCCACGCCCCTATTCTTGTTCCGTATACTCTGGCTCCTCCTGAGGGGGAGGAACTGTCTCTAGCTTCTCCTTCGGTCTGAATCTTAACACTGGTTGCTCTCAATCCTCCCACAGGTACACCACCCGTAATCCATCAACCTCAGACATTATTCCTGAGCATTGCTTGGATGTCTGGACCGCACGGACATTATATTGGCATGCTAGTTGGCGTAATACTTCTGCTGGTTTCCCATCAACTTCCTGTCTATCAATGCCCTTCTGTAAAAGCAGACGGAAGAGCTGAGCTCGCTCCCCGGATTCCGAACTTACGTTCCCACTCAGACCTCTTTTCTCACTGCTGCGTGTTCCATCCATCTCTAAAGCCAATCCTGGAAGGCCCCCTATCTGTTGCAACTTTTCAATTACGTTCTCAATAGGGTTTCCTTGTTCTGACATCAGAACTGGAATTAGATAGGGGCGCCACGCTCCTGGGCGTCCCTCCAACAACTTATTTCGCATCCCGGGTAACAACGGCTGTTGTAGATAGAGCTCCGGACTTCCCAATTCCATCGCAATCTTCATGGCCTCTGCCTTAAGCATCTGGCATGCTTGTCTTATAGTTACCCAGGAGGAGCTGGATGGGGGGGCCAATCGCTGTCATTAGTGTGGCGGTAAGCGAGACCCTCGGCTACCACAGCAATGAGACTCTTGCCGCTTCCGTCCACTCTTCGCAGGGTGGACTGTACATACGTGTCATTAGTTAACCCCAAAAACCTCGAGGCATCGACATGGTCAATTATCACCGAATCAGCCCCTTCTTCCATTAATCTTGCCATCCAGAACTGTGGTTTCTCCTCGGGTTGTTGTTTGTATTTCGCTAGCAGATTCTTAATATCTTCGGGGGTAAAAATTGGTTAATTTATCCTGTCGCACCACTTGTCCTGGCCCTGGCAGCACAGGTTTCCTTCGTGTTACCAGGGCAGCTCACCTTTTTGGTTTGTCCTGCGATGGGCCCTTCTCCTCTGGTGTGGGGACTTCTTTGTCTGATTCCCAAATATCCGCATCCCAAGTTTCCAGGTCCCAGTCAGGGTTGGTGATAATAGTCCGCACCTGGCTCCCCTTCTGCCCTGCTTTTCTCCCTCTCCTGTTCTTTACCACTCATATTGCGTACTGTGCCACCAATTTAGAACATTTCTCCTCCAGGAGCTCCCTCTGATCATTGACCTCCAGCAGAGCCTGCCTCTGCACCTCCTGGGTCACTCGAACTGCCTGTAACTGCTCTTGGAGGAGGTGATTCTTCTCCTGTTCCTCCTTTAGCTGCCCCACTAAAATCTTACATGCACACAGCAGAGCACCTCCCATCCGACCGGCATGTTCCAGTCGGACCAAGTTGTTAGTACGGTCAGTGTCTACAGAGCGACCCCAATACTGTAACACCGCCATGGGGTCCTTCTGGGTCCATGGTTCTGGAGATACCTGGGTGCAGGTCTCCCATCCGTCCCATAGAGCATTCCACGGTTCTGGCCCCCATTCAGGGCATTCCCTCAGAGGTGCAGCCTCCCTACAGTTGCCAGCGCTGCCTGCAGCTCTCCCGAAAAAGAACCACCGCATGTCGCACACACAGTAAAGACCACAAACACAAATAGCACAAACACGATTTCTATCAAGTGGCCTGACCTCACCTAGCTATGCACCCTACTAGTGAGTTCCACTATTTCAATAGCCAGTAAAGACCACAGACACAAAGAGCACGAACACAGTTTCTATCCAGTGGGACGATCTCACGTAGCTGTGCACTCCACTAGTGAATTCCACTGTTTAATTGCCGAATCCCATCCTCGTCACCAATTATGTTCCGGATGGGCTCGGGATTCAGCAATAATCACACCAGAACCACGTGACTACATCCAGCATTTATTCAGGTGAAAGCACATAAAAGCAGCAAAGTATCGATAACTACTCACGAGGTGATACCTGCCAGCAGGATACTGGACCCAAACATCCTCTCGAGCTGGCAGATCAGAGTTGCTGACTGGCTCCCGCGGAGACAGCATAGGCCTCAGAGTTAGGAGTTTCTTCTCCCCCCTCCCTCCTCACTGTCCTCTCTATGCCCGGTGCATCCTGGCATGTAGGGTCATTACGACCCAGGAGGCAGGCTGGGTGGGGGCGTACAAACTCCGCCTCTAGTTGCGCAACTCTCACCCCCCCCCCCCCCCCCCCCCCCCCCCCGGGTGCGCAGGCAGTGCGCAGGAGGAGGAGGAGGTCCAGTCGGGGGTTGAGGAGGAGGAGGGGGCGGGGGGAGAGGAGGAGGAGGAGGAGGATCAAAATTTGCAATGTTTTGACAATTATTGGCTTAGCTTGAGCATCTGTTGGAAAGCAAGTATTAAAGGACAGTGCAAGTATAGTCAAAGGTCCTTAACTTACTTTGATTGGGGGAGGTATTTCTGCACTTTTTGGTATTGCAGGCTGGTCCCAGTGGCTGGATTTATGAATGGAATTGTCGGCACAGGAAATGGTCCTGTAAGCAGATGTATGTGCAGTCTTCTGCCCTGAAGTGCTTGTGGTGTGTGTATGGAGAATTATTTAGACTGTTGTATGGAAGATGTGGACCCTAGGTGTGGCCTTTCTCTTGCCTCTCTTGGACTAGACTCCCTGTGAGTGCTACAGGTGCAAAACATTGCACGTGATGAAGCAAATGGATGGAAACATAAAAATTGAATCTAAATATTTTATCAGTTTTCACAGCCAGTGAATCTCTCCAGCTTTTGTTCCTAAAGGAAATTAGGAAAAGTTGTCTGAAATACTGGTGATTGTTCACCTAAAACACTAGAAAAGTGTAATATTCTTTTCCCCCCTGTTTTTATCCCTCACGATTTCAAGCTCACTTTGTTCCTTTCTCTCTGAAGGAAGGTAAACAATTCAAGAAGGTATAACCAACTTTGGAATTCTGAAGGCAGCAACATGTTTATGTGGCTGTCTGCTTGGATAACCCTGTTTCGAAGGCCAAGGCAACTCTCCGTAAGAAGTAAATGGAGTATTCTGATTCCTAAGCTATGTATTATTGAATCTGGTGCCATCTTCCCAATGAGAAGACCTTTTGGATAGGTTACTGAATAGTGTCTACATTCATATCTATATTAGTAGTAAAATTTCTTTATTTGTCTATGTTGGATTACGAAACACTTGAGTCTGCCAACTGTCACTGTTGCATTACCTGCAACATGGTCATTACTGCCCAGCATCAGGCATGGGGTTCTTTATCTTCACGTAAATTCTGTTGTTATGGGTTGGCCTATAATTGCTTCGTGTGATGCTGGTCTGTCAATAGGGGCAGCAAAGTCTGAGCACTACAGCAGTCCCTGAGGTTGATGGGGAGCAATGCCAAGAACAGAATATTTTCCTGCTTGAGATCAGCATCTTCATTTTGGAGCTGCAGTGAGAATAACATTTTATTATTAGATTTAGGAAGCTTATTTGTTGGTGTCTGTTTTGTTGATGTTATTAGGAAACTACTAGCGGCAAAGCGAAAAGAACAGTTAAGTGACATAACCTTAGGCAGAAGGGGGGCTATGACTTATTTATGGTATGTGTGTGGGCGCCACTAATTTTGAGAGGTGGTTATGCCTGTGAAAGGGAAGGTGGTAGATGGAAGACAGTCAGCCAAGGAGTATTTAGTGTTGTTACAAGTGTAAATATTAATTTCTCTTTATTTAATGTCACAAACATTTAGAAATAATACATTTAGTGTGCTTTAAAAGACCTCTTAAGACAGATTTCCTTGCCATTAGCTTTATATCACAAGACTTTCATAATAAGATACACATCATAGGAAAGGAAATAACTCATTTAAAAGAAATCCATCTGTTATCAGAAATTTATGAGTTTATTTCTAGTCAGAAAGTAGATTTTGTAGTGGAGTAGTTGGTGTGTTTGCACTTTTTAATAACAATCAAAAATAAAATCAAGCAGACATGCCCTTCAGCTTTCAATAAAATTTAATTGTGTTGGTAAAGTACCTCTGTAAACATCCTAAAGGAGAGCTGGTCTTTTATTTCCCATTTAAGACAGGTGGAGAAGGGTATGAATAGGTGGTCCAATTTGGAAGTTGTTTGTTTTGTTTTAAAGCTTAGTGTTCTGATCTGATGCACTGAAAGGATCTTAAATCTGAGTTCACGTATGGTATTTTTTAATGCAAAAAGTCTAGACATAAAGCTGGGTTATAGTAAAAAAAATATGTATACAACTAGCTGTGGATTTATGAAATTGTGAGGTACAAAGACTAATGACAGATGTGTGGTTTACTTAAACAGCACTGGATTCGCACTTAATCTGCTTTCCACATTATGTTTAAATAATCTTTAGATATCCACAAAAATCTGCTTTTATAAACCTCATCATTTATCAGGGTTTATAATAGCAATGTTTTCACAACATAGGTGATTTAAAATATAACTCATTTTTTGTACATCATTAATCCAAATTGATTAGCACCCCCATTTTCTGAGCCTGGTAAGTGTATCCCAGTGGTTTATGTTTTGGGCAAATTATATTTCTCTTACTATGCGTATTGAGATTCAGGACTGTCTTGTCATGTGTGCATGTTATAGAAACAGCTTTCATGTGTATTTTGATCAAGTCAAGACTTTATAGCTTTTTCAGAACAATTACATTTAAGTGCAAATCAATCAGTATGTTTACAGCTGATTTCTGAAATTAGTTTCCTACAAAATTGGCTGTCTGCTTATCCTGAAATTCCAGTTCCCAAGGGCACAGAGGGGTGATTTGACATTATTTGCTCAATAGACTTATGAAAAAGATAATAAAGTATTTTCTAAAGATGGGGGAAGCCTCCTGATTATGTTTTTGTTTTTAAAACGTGCTTCCTTCTACATAAAAAATTATACTCTTTGAAACCGCTATTTGAGAGGAGAGTGAACTCTGTGAGCTGTTATTTAAACAGAGGCTTCCCCTTTTATTTACTATAGGACCTTGAATCTAACAGGTAGAGATGTATTTATTTATCCTCAAATGAACATTCTCTTCATATGATTTCCAAAAATCTCTTTGCAGATAGACTTTCTTCAGGAAGACTAATAAGATGAAGTGTTGAAGGATTGCTTATGATTTCAGTGCTCCAAATTTTGCATTTTCAGCTTAACAATCCCCCAAACCTTGTCAAAGTCAAGTTTTCAGCACTTGAGGAAATTAGACTTATTTAGTGTCTTAAGTTGAGCACTGGGAAATGGAAGTGCTGATGCTTCTTAATGATTTTTGCTCATACAGCTCATCTGTGTTTTATAGTTGTGTCTTTTATCCACTTTCACCTTTATTGTGTAAGGAAATTTGTATGACACATCACATGAGGCCTGAGTGTGAAATATATTAAGAAAATTGCGTCAATGAATCCTGGCGATTTTAGCTGACAAATGGTTTCTGCGCTGTTTCACCTTAAAACAATTTCACTGTGAATCCAGATAGCTAATGCAGTTTGAGACAACAATTTTGATGCTAGAAAGATGTATCTTTTTCTATTTTACCTAAAAGTTTTGTAGCTTCCTACGCAAAAATAGCGAATTAAGAAAAATTCCACATCACTCCTGGTTACTAATACCTATGAAACCTGCTTTCCAAATCAGCGATATTGTCTAGAAGGGTTGATGCAGCAGGGAGCCACTTTTGTAGTATCTGTTTTCCCTGGGTGTTTGCTTAGTTGTCCTGTTCTTTCCTAACATTTCTTGTGGAGCTCTCTGGTTTGCAGTATCCTACTGGCACTGCTTTTTCATATATAGCATACAGTGTTTTATACACAAAATACTTTGCAGAGGATCAAATCGGCTTGTCTAGCATACGATACCTGCTTGTGTTCTTTAGCATGAGCAATGTGCCTGCACGTTGTCATTTGGGAAGGTTTGTTGAGAAGCCCTTTGGCCCTGGGCATTTCCAAGACTGTACTGGGGCAGCAAAGCGATGACAAGATGGAAGATGACAAGGCATGCTACCCTAGCTGTAATCTGAAATTGTTGTATCAGTGAGACAATAGGAGATATATACACACGCACAACTGTAGAATTTATTTAGCACTTCTACTTTTGGTGGCATTTACATAAAACTTAGAAACTGACTTAATATTCAAAAGTCCAATGGGACTCAAATACTTTGGCATAGCTTTATGTGGGGCCTTGTGATGAGGTAGAGACTATTTCAGTAATGCATTGTGTTTCTAAGAGTAGGGGAGGAGGAGTTTGTCAGTGTTCAATTAAGTGAAAGGAAACATTAATTTAATTGGAGGGTAGCTCCCACTCAGCTGTGTTATCTGTCATATTGATCACACTAGCTCAACTTTATTAAAAATAACAGTAAGTTTCAAAATCGTTTCACAAGAAAGGGAAATATCAAATGTTAAAGGGAGGGGGCGAAAAAAGGTCCAAATTGAAGGCTGAAAGGGAATGAAAGATAAACTCCTGAGTTAAACAAGTGGTGAAGGAAAGGCTATATAAAACTGTCTTAACTTGAAGTAAAAAGATGGAGGGGACACTAATGAGCAAGAAGATGAGAAAAATAGTGATCCAAGAGCAGCTTGATAGTTTTAGTGCTGCATAGCAGAATTAAAAAAAAAAAACAACTCTTCCCCCTATGATATCTTGTTCATGGAAGAGGAATTTGATGATTTATCTTCTTGTTTAACTTAAAATTAAAATCTCTCCAGATATTCTTTGCTCCAGAAAACTTTTTAATGTCTTTCTAAGAGCTTCCTTCTGCAGCCACTTCCATAATCCCACAGGCTTTCAGTGAATCTACCCCTGCCTTGGTATATGTGCAGTGTGAGCAATCTCCATCCTCTGTACCTCTTTACTTTTGCTGGCACTTGATAAGACATTAAAATAGTTTACAGTATTTTCCTGTCCCTTGGCACTTGTAGTTTTTCTGGAAAGTTAAATAGATCTTCTTGCCTTTAGAGCCAGAAAATTTGAAAAAACAGGTACAGCAGAGAACCCCAAATGAGTTATCCTGGAAATGCATTGCTTTCTGCCTTCCCCCCCCTTCAAATTTACTGATATTTTAGCAAAACGGTGTTGCTGCCCATCTCACTGCATCACCTAGTGTAAGTGTATAAGGCTTCAGGAAAGTTCTTGTAAGACTGTCAAGGAATGTAATTCATAAAATATCACTTATTCAAAGTGTTGTTTGCTTATCACTATCTTAGTGCTTATATCGCTATCTATATTATAAGAGCTCAGGAGCACTTATCATTCAAAGTGCTCCTGAGCAGGAGGAGAGTCAGAATAGAAAGAAAACCAAAAAGAAAACCAAATTCCTGATAATTGAGGATTGTTTTTATCTCTTTTTTTAATATATATAACTGTGTCCCAAACTGGGTATCAGTGATAATTACTGCACAAGATAGTCAGTGACATGGTTTAAAGCAGTTCTCTATAAGTGGCTTGAAGAAAGAGGGGAGAGAAAAGGAAGGAAGGCTAGAAAATAAACATTACCTAATACACTTTATCTGTGAAACTAACCGCCTCCAAAATAAACATGAATTCCTTTTACATTTTCCTTTTGGTAATGTTGGATTAACCTAATTGGATCACATTATGCAGCTTTTCTACTAAACCAAAATAATTCTATAAGAATGTCTTAATGCTAGATTTTATGAATAGTAGAAGCTTTTGGTGCAATATATAAAATGTGAGTATGGATTTTTAGAAGTTGTCTTGATGCATATTTTTCACATGGTACAGTTAAATGAAGTATGGAAAGCTTGTATTTGCTTCTGTGAAGATATCTTATTCAAGTTGTGCTTTCCTGGACCAGGCAAATGTCATAGTAAGAGTTATCCATATTACAGTTAAAGGGATTAGTAGATTTATTTTAACAATTGTAAAACTTTATTTTAATATTTCCTCTTAAGGTCTGAATTAGGCCTATGAAATAAGGTATGTTTTTTTTTTGTTTGTTTGTTTGTTTTTTAAAGCAGTGGCTAAACTCCTGAATTTCAAAAGTAAACTAGAGCTTCATATCAATTCCCATGCAGAGATTATCTTCATGTCTCTGCATGGGAATTGATATGATGTCTCATTAAATCTCAAAGAAAGTATATACGTGTGTGTGCATGCATGTATGTTTTTATATATATGTAATATATAACACTTAAAGTCTACTATCATATATAGGATACATAGCCCAGCTGGACAATGATCCAAACTGAAACTTAAAACCCAGAACTGGGAAAACTCCTATCTGGATCAAAGTATTAGAAACCGAACCCTTGCCAGTGATTCTTTGCACCAGAAGTCATGTTTTTTGATGTCTCGGTGCTCTGGAGAAGTTCTGGCTTGTGCTCAGGTTTGAATTCTGTTGCACCCTTATAATATTCTTAAGTAAACCAGACTCAACACCTCAACCTGCTTTGTGCTTATAGTAATATAGGTCTATGCTTGTCTAGATTGTGCTTCAAAAGGAAAGGATTCTAAGCAGTATTTTTTATGGAAAATAAAAGACTGTGTGTGTAAGCAGTATGCAGGTTGTATTATTTTGGTACAGCTAACATTCTGCAGAATATTTCTGTGGTCTAATTTCCATCTTTCACTGTTTGTTTCCTTATTTTCTTTTTATTGATTTTTTTTCTTTAAGCAGAGGCCATTTTTGCAAAATTAATGTGTTATCATAAGATTTTTTTTAATTTTTATTTATTGATATTAAAACAAGCATTTTGGATATGGATGGAGCAAACCAGTTTTTGTCAAAAGCAAGCATTTCAGTCTCATGCACGTAGAAAAAAATGTGTCTTTAAGGTATAGCCTGTGTGTGCTCTAAACTCTGAAAAGAGAAGACCCAGAAAACTAACTTCTGATGGCAATGTGCCATCTGTTTTTTAAGATGGTCTCACGAGGGGGTTTCAGCCGTGATGTCTGAACCCTTGGAGTTGTCAGTGCTGCAGCTCCTTGCAGTGCTGTGTTGTGCTGAGAAGGTGTGAGAGATTTCCAGGCTTTCCCAATTACAGTGTGTGCACCTTCAGCTGCTCACTTTCCTGCTGTGTCCCAAAAAGCTGGTTTCTGTGGGATGCTCTATGTGCATCTCCAGAAGGCCTTTCCAAGGGCCTTGCAGCTACAGCTTTCTGGAATTATTGCCTTTCAATTATAGCACTTTCTGGGATTAAATGCAACATTATCAGTTTGATATCTCATATCATTTTTTACCGATATTAGATCTGCTTTTGGGTTTCCTTGCCAATTTTTGTGGCTTTATGGACTTTTTTTCTTCTCATTTAACAAATGTTTTCCTTCCTTCCTGTGCTGTGAGACACTTGCACAAAAACAGCTTATTGACTGATTACTGTCTACAGGAAAAGAGATGTGATTTAATGTGAAATATGGTCAAGCCATAAAGAAAGTCTGGAAAAAGCCAAAATCATAATTGTGCTGTAATTTTTTATTACCAATGCGGGAAAATTAGTTTTGATTTTAAAATAAAATTGAAATGTATTAGTATTATAGAAAGGAGCAGGAAGGCGTTAACTAGCAGAAAATAGTAGTCGTCAAATCTTGAATTGAGATTTCTATATATTGAATATGAATAAAGTTCTAAGTTATTTAATTTTGCCATGAGTACAGTAGCAAAGCAGCAACAATATATTACACTTATCTCATATTTGGATCGTGGAAGTGACTGCTTAATAGGGCCTAACAGTGGGACCAAGTTAGGAAAGATGAATGTGTGTGGGTGTTTTTTTTTGTTTGTTTGTTTGTTTGTTTCCCCCCCCTGCTGAAATTATTGATTTAAGTGCTACAGGAGGTGAAGGTCAATGAAAGTACAGGTGAGGGCAGATAGGTGCATGCTTCATGACCCACCATGTTTTGTGTGGATATTTATAACTGGTTCAGACCTTCTCAGGGCAGGGACCAATTTTTGTGGTAGATGTATTCTGTTTTCAGTACATTGGCAGATCCATGAAAATTCTGCTGTCCCTTTGCGTGGGCCTGAATTTGAGCTAGATTGATGTTACAGCAAACTGCCCCATTGGACCCATTCCTACTCTGGCAGTGTTCCCCCCCCACACACACACATAGATTCCCTCAAGAGGATACTTAAATTCAGGCCTGTTTGTAAGAGCCTGAAGAAAGCAGTTCTGTGTCTTACTTTTATAGTACAATAGGGCTCTGGTATATATCTGAGAGGGGGGAAAAATCTTATTTTTGCTACTCAAAGCAGTGAATACATAATTAAAACTGCGCAAAATTACCTTTGTAATGCTCCCAGTTGTATTTTATTAGTAGGTCTGTTAGGATTTGATGAACAAAGCATGCTAATGCATTTCTTAGCCCTTAAATGGACTGACAGCTATCGGATATATTCCAGCCCAGTCCCTCTCCTTTTGTGCGAAATCCCTTGTCTGGAAGCAGAAGCAGGAGCTGCAGCTCCTCCTGATTTCCCCTGTACTATGTTGTCATGAAGATGGCGGTGATTATTTCCTCGTGTCTCACCGAGTGCGATGCAAATTAAGCTATACCCAAGTTCACTTGGTCCTAATGTTTTAATCCTTACCTCTTATTCAGCCAAGCAGTGTGTATCACGAATTTCCTGAGAAAGAAGGGCATCCTCTGCCTGACTGATGATAGATGGCCAGTGCATGCCAGGCAAGTAAACTCTGGGAATTAGCCATGCAGCAGAGCAAGTTGGCAGAGATCACTTATGTTCTGCTCTTTGACAGAAAGCTATTGGAATTTGTCTTCCAGCAGCTACAAAAACTACTGAAAGTTCACTAGCTCTTCCTCAGAAAAGGAGTATCTCAGTACAATGTTTAGATAATTTTTTTGCTCTCTCTTCTTGCTCTAAATTACCTCTTAAATACAAGTGATACTTTTTTTTTTCTCCTCTCTCTCTTTCTTCTCCTCTCTTCTCTCTCCTCCTTCCCTAGAATTTCTCAAAGGGCTCCCGCCTTCTCTTTGCAAATTGGGGATCTTCTGTGAACAGGTACATCGTTTTACATCACTTCTAACACTGAGAGAAAAGTGAAACTCAGGATAATCATTTTTTTTAAAGCACTTTCTGTCACTCTTGTAATAACAGCCATCTTGCTTATGGTTGCTTATTTGTTGATTATTTGCAAAAGGTGGAAAAATATGCTGTTTTCTCTATAATATTAAATAGCTTTGGAGATTTTGTTTCAATCACTTCCAAAAAATAGAAATATGTATGGAATCCATGAAAACCTTTACATTAAGTTTGCTTATGACTCAACTGTTGAATTTTCCTGCATTAGCTTCTTTAATTGACCTAAATACTCTTTTACTTTTCCTTGCTGCTTTCTGATTGTACTACGCAGCAGTTCACTGCTCATCAATTTGCAGACTGACCTTGTACTTTTAGAAACGTAAGACTGCAATGAAATTATTGCATTTTGGGTGTTTTTCCACTAACTGACCCTAACTAAAGCCATTCAGCTCACTGTGGCAGGGAGTGGGCAGCTGTGGTGTGGGTTTTTTTTTTTTTTTTTTAAGTCATCTTCATATTGCTTCCAAGGAAGTATACTGTGTGAGCAGCTCTAGTAACCTCTTTGGGATATATTTTATACTCAGATGCATGATTGCTGTGCTTCCTCATATTTCCTAAAATGGATACACAATGTTAGCCATTTCTGTAGCTAAAACAGATGCTGAAAAGCATTCCCCCAGAGATGCAGGAATATACTATATGTATCATATAATACTGAACTACTTAGTTTACTTTAGGGAAGCAAGTTCTTAGTTTCTTTCCTTTTCAAGCAGGAGATGAGATGCATTAAAAGTCTGAAACTGCAATGAAAAGCAGTTGTATAGCAAGGGCAAGATTGGCCTTGCGGGTGCTAGTCAAATAAAAATGGAATCCACTGAAAACTCTGGTTGATTAAAACAGATAATATTTATTGTTAATTAAATATTTCGGCCTCAATGCCAGAGGATCTGCTTTCATGAAACTGGAATGGGCATGTGTCACTATTGCTGCCTGTTAAATAAACAGCTTTAAGTGTTGATTCACAATTTACATTGGGAACTCAAGGTGTCTAGAAAATACGAGTGAACTAGTTCTTGATTTCTAGATTGATTAATATATCTCTATCATTAGATGGTGCTGTGCATGTTGTTTAATAAGATTGTAGTTGTCCCCATGCTCAAGTAACGTGTGGCCTTGTCAGGATTCGTAGGCTTTGGCAGTCTTTTCAGTAATAGTGTACTATACAATTAACGATGGACAAGGCTGAGAAGACACAGGATTTTGATTTGATTTAGAATTTACACCTTAAAACTCATCTAGGGTGGGATCAAACCAGGAGGATGTCACAAGCTGAACAAATAATCATGTATGATTAAATTGGTTGACAAATCTCTTTTGTTTGCTAATGGTCCTATGCAACTTATTTTTCACATTTTTCATAGAATATTAAAATATATTGTGTTGGAAGGGATGTCTGGAAATCATCTAGTCCAACCTCCTGCCCAAGTTGGGTCAACTAGATCTGGCTACCCTAGACCTTGTCTAGCAACAGATGGTGAGTCCCTTTGGGTACATGCACCAATCGTTGATTAACCTCATGATGATTTCTTTCTTTTCCTAATATCCAATCAGAATTTCAGAATTAACCTTCTTTCTCTTGCCCCTTGCTCCCCCCCGCCGGTTTGTCTTTTCAGAAGCTAGTTCAGTCATAACAGGGCTTTTTCTTTAGTACCTCATACCACTTTTTTGGTGTGTGTGGTGTGTTGTTTTAATTTTGCATAAAGACTCAAATCCCTGAAAAAGTTCTCCACTATTTTTTGTTTGATTTATATTCTTTATTTTTTTTTACACCTTAACTCCTAGCTTTAAAAACTTAAAATACTGTTATCTTCATTTTTTTTCTCAGAACCAGAGTGGCTCTAATCCAACCCAACTCTTGCTGAGGCACTTTGAACAACATATTTGCTGGCAAGATCCTGCTTAAGAATCACAGAATCTCCTTTATTTTACTTTAAAGGACACATGTATTGTCACACCAGAATAATGTAAGAAAGAAGACTTCCTCATTCACAATACATTTGATTTGCTAGGCTTTGGTGTCTAGTGCTAACTTATGGTACTTGATGCTAAAATGTACCCCCTTGAAGTTGTTATAACAAGTTAAAGCTGCTGTCAGTGTCTGAAGACATCAAACTAGAGGAAAAATATGAAGTCAGCCCTAAATGTTGTGTTGTAAAAAGAATTTCATTCTTCAGCAAGTTGACAGTAAAAATAGACAAAACCAATATTTTAGGATGTTGTTGCAAATATCATGTGTGAAAATCTGAGTGTCTTGCATTAAGTTGTGAGTTATAGCTGCTCAGGTTTGAGGAGTGCAAGATGGCATATTTCTCGAGGCCCTCAGGCTGTGCACGTTGCTTTTTTTGAATGACAACATGGTCAAACTCTTCAGCTAGCAACATGTTTGTGTGTTTAAATCTTTTTTTATGTGTGATATGTCTTTTATGTGTGATATATAGTTGCTATTAATGTAAAAACTGTCACTCAGAATGTGGGAAATGAAGACTAACCAAGACAAGCACTTCACAACAGCTGAAATGGGTATCTTGAGACAGGTCATAATTCGGTACAGCTAATTATCATTTTTTTCTGATATGAAATAATGTCAGAAACACAATAAATTTTTTTCCTTTGATAAGGCATCTTTTAAAACTTGCAGTCAATAATGACTTTGTCATAACTCTGGGGGGAAACAAAATCCCAGAGGGCCTCTGTGCATTTCCTTAGTTGTAATTCATTCTTTACCTAGTTCTGACCTTGTGACTGGTATTCTTATAGAATTATTTTGGTTTAGTAGAAAAGCTGCATAATGTGATCCAATTAGGTTAATCCAACATTACCAAAAGGAAAATGTAAAAGGAATTCATGTTTATTTTGGAGGCGGTTAGTTTCACAGATAAAGTGTATTAGGTAATGTTTATTTTCTAGCCTTCCTTCCTTTTCTCTCCCCTCTTTCTTCAAGCCACTTATAGAGAACTGCTTTAAACCATGTCACTGACTATCTTGTGCAGTAATTATCACTGATACCCAGTTTGGGACACAGTTATATATATTAAAAAAAGAGATAAAAACAATCCTCAATTATCAGGAATTTGGTTTTCTTTTTGGTTTTCTTTCTATTCTGACTCTCCTCCTGCTCAGGAGCACTTTGAATGATAAGTGCTCCTGAGCTCTTATAATATAGATAGCGATATAAGCACTAAGATAGTGATAAGCAAACAACACTTTGAATAAGTGATATTTTATGAATTACATTCCTTGACAGTCTTACAAGAACTTTCCTGAAGCCTTATACACTTACACTAGGTGATGCAGTGAGATGGGCAGCAACACCGTTTTGCTAAAATATCAGTAAATTTGAAGGGGGGGGAAGGCAGAAAGCAATGCATTTCCAGGATAACTCATTTGGGGTTCTCTGCTGTACCTGTTTTTTCAAATTTTCTGGCTCTAAAGGCAAGAAGATCTATTTAACTTTCCAGAAAAACTACAAGTGCCAAGGGACAGGAAAATACTGTAAACTATTTTAATGTCTTATCAAGTGCCAGCAAAAGTAAAGAGGTACAGAGGATGGAGATTGCTCACACTGCACATATACCAAGGCAGGGGTAGATTCACTGAAAGCCTGTGGGATTATGGAAGTGGCTGCAGAAGGAAGCTCTTAGAAAGACATTAAAAAGTTTTCTGGAGCAAAGAATATCTGGAGAGATTTTAATTTTAAGTTAAACAAGAAGATAAATCATCAAATTCCTCTTCCATGAACAAGATATCATAGGGGGAAGAGTTGTTTTTTTTTTTTAATTCTGCTATGCAGCACTAAAACTATCAAGCTGCTCTTGGATCACTATTTTTCTCATCTTCTTGCTCATTAGTGTCCCCTCCATCTTTTTACTTCAAGTTAAGACAGTTTTATATAGCCTTTCCTTCACCACTTGTTTAACTCAGGAGTTTATCTTTCATTCCCTTTCAGCCTTCAATTTGGACCTTTTTTCGCCCCCTCCCTTTAACATTTGATATTTCCCTTTCTTGTGAAACGATTTTGAAACTTACTGTTATTTTTAATAAAGTTGAGCTAGTGTGATCAATATGACAGATAACACAGCTGAGTGGGAGCTACCCTCCAATTAAATTAATGTTTCCTTTCACTTAATTGAACACTGACAAACTCCTCCTCCCCTACTCTTAGAAACACAATGCATTACTGAAATAGTCTCTACCTCATCACAAGGCCCCACATAAAGCTATGCCAAAGTATTTGAGTCCCATTGGACTTTTGAATATTAAGTCAGTTTCTAAGTTTTATGTAAATGCCACCAAAAGTAGAAGTGCTAAATAAATTCTACAGTTGTGCGTGTGTATATATCTCCTATTGTCTCACTGATACAACAATTTCAGATTACAGCTAGGGTAGCATGCCTTGTCATCTTCCATCTTGTCATCGCTTTGCTGCCCCAGTACAGTCTTGGAAATGCCCAGGGCCAAAGGGCTTCTCAACAAACCTTCCCAAATGACAACGTGCAGGCACATTGCTCATGCTAAAGAACACAAGCAGGTATCGTATGCTAGACAAGCCGATTTGATCCTCTGCAAAGTATTTTGTGTATAAAACACTGTATGCTATATATGAAAAAGCAGTGCCAGTAGGATACTGCAAACCAGAGAGCTCCACAAGAAATGTTAGGAAAGAACAGGACAACTAAGCAAACACCCAGGGAAAACAGATACTACAAAAGTGGCTCCCTGCTGCATCAACCCTTCTAGACAATATCGCTGATTTGGAAAGCAGGTTTCATAGGTATTAGTAACCAGGAGTGATGTGGAATTTTTCTTAATTCGCTATTTTTGCGTAGGAAGCTACAAAACTTTTAGGTAAAATAGAAAAAGATACATCTTTCTAGCATCAAAATTGTTGTCTCAAACTGCATTAGCTATCTGGATTCACAGTGAAATTGTTTTAAGGTGAAACAGCGCAGAAACCATTTGTCAGCTAAAATCGCCAGGATTCATTGACGCAATTTTCTTAATATATTTCACACTCAGGCCTCATGTGATGTGTCATACAAATTTCCTTACACAATAAAGGTGAAAGTGGATAAAAGACACAACTATAAAACACAGATGAGCTGTATGAGCAAAAATCATTAAGAAGCATCAGCACTTCCATTTCCCAGTGCTCAACTTAAGACACTAAATAAGTCTAATTTCCTCAAGTGCTGAAAACTTGACTTTGACAAGGTTTGGGGGATTGTTAAGCTGAAAATGCAAAATTTGGAGCACTGAAATCATAAGCAATCCTTCAACACTTCATCTTATTAGTCTTCCTGAAGAAAGTCTATCTGCAAAGAGATTTTTGGAAATCATATGAAGAGAATGTTCATTTGAGGATAAATAAATACATCTCTACCTGTTAGATTCAAGGTCCTATAGTAAATAAAAGGGGAAGCCTCTGTTTAAATAACAGCTCACAGAGTTCACTCTCCTCTCAAATAGCGGTTTCAAAGAGTATAATTTTTTATGTAGAAGGAAGCACGTTTTAAAAACAAAAACATAATCAGGAGGCTTCCCCCATCTTTAGAAAATACTTTATTATCTTTTTCATAAGTCTATTGAGCAAATAATGTCAAATCACCCCTCTGTGCCCTTGGGAACTGGAATTTCAGGATAAGCAGACAGCCAATTTTGTAGGAAACTAATTTCAGAAATCAGCTGTAAACATACTGATTGATTTGCACTTAAATGTAATTGTTCTGAAAAAGCTATAAAGTCTTGACTTGATCAAAATACACATGAAAGCTGTTTCTATAACATGCACACATGACAAGACAGTCCTGAATCTCAATACGCATAGTAAGAGAAATATAATTTGCCCAAAACATAAACCACTGGGATACACTTACCAGGCTCAGAAAATGGGGGTGCTAATCAATTTGGATTAATGATGTACAAAAAATGAGTTATATTTTAAATCACCTATGTTGTGAAAACATTGCTATTATAAACCCTGATAAATGATGAGGTTTATAAAAGCAGATTTTTGTGGATATCTAAAGATTATTTAAACATAATGTGGAAAGCAGATTAAGTGCGAATCCAGTGCTGTTTAAGTAAACCACACATCTGTCATTAGTCTTTGTACCTCACAATTTCATAAATCCACAGCTAGTTGTATACATATTTTTTTTACTATAACCCAGCTTTATGTCTAGACTTTTTGCATTAAAAAATACCATACGTGAACTCAGATTTAAGATCCTTTCAGTGCATCAGATCAGAACACTAAGCTTTAAAACAAAACAAACAACTTCCAAATTGGACCACCTATTCATACCCTTCTCCACCTGTCTTAAATGGGAAATAAAAGACCAGCTCTCCTTTAGGATGTTTACAGAGGTACTTTACCAACACAATTAAATTTTATTGAAAGCTGAAGGGCATGTCTGCTTGATTTTATTTTTGATTGTTATTAAAAAGTGCAAACACACCAACTACTCCACTACAAAATCTACTTTCTGACTAGAAATAAACTCATAAATTTCTGATAACAGATGGATTTCTTTTAAATGAGTTATTTCCTTTCCTATGATGTGTATCTTATTATGAAAGTCTTGTGATATAAAGCTAATGGCAAGGAAATCTGTCTTAAGAGGTCTTTTAAAGCACACTAAATGTATTATTTCTAAATGTTTGTGACATTAAATAAAGAGAAATTAATATTTACACTTGTAACAACACTAAATACTCCTTGGCTGACTGTCTTCCATCTACCACCTTCCCTTTCACAGGCATAACCACCTCTCAAAATTAGTGGCGCCCACACACATACCATAAATAAGTCATAGCCCCCCTTCTGCCTAAGGTTATGTCACTTAACTGTTCTTTTCGCTTTGCCGCTAGTAGTTTCCTAATAACATCAACAAAACAGACACCAACAAATAAGCTTCCTAAATCTAATAATAAAATGTTATTCTCACTGCAGCTCCAAAATGAAGATGCTGATCTCAAGCAGGAAAATATTCTGTTCTTGGCATTGCTCCCCATCAACCTCAGGGACTGCTGTAGTGCTCAGACTTTGCTGCCCCTATTGACAGACCAGCATCACACGAAGCAATTATAGGCCAACCCATAACAACAGAATTTACGTGAAGATAAAGAACCCCATGCCTGATGCTGGGCAGTAATGACCATGTTGCAGGTAATGCAACAGTGACAGTTGGCAGACTCAAGTGTTTCGTAATCCAACATAGACAAATAAAGAAATTTTACTACTAATATAGATATGAATGTAGACACTATTCAGTAACCTATCCAAAAGGTCTTCTCATTGGGAAGATGGCACCAGATTCAATAATACATAGCTTAGGAATCAGAATACTCCATTTACTTCTTACGGAGAGTTGCCTTGGCCTTCGAAACAGGGTTATCCAAGCAGACAGCCACATAAACATGTTGCTGCCTTCAGAATTCCAAAGTTGGTTATACCTTCTTGAATTGTTTACCTTCCTTCAGAGAGAAAGGAACAAAGTGAGCTTGAAATCGTGAGGGATAAAAACAGGGGGGAAAAGAATATTACACTTTTCTAGTGTTTTAGGTGAACAATCACCAGTATTTCAGACAACTTTTCCTAATTTCCTTTAGGAACAAAAGCTGGAGAGATTCACTGGCTGTGAAAACTGATAAAATATTTAGATTCAATTTTTATGTTTCCATCCATTTGCTTCATCACGTGCAATGTTTTGCACCTGTAGCACTCACAGGGAGTCTAGTCCAAGAGAGGCAAGAGAAAGGCCACACCTAGGGTCCACATCTTCCATACAACAGTCTAAATAATTCTCCATACACACACCACAAGCACTTCAGGGCAGAAGACTGCACATACATCTGCTTACAGGACCATTTCCTGTGCCGACAATTCCATTCATAAATCCAGCCACTGGGACCAGCCTGCAATACCAAAAAGTGCAGAAATACCTCCCCCAATCAAAGTAAGTTAAGGACCTTTGACTATACTTGCACTGTCCTTTAATACTTGCTTTCCAACAGATGCTCAAGCTAAGCCAATAATTGTCAAAACATTGCAAATTTTGATCCTCCTCCTCCTCCTCCTCTCCCCCCGCCCCCTCCTCCTCCTCAACCCCCGACTGGACCTCCTCCTCCTCCTGCGCACTGCCTGCGCACCCGGGGGGGGGGGGGGGGGGGGGGGGGGGGTGAGAGTTGCGCAACTAGAGGCGGAGTTTGTACGCCCCCACCCAGCCTGCCTCCTGGGTCGTAATGACCCTACATGCCAGGATGCACCGGGCATAGAGAGGACAGTGAGGAGGGAGGGGGGAGAAGAAACTCCTAACTCTGAGGCCTATGCTGTCTCCGCGGGAGCCAGTCAGCAACTCTGATCTGCCAGCTCGAGAGGATGTTTGGGTCCAGTATCCTGCTGGCAGGTATCACCTCGTGAGTAGTTATCGATACTTTGCTGCTTTTATGTGCTTTCACCTGAATAAATGCTGGATGTAGTCACGTGGTTCTGGTGTGATTATTGCTGAATCCCGAGCCCATCCGGAACATAATTGGTGACGAGGATGGGATTCGGCAATTAAACAGTGGAATTCACTAGTGGAGTGCACAGCTACGTGAGATCGTCCCACTGGATAGAAACTGTGTTCGTGCTCTTTGTGTCTGTGGTCTTTACTGGCTATTGAAATAGTGGAACTCACTAGTAGGGTGCATAGCTAGGTGAGGTCAGGCCACTTGATAGAAATCGTGTTTGTGCTATTTGTGTTTGTGGTCTTTACTGTGTGTGCGACATGCGGTGGTTCTTTTTCGGGAGAGCTGCAGGCAGCGCTGGCAACTGTAGGGAGGCTGCACCTCTGAGGGAATGCCCTGAATGGGGGCCAGAACCGTGGAATGCTCTATGGGACGGATGGGAGACCTGCACCCAGGTATCTCCAGAACCATGGACCCAGAAGGACCCCATGGCGGTGTTACAGTATTGGGGTCGCTCTGTAGACACTGACCGTACTAACAACTTGGTCCGACTGGAACATGCCGGTCGGATGGGAGGTGCTCTGCTGTGTGCATGTAAGATTTTAGTGGGGCAGCTAAAGGAGGAACAGGAGAAGAATCACCTCCTCCAAGAGCAGTTACAGGCAGTTCGAGTGACCCAGGAGGTGCAGAGGCAGGCTCTGCTGGAGGTCAATGATCAGAGGGAGCTCCTGGAGGAGAAATGTTCTAAATTGGTGGCACAGTACGCAATATGAGTGGTAAAGAACAGGAGAGGGAGAAAAGCAGGGCAGAAGGGGAGCCAGGTGCGGACTATTATCACCAACCCTGACTGGGACCTGGAAACTTGGGATGCGGATATTTGGGAATCAGACAAAGAAGTCCCCACACCAGAGGAGAAGGGCCCATCGCAGGACAAACCAAAAAGGTGAGCTGCCCTGGTAACACGAAGGAAACCTGTGCTGCCAGGGCCAGGACAAGTGGTGCGACAGGATAAATTAACCAATTTTTACCCCCGAAGATATTAAGAATCTGCTAGCGAAATACAAACAACAACCCGAGGAGAAACCACAGTTCTGGATGGCAAGATTAATGGAAGAAGGGGCTGATTCGGTGATAATTGACCATGTCGATGCCTCGAGGTTTTTGGGGTTAACTAATGACACGTATGTACAGTCCACCCTGCGAAGAGTGGACGGAAGCGGCAAGAGTCTCATTGCTGTGGTAGCCGAGGGTCTCGCTTACCGCCACACTAATGACAGCGATTGGCCCCCCCATCCAGCTCCTCCTGGGTAACTATAAGACAAGCATGCCAGATGCTTAAGGCAGAGGCCATGAAGATTGCGATGGAATTGGGAAGTCCGGAGCTCTATCTACAACAGCCGTTGTTACCCGGGATGCGAAATAAGTTGTTGGAGGGACGCCCAGGAGCGTGGCGCCCCTATCTAATTCCAGTTCTGATGTCAGAACAAGGAAACCCTATTGAGAACGTAATTGAAAAGTTGCAACAGATAGGGGGCCTTCCAGGATTGGCTTTAGAGATGGATGGAACACGCAGCAGTGAGAAAAGAGGTCTGAGTGGGAACGTAAGTTCGGAATCCGGGGAGCGAGCTCAGCTCTTCCGTCTGCTTTTACAGAAGGGCATTGATAGACAGGAAGTTGATGGGAAACCAGCAGAAGTATTACGCCAACTAGCATGCCAATATAATGTCCGTGCGGTCCAGACATCCAAGCAATGCTCAGGAATAATGTCTGAGGTTGATGGATTACGGGTGGTGTACCTGTGGGAGGATTGAGAGCAACCAGTGTTAAGATTCAGACCGAAGGAGAAGCTAGAGACAGTTCCTCCCCCTCAGGAGGAGCCAGAGTATACGGAACAAGAATAGGGGCGTGGCCAAGCTCCAGTGTCCGAAGGGTTCCAATGTAACATCGCTCGCCGAGATGATCGACCATTCGTTACACGTGCCATTTATTGTTCGGAACAAAATAGACAAACAGTTCGTGCCTTGGTGGACACGGGAACCCAGAGGTCACAGTAGTGCCCGGGAACCCAGAAAAGCACAAGGGGGAAGTAATCCCTGTTTAGGGTTTGAGTGACCAGCCTGTCAAGGGAAAACTTGTGACTGACTGCCATCAAGCCATACACCGGATTCTTGAAGCTGCTGGGGTGCTGCAACCAGGGAAGGTCCAGGTGATCCAATCAATCAGAGTGCTCAACAATAGAGGGTTGACCAAAGAGTGGGCGCCCCTTGCCCTGATGAGAGGGATATCCCGTGTGAATTGTGCGGTAGCCGCCTCGACTGTAGCATGTGAATCTGGAGCAAAATCTAGTCTCTTCCCTGCTAGGGAAGGATTGGTATTAAACCATAGAGGGATACTTGAATGGGATCCCCGTGGAGGATTTCTCAAAAATTAAGGCAAACCCGCCCCCTTTCCCCCCCACCGCCTTCCCTTGCAAGTGGGCCAGTTGTTCCCGGGGGAGGAGGAGGAGGATTGAGAGCCGTACTGTGACTTGTATCCTTGCAGAGAGACTAGGGGCATAACTTCAGTATAGAATACAAGAGTGAAGCGACAGCCAAGGTCCAGGTCCAGTATGAGGGGCATGGAAGGGCCAGTGACCCAATGTAGAGATCACTGAGTGTGCTGCAAGCCCTGGGAATTGAATAAAATAATGTGTCATTTGTTTTTAGTTGCACCCAGCCATGGGTGCAGAGTATTGTTGCAGGTATATTGAGAGATGGTGACAACGGAGTCCTCCCTACCGAGATCTGAAAGAAAATCTTGTGGGACATGGCCACAGAGAAAGAGCGACAGCTTCGAGCATGATGGAGACCTGTGAACTTCACCCATGACCAGGGCCTCCGTGCAGTCATCACCTACGTACTGACCCTGGCGAATGTCACCATTGAGAAGGTTTATCTGTGCTCTACCTGCCCACACCCCCGAAGATGATGCCCTTAAGGCGAGCAACATTTCCTTTTGATGCCAAAGAGGGCATATGCCATTTTGGGATTAATCCACAGAGTAATAATGAAACCGTATTAGCTTATGTACGTAAAGGATATGTATGTTCTAGAACAACATGTAAATACGTGCTAAGTAATGAAAGTTGTAATCAGACTCTGTTCAATGATTCTAATATGTATGCTCACAATGTAGTTGTTATTAGAGGCTGTGATTTCATGTATGTTCCACAATAGTGACTTGCTACTGCATGAGGCAAGTGAGACACTACCTTGATGACCAGCTGAAAAGTCTAAGCGCCTCCTCCCGTAGTCAAGGGCAAGACTGGGTTGGTCTCTGTGTTTGCCACCAAGAAGAACCTCGAGCTCTGCTGCTGGCTGCAACCCATTAGGCGTTGAGCGGTGGGGACGCATGCCATGCCAGACCTTGATGTAAGTGATGGCCACCTCTCTCTCTGAGGGCCATCTAGGAGGCGAATGTAGGCCAAGCGGCCTGCTGCTGGCATGAGTGACAGCTAGCATAATTAACTTGTGACTAAGTGCACAGAACTTGCCTGAAAAATTGCTTATGCTAACTCACATGTAGGCCTGCTGGACTGCTTACACCACCCTGCACAGTAGGGTGGCTTACCATTTTACAGACCTTTTTTTTTTTTTTTTAAAAAAAAAAAAAAAAAAGGAGAGAGAATTGTAAGAACGTCATTGCTCGAAGGCACTGGCTCCAGGTATTGCTGCCACGCAAGCATTGACCACACTACGCAGACTGGGATGCTGGCTAGCAAAATCCAGCAATGCTACAGCAACAGCTTTGCCATCATTGTTGGTAAATGTGGACTCGGCTCGGCATACAACCTCGCTGTGATGGCTATGCTTCTGCTTATGCGTGGCCACAGGTGTGAGGAGGCAGGGGGCATGTGCTGCCTGACTCTAAGCGACCACGCCACGTCTATGTATGCATGCCCAGGTCCGGACGTTACAGGATCTAACTCATCCATTGAGAGTGGATGGTGATTGGACTCCCTTCAGACAATGGATGTGGGGTTGGCCATGGCTACAGAAACTGTTATTAGCGCTGTTATTTCTCTTTGTAATATTATCATATGGTGTATCCCTTGCATAATGATGCTGACACGAGGCATGGTTGAGACTGCTATGAAAACGTTATCTGTTCAGGTGCTTGGCTACGATAGATTGATCTCTACAGATTGCAGGGTGGCATGTATAGGAGGTGGGAATTTTTATGATCATTTATGATCTCTACAGAACACGGGGTGGCATGCATTGGAGATGAAAATTTCTGTGATCTATAGAGTCATAACAATCTCCTGTGGGAAGCAGAGGCCAGACCTTGAGGAAAAAGGATGTTTGCCTGCCTAGGCTGAGCAATAAGGTAGCTGCTCAGCCCGGTCCACAGGCAGCCCCCTCCGAAAACCTGTTGAAGGCGTCTGCTTGGCTGGGCTTGTAGCCAGCTTAACCGCAGACGTCCTCCAAACTAGCTTTGGAGACCAAACACCTGGAAATGAGGAAGAAGAGGAGGAAGGCAGGACCCTCCAATTGAGGGCTGGGACCCCGGAGTGGTATGCATGCCTGCGCACCCAGGGAGGGGGTGAGAGTTGCGCAACTAGAGGCGGAGTTTGTCCGGCCCCTTGTCCTGCCTCCTGGGTCGTAATGACCCTATGTGCCAGGATGCACCGGACATAGGGAGGACAGTGAGGAGAGAGGGGAGAGAAGAAACTCCAAACTCTGAGGCCTATGCTGTCTCCGCGGGAGCCAGTCAACAACTCTGATTTGCCAGCTCGAGAGGATGTTTGGGTCCAGTATCCTGCCGGCAGGTATCACCTCGTGAGTAGTTATCCGTACTTTGATTCTTTTATGTGCTTTCACCTGAATAAATGCTCGATGTAGTCACCTTGTTCTGCATGATTATTGCCGAATCCTGAGCCCATTCAGAACAATTAAGAAAACGGTGTTAGAAAATGATTGTAACTTTGTAAACTATGTATTGCAAACATCTTCATCCATCCTTTCCTCTCTGCTACTCCTAGAATGCATGTAAACCTCTTCCTAATGTCCTACCTTTACTTATTTGGCTAACTTATTACTTCTACTTGCATAAATTTCTTCTGGCTAGAAATGTTCACCTGTGTAAAATTATGCATGTATCTTAGTTTAAATAATTAAAGACTGGATCAAATATATGATTTCTTTCTACCTGAAGGCTTAAGTCCTCTGAGTCTTCCCTGGTTTGTGTAAATTTATGGATTTATTTTCTTAGGAATTGCAGGTCAATTGACTTATTTTTCTCCATTTAAGGATCTACCAGGCCCTGCTATAAATCATTCTAGATGATTGATCAATTTAGACTTTGTGTCTTGGAGCTATGCTATTCCAGGGCATTATATTTTGAGTAATAGATTACAATAAGTAAACTTTTACTAGTCTTGTATATGAGCAAAATGTTCCACAACTTGCCACTGTCAACAAGATAATTCTTTTTTTGCGGTACTAACAACCCCAAAGTTTAGGTCATTTTATGTTGTATTCTGGCTGCTGATAGAATGCTCATCTGTGTGCAAAGCTTAACATAGGTAGTTGATGCTCATCACAGTGTAAGCTTCATACAGTTGTCTTATTCTAGGATTGGTTCAGAGTTTCTCTTGAGAAATCCCAGCAATAAAGTGTTGCAGGGAGTATTTGCAAGAGGTATCACACATTAAAGTAATGCAAAAAATGGTCTAGATCAAAACTCTTTTTCTTCTCTAAAATAACCTCTTAGGTACACACATCCTTTGGCAGCCTTTATGCTTGATTTTATATAGTTGCACACTTACTATATTTTGTGGACTAGTGTCAATTTTTGTATCTCTTTTCCCCTCCTGAAATTTACTAACTTGTGTTTTTACACTGTCTTTAGAACTGACATTTTTAGAAACATTTTTGACACATAAGAAATCACACAAATTTAATCACATCACAGGTTTATTGAGTTTATTATTTTTCAGTTGCTGTGTTACAAAATCCCTCTTTACTCATACATTTCTGGCCTCCTAGGGATAACAGCAAGTATGCTTTAGATGATAGATATCCGGGCCAGAAAGTCATGACTTTTAAGACCCGGTTGATATAGAATAATGTTATAAGAGCAGGCTAGTATTCTGGAGGATTTTTTTTTTAACCCAGTTTCTAATGCCTTTCAACCTTCTTGCTTCTTTCTGAATGATTGATGTTTCTGTGAAATAGCCATTGTGCAAAGGACAGCAATGCTCTTAGATATCTAGAAAGATCTCTGTTTTGGCCTGTACTTTTCTTGCAAGTGTATCTCCCAGTAACAAATGTGCTGGCTTTCCTGTTATTTTTTTTTTTCCAACAACCATATGGACAGCAGAAAATGTGAACAGGTTATAAGGTATTTACTTTATAACATCAAGTAGCTTTCTTTTGTATATATAATTTGAGTTAAATGTTTAAAAAAAACTTTGTTTTTGTGCCTAAGCCTAGGGTTGCTCCAGCCCCCTGCTTGGGTCTCTTGAAGCACTTCACTAATTCTGATCATCACTCATCTTGCTAGCTGGTAGCTTTGCTGCTATTAACTAATCATCTCCTAGCCCTGTGGGGGTCCTGTAGCTTCTAGGCCTTCTTAGTGAGGTTGAATTAGATTGTCTGTCCTTATTAAAACTTAGATTTCACCCAAAGTAGGAATGGGAAAATGACCCCCGGTGTTAATATATGTAAAATATATCATTACATATGTTTATGTTGCCTAAGTTGCATTGTAAATTGCAGCCGTCTGACTTCAGGTAAGTAAGGCATCATAGTCTTGCAGATGAGCTGAGCAATGTAGGAAGAATTTGTTGTACACATTCAAAAAGAACTGTTGGTTTCTGTAAAGAAATTTGAATGTGAATTAGCCACAATAACGTAATATATTTTGGAGAGTAATGAAGTTCAGAACTTCCTTTGACATAAGTAAAATTCCAGGAAATGTATTTTCATATTAATATTTAATGTGCAATTACATGTATTTACTTTCTTCTATTTTCCCATTACAACAATTTTATTTTTTTTGAATTAAGTTTTACTGAAGGCCAAGTATGCTTAAGATTCACTCGTGAATATTTTTATTTTGGGCAACCAGTGCCTCTCTTGCAATCACAATAGTGTTGGTAGATATCATTTGATTTAAGCTTGTCTTATTTGAGTAGCATCATCAGGATTAGCAGAACTTGCAAAACATCCAGGAAGTTTTATAATTGTTCAGTTGAGAGGTGAAGTAGTCTGAGGGTTAGCTTGGCTGCATCTACTCTGATGTAGTGAAGCCATATGTATTGGGGAAGACTGTGTAGACATGGTATGTATTATTTGTTGTGTAACTGTCTGAATCGTGTTTCAAACACATTAAACCGGAATGTAATATCTTGATTAACAAGAAACGTGGTCTAGAGCAGGGGTCCTCAAACTATGGCCCGCGGGCTGGATACGGCCCCCCAGGGTCCTCAATCCGGCCCGCCGGTATTTACAGAACCCCCCCGGCCACCCCCCCCGCCGGGGGTGTGGGGGGGAAACCAAGCAGCCGCAGATGGCTTCCTGCCACTTAATCCGCGCGCCGGCCTCCGCAGCCCCCAAGCACCCGCCGGGACTGGGCTGAAACCAGCGCCTCGTCCTCGACCTGCCCCCCTCAGGGGGCGCCTCTCGGCTACAAACCGCGCCGCCGCCGCCCCGTCCTCCTCCTCCTCCTCCTCCTCCGCGATGAGCGGCAGGCGAGAGGCGCGGGCATCTCCTCTGCCGGGCAAGCTCAGTCGGCAGCCTCTGGACTGCGAGGTCCAGCCAACTCGGGCGAATCGCCAGAGCCCCGGCGCGGCAAAGTTCCTTCAGTCCCTTCTGGCCACCCTTTCCGGACTGCGCGGCCGGGCTGAGGAGGGGGGCGGCGGCATCAGCGAGGTGGGCGGCTCCCCCGTCTCTCCCTCCCTCCCTCCAGCTCCCAGGCAGGACGAGCAAGACAGCACCAGTGGGAAGCGTGTGCACCATCATGTCAAAAAAAAAGAAACATTGACTCCGAGTGCAGGGTATTCCAAAAAGAGTGGACTTCTGATTATTTTTTCACGGAGTACAAAGAAAGAGCTGTTTGTCTGATATGCCAGAATTCAGTCTCTGTGTTCAAGGAATACAATTTGCGTCGACACTACGAAACTCAACATAAAGATAAATATGATTCTTTGGTCGGACAAGTGAGAAAAGATAAAATATTAAGACTGGAACATGGATTGACAACTCAGCAAAATACTTCTGTGAAGGAAAAGCAGCTCAATATATCATCACTTCGAGCAAGCTATCAAGTTGCCAAGCTCATAGCGCGCTTGCAGAGCATTCCTAGAGGGAGAATTTGTTAAAGAATGCCTTCTTTCTGTTGCCAAAGAGATGCATCCAGAGAAGGCGGATTTATTTAGTACAGTGAGCTTTTCAGGACCTACAATGACACGAAGGATTGAAGAAATGGGGGAAAATTTGAATCTGCAGTTGCAAAACTCCTCAAAAAACGTTGCTATTTCTCATTGGCACTCGACGAAAGCAATGATGTTCGTGATTCTGCACAACTTCTAATTTTCATTCGTGGGACAAATGATTCTTTCGAAGTCACAGAGGAGCTTGCTGCGCTGAAAAGCATCAAAGGAACAACTACAGGAGAGGATATCTATGAGAAAGTTTGCCAAACTATGAATGATTTGGAGCTGGACTGGGGTAAACTATTCAGTGTGACAACTGATGGTGCTCCTACCATGGTGGGGTCCATGAAACGAGTGTTTTCTGCTGAATATATCCTGGAAATAGCTGTATTGCTGTATTAAATTAAGAATTTCCTTTGGCTTGTTTATGCTTTCTAAAAACAAAGAAGTACCAGAGCTCAAAGATGCAGAATGGAAATGCGTTTCTGACAGATGTAACAGAGCTACTCAACAATTTCAATGTCCAACTTCAAGGAAAGGGGAAGCTCATCTGTGATATGTATTCACATGTGAAAGCATTTCAAGTCAAATTAGACCTGCTCATTAACCAAGTAAAGGAGGAAAACTTCTGCCATCTCCCCACAACTCAAAACCTGTCTGCAGAAAAACCAGCAGTTGCATTCCCAAACAAAACATGTATGGATGTACTAGAAATGTTGCAAAAGGAGTTTCAAATTAGATTTAAGGAGTTTCGTCTCCATGAACAGGACATACAGCTTTTCCGGAAGCCATTTTCTGTTGGCATTGAAACTGTTGATCCGATTTACCAAATGGAATTGGCCGAACTACAGACTCGTGACTCGCTGAAAGATGCATTCAAATCAAGCAGCCTAACTAATTTCTATGCATTTCTCCCCTCAGAGACATATCATAATCTCAGGAACCATGCACTCCAAATTGCAACCATCTTTGGCAGCGCCTATGTCTGTGAGCAGGCTTTTTCCCGAATGAAACATCTGAAATCTCCAATCAGATCCAGACTAACTGATGAACACTTGCATCACTTGCTACGACTAGCAGTGACAAATATGGAACCTAACATTGACCATCTCGTTAGCCAAAAGCAGGCCCATAGTTCACATTGAAATATTATTTGTTTTTGTTGATTACAATTGTTCTTCATTTTAAATATTGCATTCTTTTTCCCGTTTTTTTGTGCAGTACTACAAATAAAATATGTGCAGTGTGCATAGGAATTCGTTCATTTTTTTCCAAACTATAGTCCAGCCCCCGACAGTGTCTGAGGGACAGTGAACTGGCCCCCTATTTAAAAAGTTTGAGGACTCCTGATCTAGAGCCTGATCTAATTCTAATTGAAGTCAGTAGAAAGACATTTATTGCTTCTGTGGAAGAGATCTAGCAAGTGATACTATAGTCAACACTTCCCAGCAAAGCCTCCGTGATGTCTGCGGGTTAATGATATGGGCTGTCACAACGCTGTAATTCCAGACTTCCTAAAGGAGCCTTGACTTAGAATCATAGTCTGCTCTGAAACTGTCACCTGTGTCATGCCACTTATCCAGTTATCAAATATATTTTTAAGTAACTTTTGCATTTCATAATAAGCACATTAATTTAAATGAAAAATGTAAGTCTCTTAAATGATCTTACCTTCAAGGAATAATTTTAAAGGGAATGATGTGAAACTGAATCAAAGGATATAGAACATGAATGAATATGTAACATAAATTCACTTGGCATTTATTGTAAGGTTGTTTGACTTGATTTATTTATTTATTAATTCAGGCAAATTTTATGGACAACAAAAAGTTTTATGCTCTATTCCCTACCTCTGTGCTTCTTCTCTCCTTTGTAGCCTTCCTCCTAACATTTCATAAGGTGAGCTGTGGCTGCTGAAGCAGTGAAGGTGCAGCTAAGTATTGCAGGCCACTTCAGTCCCCATGAAGAAGAGAACACAAAACTGAGTTAGTTATGGACTTTTGCCAAATTACCAGAATATGGTCGTACTCTTATTTTTAGCTAATGGTGTTAGCCTCTTCACATTATTCAGAGATTAAGTGAGCGAGTGAGCTCTGCTCAGGTGATAGAACAAAAGTGAAGTAGTGTCTTGCTCTGTCGCTGAGTAAGTTCTCATTTCAGGCAGAGATGCTGCTCTTCAGACAACTACCAGCCTGCAGCTCTCATTAGAATAGACCAAGACTGGGTTATTATGGCTAATTGTATTTCCTTTGTAATGCTGACATCATTAGCTTTAAAGTGTGTCAATTTGTTGGCAGTGGGGATCTGAAGCTCAGACACACAACCAAATTACAGAGGATTAACACGTTTCCTGCATCAGAGGAGCCATGGTAACAGCTATTAACCACTGGTGCAGATGTTTGGAGCTGGCTTGCTTGCATAGTGCCCTGATTTACTTTCAACTCTCAACTAAGTTTCAAGCCAAGGGCAGAACATTTTTGTCAGATGAAGAGCATGCAGGGTGACAGGTCTGACATGTGGGCAATGGTGTAAATCTGCACCAGAGGATGTATGGGGCTGAGCACCCCATGGAAAAGGTGGCAACCCAGGCAGGAGGCAGCAAGCATCAGCTCTTGCTTCTGTAGGTATAGGTGATGTGGTCCAGAAAAACTGGAGTATATTGTATGATTAAAACTGTGTAGCTCTTTGGCAAATGAAGATGTCATAGCTGCCTTCAGACAACTGTGTTCCCACACTTGTGTCTTGCTCAACTCTCCTTTCTCAATCAACGTTAATCAACGACTTGATTAACAAAGAATGTGGGAAGTGTAATACAGTTAATGACAATCAATCTAGGCTTATGAAAATAGTCCCTGTCAAATGATTTTAATAATTGTATGTGTGTGAGATTGCAAATCTAATTGATAAAGGTCACATTGTTGCTATAATAATCTCATATCAGATTTAATACAGCCCATTTTATTTAAGAAATAAGAATGACACAACATCAGCGTGGTACATGTGGCATGGATGAAAAAAATCATGTTTTGAAAGGTAACTTTAAATTGGAAACCCTCTCTGAATTGAGAGCCTTATGATTAATTTAAGGCTATTAAACATTAATATACGAAGTGTCTCAGGTAATGACTGGCAAGATAACAGTAATTTTGCTGACCAAGTTTGCTGATGTCAGTAATATTTTTGGAACCTGCGAACATGTAAGAGGAAAGTAACACTACTGAATATATCATTTAGTTGTTGATCACAGACAGGCTCTCAGAGGTGGGAAACCGTGCTCTTGGCACCTGAGAGAAAGGACAGAATTTGGATCAGCAGCTAGTGAATGCATTGGAAAAATATCCTAATTAATTACTGCAATAGAGCTATATTTAGGTGTGGTTTTCCTGGCAAACAACAATCCTCTCATTCCCCAATGCATTAAAAAAAAAGTGTTTTATGCAAACTAAATATAGTTCTTAAATTTAACTTTTTTTCCCCTAATCCTTAATCATTTCTGTCATTGTATTTAGGCAAGTGTAGTTCAAACAGAAGTTCAGCTGAGTAATTAAGATGTTTTTATTTTAAAACACCAAAACAGCTTGTGATTTCTCTTCTTTAAACTATTCAGCAAACTAAAAAAAAAAAAAAATCACGCTTAGATTTTTCATTTAAACTTTTCAGCAAACGAGCTGTTTTCTCAAATACTTTTCCATGTCTTCAGTGACATTACTTACATATTGGCCATTGATGTCATTATTCATTTTTTTCCCCAGTTCCAAAATAATTTTTAAAATCAATTGGGATACATTGGTAAGAATTAAAGGATTGGAAAATTATGCCTTTTGGATAAATACTTGAAGGTTTAAAACCCACAATCTTTTTAGTTTAACAGAAGAATGGTAAAGTGTGACTAGATAGTAGTTTGAGAACAGAAACTTGATTATTGAACTCAATTTTCAGATAGTATTGAACAATGGATTCAGGTGGATTTTCTTTAGAGTCCTAGAGATTTAAGAGCTGGCTTTATAAGAAAAGTGTGAGTTGCAGAGAGCTTTGTTTTTTGTTTCCTACTTTTTCCCCCTTTTTTTTTGCCTTCTGTTTCTATGCTTTCTTTGGAAAGTTCAGCTGCTGTTGCCATTTGGAAAGGTTATTTTTGGTTTGATTCATTTGTCTCAACAACTTTATCTGGAAGGTAATGACCAGAAGGGCCAGCTATTTAGGAAGTATTTTATGCCTCAGATGTTATACGCAGGTAGTAGAATTTTCAACTTTTATACAGATGTGTATATTTCTTTTAGTACCTACTCCCACTCTCTCCTCTTTGCAGGTAGGAAACAATTGCTGATGTTTCATCCTGAGTTATGAAATACTTTTCTTGCCTGTGCCAGTATTTTAATATTATACTTCATAGTTATTTCTCACTGTATTCTCATAATAGTTTCCCAGTAAGTTATTAAAAACCTTTATATTTCATTTGGATTCTTTCTCTTTATCATCAGAGTTAGAGACAATCATTCTTTCTTCTACTTTATCCACTTCTTAATAAATGTTAAAGCTGGAAATACAGGCTTCTTTTGATAGTTTACATAGTCTGTTTCCTCCTTTCTAGGTGTTGCGCTTTTTTTTTTTTTTTTTCTCTCCCTAATTGCTCTGTATTCGCTGATGTGGTCAATAAATGCTTGCTGTTATGCCCATGTTCTTTGCTCTTTAGTCCTATGAGGGAATTTTTTGTCTGCAAATTTAGATCATCTCTTAAATGACAGAGTTATTTACGGAAATATTTGACTACTGTAATATGTAGTGGAGAGAACTGCACACAGCCTTGCTTCCTCATTCCTCATCTGATTGCCATGCTACTTACTACAGTTGGCTCTAAAATAACGGTATGAATTTGACACCAAGAATGAGAAGGCTTCACTCATTCTGGTGATACCTGCAGTGAACTGACTGTGCAGGAAAATAAAATATGTGCAGTGTGCATAGGAATTCGTTCATTTTTTTCCAAACTATAGTCCGGCCCCCAACAGTGTCTGAGGGACAGTGAACCGGCCCCCTGTTTAAAAAGTTTGAGGACCCCTGATCTAGTCCAACCCCCCTGCACACGCAGGGTCACCTAGAGCATGTGGCACAGGACCATGTCCCAGCAGGCTTTGAAGATCTCCAGAGAAGGAGACCCCACAACCTCTCTGGGCAGTCTGTTCCAGTGCTCTGTCACCCTCACTGTTAAGAAATTTTTCCTTAAGTTCCTGTGGAACTTTTGGTGCTTCAGTTTGTGGCCATTACCTCTAGTTCTGTTGGTGGCCACCACTGAAAAGAGGCCAACACCATCCTCTTCACTGCCTCCCTTGAGGTACTTATAGACACTGATCAGGTCCCCTCTCAGCCTTCTCTTCTCCAGGCTGAATAGGCCCAGCTCCCTCAGCCTCTCCTCATAGGGCAGATGTTCCAGGCCCCTGATCATCCTTGTGGCCCTGCGCTGGACTCTCTCCAGCAGCTCCACATCCCTCTTGTACTGTGGGGCCCAGAACTGGACACAATACTCCAGATACGGCCTCACCGGGGCTGAGTAGAGGGGCAGGATCACCTCCCTCGACCTGCTGGAGACGCTCTTCTTAACGCACCCCAGGATCCCATTGGCCTTCTTGGCCACGAGGGCACACTGCTGCCTCATGGTCAACTTGTCATCCACCATGATGCCCAGGTCCTTCTCTGCAGCACATGTCTATTTCAGGTTTTTGTTTTTTTTGTATGTTTGCTTCTTTTATCTTTTGATAGGGTCACCATTTTTTTTTAATTTATTTTTTTGGACCATCACCTGGACTCCTCCCTGGAAGGGGACATTGTTTCTTTAGGTCACTGCAGATCCAAGAGGAGGCTTCATACATTGAAGCACAGTGCTCAGTACCTCAAGGACAGGCTTTTTAGATAATTTCTGGAGAAGAAGGTACAGGCAAACTGTGTGCACAACATATGAAAATCCTTTAAAAATGTGGTCCTATTTACCTCTAATGGCTCCCCTTCACTTCCCTCTCCCTTGCCTGGTCCCCTTGTCTTACCTGCCCTGCTCTTTGCAGGCTCTGAATCAGGAAGCACAGCTTCTGAAGGAGCAGATTAGCACAGCGTATTTCTGGCAACATCAGCAACCGTGTCTCCAGTGTGTTAAAGTCATTTTTTTTAAATAAGTCACGTTTCATGCCAGCAATATAACCAGAAGGTCAAATCCCTTGATTTTAGAAAGCACGGTCACATTCTGTGGCTTGAATTACCATAAATGTTCACATCTAAAATACGGAGGGGGGCTGTTTCTCCACGATGTTTTGTCTCCGCTTTACTCGGCCTTGTGATTTACAGCAGGGGTGGGGAGTCTTGGCTAATTGGCACTCGGAGATTTCCTGAAAACAAACGCACAAATAGGCAATTGAAGAGATAATTGTGTCTCAGCCTTGTCCAAAAATGGTGCAAAGCCAAATAGAGAGCTACACCATGGCTTCTCAGCTGGGAGGTATCTATATAACTATATATGATGTATAAATAAGTCTATATGGCCAATGGCAGGGCCACGTGGGACTACTCCAGTTCGGCAGGCGCAGGCGGGTTTGGATGCTGGTAGGGGTCTCGTGAAGGCCCATGACACACTGCCAAGTCTGCACACACTGGGTGAGTGCACTGTGAAAATTCAGCCACATACCTTTGGATAAATAGGTTAATCATTGGGAAAATCATCCTAGCATCTTTACTGTCCTTTCTCTGAAGATGTTATTAAGAGCAGTCATTGGATTACTGCCATCAATTAAGAACAGGCACAGAGTGTGCTTCTGTTCAAACTGTATTGAGGGCATTTTGCTTTACAAAATGCTGCTTTGCTAAAAAAATAAGAAGAAAATAAAGAGGTAATAGAGGCCCAAGCTTTCTTGGACTTACATCAGTGCTGACACACATTAATCCTTTCATTTGTCTCAGAGATGAATGAACAAGGGACACTGCAAAGTTTCAGGAAGTAAAGCACCCAATAGAGAAACAAGAATAGAAAATGAAAGAATAAAATTTATAACATTTACCCGACAGAATTGATCAGTGTGTGAAACATGCCACATCCGTCCGGCTATTCATTTTAAGATTTTTCAGCCTTTGAAGAGCCACTAGAGCCTTGAATGCCTTAATTTGAAAATAAAATAGTTTTTTTTTTTTAACCTTGTTCTTTTTTTGACCTTTTTTTAGATCAATATTTTTCTTATAGGAGATACCAACTTTTAATACACATAACACATAACAAAATACACATAAAACATATATCAAAATACACATAACAAGAAATTCAAATATACCTTTGTAAGTCCCCAGCAGTATCCTGTGTGGATTTGAGCAGCACTTTATCCTCACTTTGACCCACATAGATAATTATCTGCTCCTTATAGTAAATTAAAATTTAAAATCTCACATTTGCAGCTAATCCCAGGCTGTATGATGCATCAGTTTAATATGTTTCCTTTTCATGTCTTTACCTATTTCTATTAGCATTTCAGAGACCTCTAGTCCTGCTTCGGCAGTTTATATAGAAACTCTATATCAAAGTTTATCTAACTTGTCCTGTGGTGGGAGGCTGTGTCACTCATAAGCAACCCAGTCCCCTGGTACAGTCCAGATAACTGTCTTACTGAGCCATGCTTCTATCAATTGTGGCCATGTAAGTGTTTTACAATAAAAATAAACTTGCTCAGGCAAAACTGATTGGGGACTATTAGCTGGCATCTTCTGACGGTGCTCAGGGAGCAGCAAGCATGCATTCCCATAGCATTAGCTTTATTGCTTTGTTTGCATTATGGCCATGTCTTCCTGGAAGAAGGAAGGTAATAAGGTACAGCCAAGTGCTTCCCAGAAGCTTCTCTAGTCTAAATAAAGATCTAGGGTTTCACCTTTGTTATTCCTGTTTTTAATGCACCAAATTATAAATAAAAACAAATATAAATATGTATTTATTTTATAAATAAAAACAAATATACTTAAAGAAACTATATGATGGTCTATGAGCATCAAGTTTCTTTTTCTAAAAAATGTGCTCCATTTCTTTAAACAGAGATGGATCAAAACGAAAACATTACAGCAGCCCAGAGCAAAGTGGGGAGCTTTAAACCACAGCCAAGTGCTCTGTGGCAAAATTTTGCATCTAGTCAGGATGCTCAAATGC